>NC_142869.1:21356000-21708000 GCF_051225735.1 Oryctolagus cuniculus | reverse complement strand
TCCCAGTTACCTAAAAAGTGGAAATTAATGAATATTTATTAGATTAAATAAACAATGCACATTTTACAGATGAGAAAATGAGGATCAGAGTGACTCACAGTGGCTGGCCTGGGGGCCAACATTTTAGCATAGTGGGTAAAGCCATGGCCTGCAACTCCGGCATCCAATATGAGTGCTGGTTCATATCTTGGCTCTTCCACTTTCAATCCGGCTCCCTGCTAAAAGCCTGGGATAATCAACAAAAGATGCCCCAAGTGTTTGGGCCCCTGCCACTCACATGGGAGACTCGGATGCAGCTTCTGGCTGCTGCCTTCGATCTGGCTCAGCCCTGGTTGTTGCAGCCATTTGGGGAGTGAACCTGTGGATGGAAGGTTTCTCTCTCTCTCTCGTAATTCAAATAAATAAATAAATCTTTAAAAAAAAAAAAAGAAATAGGACCTGGACTTATGACTCCAGAGCTCAAATCTTGCTTCTCTATCCTCCGTTTTCACCTCTCCACTCTTCGTTTCCAATACTCTTACCCAATCTCTCCTGTCTCTCTACTTATGGGTCTTTCTGTTCATCTCTCTTTGCCTTACGATACTGTCTGCCTTGCATGTGCTCAGTCTGTGTCTGTATGTGTATCTCCCACACCACATTGCCACCAAGGAGGGCTGAGGTGTCATTGTTGCTCGGGGATCTGGAACTCAGGAAGGGAAGGGAGAAGGATGTGGGTAGAAGCAGGACAGCCATGAAGATGTGGAACTCCAGAAGACCCCAGGAGAAGTCACAAAACTATAGCATCATGCAGGGGCTCCTACCTGCTCCAAGAGCCACCAGTCAGGAAGATGCATTGAACACTGTGACTTGTTGAATGACATGGACCAAGCTGCATACATAATGGCAAATGAGGAACTGCCTCAGTGGGGCTGGCTGAACAGACCCCAGAATGTCTAAGCTGCAAAAGATACTCCAAACTATCTCCTCCTTTTCCCATTATAGAGGAGAGGAAATCAAGTACTCTTTCTCTTCACATGTGTCTCCTCTGAGGGTAAAAATAAAATGAATAACACTGTGGACTTGGGCAGTGAGCAATGGAGAAAGCCACACAGAGAAGTGGGTGTCAGAAGGATGGGGAATGCTTATCATCCTGGAGATTAATCCGAGTGGTGGTGATGGAGACCTGGGAGGAGGGCCCAGCAGGTGCACAGCCTCTGCAAGGTATTTCCTGGTCTAGCCTGGTGTCTGCCCTTCCTGGACTTCAGCCATAGCGTCCAAGTCAGACCAGGACCACAGTGAAAGGACAGCAGCAGAGCACCACAGTAGATCATGGGCTCAGAGGAGTTTGATTCCGCTGAGAACTTAGAGCTCACAGTTACAAGGTATTTCCTCCGCATTTTCCCTGTCTGCTGGCCCTTCAGCCTCTGCTCAACTACTTCCAGTGGCATGCATAGCCCCTTTCACTGTGGGACGGCTCTCGAAGAGACAAACCTCCATAGACTGAATGCAGACCACCTCCAAGGAGTCTAAACAATGCCCTCTCTGTAGTGTTCTAGAATCAAATGCCTGCATGGACACTGCCTCCCACCTCAGTACTGCCAGAACATGACTTGTGACCCAGGATATGCCTCCTCTGCAGCTCTATTTAGCAGCCTCCAGGGAACAAGGTTAAAGAGAAGCAACAAACTGCAGTCATGACCTATGACTATGTTCTCACTCTATGAATGACAAGGAAACACTGGAGGAATACTCACGTAACCTAAAATCATGCACAGCAGGTAGCCCACGCTCATTGTACTATCACCATCTTGTTTTGCCTGTTCCCTTCACTCAGAGAACATCAATAAAGAGATGGAATAACAGGGGAAAAAAATGACTGACACGTGAAGTTCTAGGTTCTGGTGCCCTCAGTCTACCAAAAAGCTAAGAAACTAACTGTGTGGCCTTCATGAAGTCTAGTTACTGCTTCCCCTCTGGCCACCTGACCCAGGCTCTGTGTCCATCAATGGGTTGTGACTCAAGCTCTGGGTATTGATAGGTCCCCTGACCTTCTAACTGGGAAAAGGCAAGAGTCTCTGAGCTTCTCTTGGAAATTAAGGGATGGAGCCATCTCCACTGTCCCATCTAGAGAGGCCCACAGGTGACAGGTGGTCTCAGATTTCTCTGAGAGGGTCTCCTATGTCCACAGGGGAGACCCAGTGTGGGCAGCACCCCGGTGTTCCTGCACTGTGAAGTACGTAGCACTGAGGACAGGTAGCCATGCTACCAGGAGGGCTCAGAAGGAGGACAGCCTCTATAAGTATCGTGGAGACCTGCTGGGGCACACTGTCAGCCTGCATAGGCCAACATATGCCATGGTAAAGCGAACAGCAGGGATCGGCAAATTCAGAGCCCCACAGTGCCCTGGAGGCCAGCTTGACCACAGCGCCACACTCTCTCATTAGGACAGCACTAGGACATAGTTCACCTGATGGCAGTTTTATTTGCAGATCTTGGCTCCTGCTGGGTCCTCTTCCGCCTTCCTGAGCTCTCAATGTGAAAATGACTCAAGCTGCAGTGGGTATTTCCATATACACAGCCTAAACTCAGTTCAACATAGGTATCGCCTCCCTAGCTCAGTTCCCCAGGCCTTCCCGGCACTCCTACCCCACCTCGCCATAGACACCTTTCCAGAGGTCTCTCGTCTCAGAAAGCAGAGCAGCAGGTTGGTCCCACACAGGCATGTGGCTACATTCCTGTGGTTATACCACAGGCTCTGAAAGATCGTCCTGACAGGAACTCCTTGTCTGCTGGGCTGTCACAGTGGGATACACAGTCACCTCCTCCATTTGTAAATGTCCTTCGGAGGATCACTGCCCTACTACATACTCAGGTCCGTGGCTGGGTGTGTCTAATTCCACTGTTCTCCTGGATGCTCCCATGACTCAAGTCTGATCAACATTATAGTGATTGGCACTTCCCCAAAGAGACTCAGGACAAGAGTTCTCAGGTGAAACTGCTGGGAAAAAAAAAAAAAGACAATAGAAATGCCCTATAAGGGATGTAAAGTTTATTTACATATTCCCTTATATATTCCTTTGAATCTGAAGGCTTCAGGGACTGGTGCCGTGGCTCACTTGGTTAATCCTCCGCCTGTGGCACCAGCATCCCATATGGGCGCCAGGTTCTAGTCCCGGCTGCTCTTCTGACAGGCCAGCTCTCTGCTGTGGCCCGGGAGGGCAGTGGAGGATGGCCCAAGTGCTTGGGCCCCTGCACCTGCATGGAAGACCAGGAAGAAGCACCTGGCTCTTGACTTCGGATCAACATAGCACCGGCCATAGCAGCCATTTGGAAAGTGAACCAATGGAAGGAAGACCTTTCTCTCTGTCTCTCTCTCTCACTGTCTATAAATCTACCTGTCAAATAAATAAATAAAATAAAAAAAGAATCTGAAGGCTTCAAGATTTCCTGTGAACAACTCCAGGAAACACAATACTCTAAACAAGTAGTTAAGTGGGAATTGTGATCCATAAGCTGACAGCATGATAGTAATGGAGTGTGGGATTGGTGCACAGGAACATGAAGACAGGAGGTTGAAAAATAATCACACAAATGTCTTTGATTCTTCATAGTCCTACTGCATCCAACAAAGGAGCACATTTTTTCCACATCTCTAGTGTTTGTTACAGTCTGTTTTCTGATTCTTGGAAAAGTGGTCACCCACACAGGGAATCCCTGACAGCACTCCATGAAGCAGAGTGTCCAAGCAACCAGAGGGCCCCAGGGATGTTCAGCTGAGAAGCACAATGATGATGAATCCTGTCCATATTGTTTATGATTTAACAACTGGTTTATTATGTAGGATGTTCTGGGTCACTCCTGGGAAACTATTTAAACAAGTAATCTGTAGTTAAATGATCTAATAGAACAAGTGTTGTCAGGTTCTTGGAAGAGACTCATGATCTAAAGCTATTCATGGGTTCTTAGAATTGGAAGGTGTTTCAGTATCTTATAATAAGATTCCTTTACTATATTAGTTCGTAAACCATGGTCTAAAGAAATAGAGGGACTTGCCTAAGGGTAAAATTTGCCTACTTTACACATAGCCCCACCCACAAAGGGTTGACATCATTTCCACTACACTGACATTCTCCCTGTCTAGCGGAAAGACCTGTTTCTAGCACAGGGGCTGACATTCAACAGCAGTGCAGGACCTTAAGCCAGGGGTTTAACCTTTCTGAACGAATCCAGTTATTTGGATTGCTTCAGAGGAAGATGGCATCATGCAGTCACTTCCTGCAAAAATTTCTATAGCTCATGCCTTGGGTGTGAAGCAAAACCTATCCTGCAACCTTATCACAATTTGAGGGGCCAGAGGGAAGGGAACAGACAAAGGCAATCACATGTCAGCTGAGGCTGGAGAAGGGCAATGGCCTCGATGTCAAATCTACCCAGGATGGCCGGCGCCGTGGCTCAATAGGCTAATCCTCCGCCTTGCGGCTCCGGCACACCAGGTTCTAGTCCCAGTTGGGGCACCAGATTCTGTCCCGGTTGCCCCTCTTCCAGGCCAGCTCTCTGCTGTGGCCTGGGAGTGCAGTGGAGGATAGCCAAAGTGCTTGGGCTCTACACCCCATGGGAGACCAGGAGAAGCACCTGGCTCCTGCCTTCGGATCAGTGCGATGCGCCGGCCGCAGCACGCTGGCCGTGGCAGCCATTGGAGGGTGAACCAACGGCAAAAAGGAAGACCTTTCTCTCTGTCTCTCTCTCTCTCACTGTCCACTCTGCCTGTCAAAAAAAAATCTACCCAGGAGGCACACAGGTACTGACAACCCTCTATGGGATGCTTAGTTGCTAGGTGAGGCGGGCTCTTGAGTATCTATCAGGCATCTTTCAGCCCTTTCTCTTTCCTAGGAGGCCTCAACTTGGTGTATCCTCTGCCAGTCCTTGTTACCTTCGAAGCTGTGAATTCCATGCCAAGGTCCAAAACAGCTCCAGAACTCAGCAAACCACTCTGTCCCTGCCTGAGAATTTCTTTTTTTCTTTTTTTTTTTTTTTTTTTTGACAGGCAGAGTGGACAGTGAGAGAGAGAGAGAGAGAGAAAGGTCTTCCTTTGCCGTTGGTTCACCCCCCAATGGCCGCCATGGTCGGCGCGCTGCAGCCGGCGCACCGCGCTGATCCGATGGCAGGAGCCAGGAGCCAGGTGCTTTTCCTGGTCTCCCATGCGGGTGCAGGGCCCAAGCACCTGGGCCATCCTCCACTGCACTCCCTGGCCACAGCAGAGAGCTGGCCTGGAAGAGGTGCAACCGGGACAGAATCCGGCGCCCCGACCGGGACTAGAACCCGGTGTGCCGGCGCCGCTAGGCGGAGGATTAGCCTAGTGAGCCGCAGCACCGGCCTCTGCCTGAGAATTTCTGCCACTTAAAGACTGGACCAGGTTCTGAGGACGGGAGCATTCCTGAGTAGGAAGGGGATAGCAGGTTGCATTTATGAGCCTCCTGCTTCTCAGTACCACCAACTTCTCCACCACAACATGGCAGCAGCAATCCCTGCTTCACAGAGAAGACATTGGCCACCAAGTAGGGAATGAGAGAGCAAGCAAAATGGCACCATGGACCTCCTCCTCTCAATCACTCTTCCTGGACTGCCAGGACTCCACCTCCAATACTGTTTTGTCTTGTGTGCTGCTATATCAAAACTCCACAAACTAGGTAATTTATAAAGAAGAGAAATTTATTCCCCACGTTTTGAAAGTTGGGAAGTCAATCAAGATCAAGGAACCAGCATCTAGAGATGGTCTTCTTGCTGTGTCATCCCATGGTGGATGGAAAAAGGGCAAGAGAGAGCCAGAAAGGGCCAAGCTCTTCCTTCTATAGAGATCTCACTCCAGCAGCAGCAAACCTGCCCCCACGATAATGGCATTAATTAGGGTCCATCTCCCAACACTGTGGCATCAGGAATTACATTACCAACACATGCTTTCTGGGAGATGCATTCAAACTACAGCACCTTGGGACAAAACATGACTACATTCAGAGGCTTGAGCTGAAAAACAAGGAGGGTGGAAGAGAGAATTACCTAAGTTACTTCAGACCATGCATTCTCTCACTTCTCCTAGAAAGGAATTCATGGGACTCTTGGAATTTAAGATGAGAGCCAAGTGGCTTCTGCCTGGCCTCAGTGTCTTCAGCAGTTCTGTGGGGCTCTACCTGCTCCAGGGTTTATCCAGAATCATGAAGCATCATCACTTGTCTCATATGCATACAGGTGAATATCATGGAAATATTTCCTGGTGCTTCTCTCTCCCTTTTCTTCTTCTCTCCCTCTCCTCCCCTCCCCTCTTCTCATCGCCCCACTCTCTCCAGGGATCACAGGAAGGGGGTGACTTCCCATTCCTGATCTTCTCCTGAGCTTCATCTCTAGTCTCAGTATTCTCAGATTTGGGGGACCTCTTTCCACAGCTCTCTCCAGCTGGAAAAAACAATGCAGCTCTGCAGAAATGACTCTAAACTGAAGAAAAGCAGTCTGCCCAGGTGCTCTGGGGGTTGTGTCTTCCACGTGGTCTTTCTTCCTCCCAGAGTCTCCCACCCAGGGAGCAGCTGCTAGGATATGAGACCTGGCCTCAGCAGTTCAGCTGTAGGTCACACTGTGACCTTGCCCAAAAATTCCATGGGCTGCAGAAGTTCCGGCCCAGGCCTTCCTGCCTGCTTGTTGGGGTTGGAGGTATGACAGCCAGCTCCACCTGGCTCCTGACCTGCCTTGGAATGTGTGGGCAAGGGGGGTGGAATGGCCAATGGAGCCAGGGAAATGTCTGCCCCTCTTCCCATTCCATGTCCTTCTCTCTTTTCAGCTTAGCAGACTAAAGTTCAAGTCAGGGTCAGGGCAAAGGGGTTGTTAACAGGGTCTGGATTTCAGACACACAAGGAGCTGGGAGGTAATAGCTGAGCCTCTGTTTAAAGGCATCAAGCAGGACATTTTCTCACTCCCCCAGCAATCACTTGCTGTGTCTTAGTCCTGAGAATACCAGGATGTGCCCTACTGGGCCTACACTGAAGCCACTGACATACCAATGGTGGCAAGTGTGCTAGGAGTAGCTCATGGCTTCTGCAAAGAGTTCAGAGAGCTCTATGAGAGATGACAGTGGGCATGTCACGTGTCAGGGTTATGCACCATTTCAAAGGCTGAAAAAAAAAGAGAAAGTAAGGCGGCTCTCTTCCCCCAGAAAGAGAAACAGTACATGTATCAGATAGGATTTCTAAAGCAATCTTTGCCTGGCCCTGATGGTGGTCAAACTTCAGGTCTCACCTCTGTGAATGGACTTCCTGGATCTATGAGACCCAACATAGCAAAGCAGCTCTGCCTGCTGCAGGGAAAGCCTGCAGCAAGAATTGTCTTTGTTCTTTTATCCAGTCACCCATCAATAAATTAACACTGATGACATGTCTACTGTGTATCAAAGATGGATTGGTGTTGGCGATTGCATATTTTATTTATTTGATTGTAGCCTCCATCAGACTGCAAGCTGCTTCTTAAGGGCAAGAGATCAGGTCTGACTTGCCAAGTCCCTGTCTCCCACACTCCAGCACAGTGCTCAGCAAGGCAGGTCCTCAGACTATCTGCAACATGAAAAAGGGAAATGAGGTGGCAGCTACAGAGACCTATAGCCTTGAAGCCATACTAGTGAACTTGTGGCTGCAGGCAGGAGTTGTCTCCGAGTTTCTTCTACTCTCTCTAACCATACAAAAAGCAAGTGAAAATCCAGATACACAGTGGACAATAGGAAAAGTGGGACAGAATATTTTCATTTGGGAAGCTCTTGGAAACAATGATCTAAAACATGTAAGCACTGAACACGCTCAATCCCCTTCTCTGTGTTCTACAACCTCTATGCCTAGCCTGTCTGAGGCTCCATTTTCACTAATCTGTACTAAATTACCAATGTTTAGGGATGTGCATACAGATAAGTACTTAAGGGATAATCTCTCTCAAGGAATGTCTATCTCAGCAGAAGGCTCTGAAATTTAACAGTTCAGCCGACCCTTAGTGAAGACCCAGTCGATGGAAGTATCATATTGGGTACCAGGAAGTCAAAGATGAATTGGAAATCTTCCCAATGATGAAACAAATTGCACAGAAATCAAAGCTGCATGTTGGGGATTTAGAGGGAAAATTGGAAGGACCCAGTAAGTACTAATAGAGTGAGTAGAACTGAGGTGTATCTTGCTGCGTTTAGGGCAGGTAAAGATGGGGATAGGTAAGGCATTCTAAGTGGAAGTTGTGACATGAAACAAAGATGGAGAGAGGTGCAGTAAATTTTCCTTAATCATTAAAACAATAGTTAAGATTGCCTGGAGTTCTTAATATTTGGCAGGTGGCCTTCATTTGGTCCTCATGATTTCTAATCAAGAGAGGTTACCACTCCTGCGTTACAGATGGAGTAAACTGAGTCATGGAGAAGTTCAATAATTTGCCCAAGCTTGGGTTCCTTGTAAGTGGTGAAGCTAGGATTTGAAGGCAGACAACCTGAACCACAATGTCATAACTGCAGGGCCAGACAGAAGAGGTTGCACTGAACTCTCTGTACCTTGGAATGTGACAAAACCAAAGACATGCCAAGATTCACAGCAGTGACTAGAATGGCTTGGAGGGTAGCCAGACCTGAAGGCTGGCCCTAGGCTATCAGGGAGGATGACTGGTCTTTTTACTACCCAATGCTTGTCTCTTCCACACAAACTCTATCAAACTTTGGGACCTTGGCAGATCTTAAAGATGAAAAGCACCTAATATGGCCAAGTCAAAGTATCTTCATTTTCAAGTCCTCATACTCAGTCTTCGATATGAATTTGCATGTCCATCTGTAAATCTACACCTCTCTGTCTCCTTCACCAGGAATCAAAATCCCTGCTTTTCTTAAACTTCATGTTAGCATCTAGAGTCTTAGAGCCAATATGGTTATTGATGGGGGTTTTATTTTTCCAACTGTGTTCCAGGGAATATTGATCTCATGAAATGCCACACCAATCCCCAAGTTCCCCTCCACCCTCTCTAAAAAAGATTCTGTAGTGGTCAAATATGTTTTGGAAACCCCTTGTACTACAGTGTCCACCCCCTGGGAGAATGACCACCCATAGTTATATATTACAAGTTCTGATAGTTTCAATGGTAAGGAAACATGCTTTACATTGTTTAACCCAGTGTTTCTCAAGTACATTGAACCAGAAAACACAGAAGCCATTAACAACTCAAGGCTCAGAGGTCTACAGAAGATATTCGAAAAACATTGTCCTAGAAGATCACTCCCCACCCACCCCGCCCCGTCCACTGCTGCCAACTCTCTTCCTTCCTTGGAATTCCTGGGAGAAATAATGATAGCTTCCGCTCACTTAACGCTAGGGTTTTTCTGAGTGCTTTTACAAATATAAACCCATATTATATTTGAAGCTTCAGTGCAACATATCTTCCTAGCGCCTTCTTTGAAGCAGAATCCTGAGATTACAATTATGTAAATTATGTCAGAAAGTTAACACCAAGCATATCTTTTCTTTGGGATCAGAGAGTGAAATTTTCTACTGCTTACAAAAAAAAAAAAGAGATCTTTTTCTGCTAACAGATTTTTATCAATGTCTAGGAATTACTAAAAATGCACTTACAATAAATGTCAAAGATTAACACTCCTCAACTTCCTTAAGAGATCCCCTTCCAGACATTTATTCTGATGTGAACTGCTTGTTAAGTACTACTTTACAAGGAACACAATTAACTTAAAGTAAAACATTTATAGAGAAAATGAAGGGTTTTTTAAATAGAGTGTTTTAATAGCTAAATGACTTCCTCTCCCAAAAATATTTGCATTCAGAAACAGAGCAAGACAGGGGTGGAAGGGGCAGTGGGCAAGGTTTAACTCAAAGGAATAGCTCTGTAATGTCCAATTTCAGCCTATACAGAGAATATCTACAGAGGTGAGGGATGTGATTTTGGATCCTTGAAACCACTTCAGCTTGACAGTTGCCCCCTCTGTCTGACTGCACCCCTCTTCTGAGTGCCTGGGAAGCACTCTGTCAGTTCTGATTACCCTTACTGCTTCTCTTCTGAATTCCTGGGAGGTATGGATATTAAAATGCAAACTGATATGAATCCTGACTCCATCCCATTAACCCGATGGGTAGTTTCCTTTTTTATATCTATATTCAAGAGAGAAAGAGAAAGAAAGGAGAGAGAAAAAGTGCTCCCATCCACTGGCTCATTCCCCAAGTGCCCACAATGGCTGGGGCTGAGCCAGGGCTGAAGCTGTGACCCAAGAACCCAATCTAGGTCTTCCATGTGGGAGGCAGGAACCCACCTACTTGAGCCATCACCACTGCCTCCCAGAAAGCTGCAAGCAAGATCCAGAGCAGGGTATCAAACCCAGGCACTCAGACAAGGGATACAAGCATCTTAACTGCTAGGCCAAACACTCGACTCAGATAGAGTTTCTTAAACTTTTGTCTTGGTTTCTTTGCTGTTAACCATAAAATAGCACCGCCCAACAACACTGTGTTGTGGCAAGGACAACACTGGAACAGACGCAGACCTCTAACATCCTGCCCAACACATGGCAAGTAGCCAGTAAGTGTAAGAAGACTATATTTTCCTCAGAAAAATATAGGCAAGAGAGGCAACCAGTAGCCTAATGCCATGTTTTTATGATTTCCGCGTAACATAGAGAAGTGGATGAAGGCTTGTCTTCTCTCCCTGTGACAACCCAACAGGAGATGTCAGAAGACTGCAGGCTCTCCACACATCCCTGTTTCTCCAGCACAGCCCCCTATTCATTATACAATGACGACTGCTCTGGGCCCCTTGCTATGGTGCCTGGTCTTTGGGAAGAGAGGCCTGGGAAGCACTTGTTACTCCTCCTTTGCAGCTGTGACCACAAAACCATGTGAGCGAGTGGGTACTAAGAGAGGATTAGTAGCCTGGGAGGGGATACAGGGCCAGGAAGCAAGTTCCCAGCCAAAATGCCAAGTTCAGTAGCTTGAATGAAATCCATCCTAACCTCCAAGGCCCAGAGGTCGCCATCTGGAAGCAGGAAACCACTACTAACAGATTGTGGCCGCAGGGCTGCTGGATTTCAAAAGAAGCTGGACTGAAGGAATTCAGGCTTCATTTCTCCCCTGAGTTGCCCCCTAATGTTTGGAAGGATGAAGGCGCTTGGTCCCAAGTCATGGCTGTGCATGCTCTGGCAGTGGGGCTGGGCTGTTGTGACGAGGGTGGAGTTATTCTAACTCTCTCTCTTCAATAGCTCAACACTAAGGGGGAGCCCAAAGCCCACAGTGGCCCCTTGTTCCTCTGGTTTCCCTGAAGTGGGCAGCTCTGAGGCCAAGTCGACAGATCCAGGAGCACCTGCAGCCACTGTGGATTCTTTCTGCCCTCCAGTCTCCTCCAAGCACCCCCTCGCCTGGAGCAGAGAAGCCCTCCTCCCCTCTCTGCTTCCCCCAGGCTCTTCCACAGGTGGTCATGAGTGTCCCCTGCAACCAGAGTGCTGATGAACTTCTGGCCACAGCCTGCTGGGCTTTGCACAGTCCTGGAATCCAGTCCCCACAGCCCCAACTAGAAAACCAAAAGGCCTGGGGGGGCAGCCACGAGGACAATGAGTCTGCTGGACTGAAAGCATCCCAGTCTCCCACATTCAGTAGGAAGGGGTGTGCGGTGGGGAGGAAAGGTCATTAATGCAGACGGTTTATGGTTTCCCAAGCCAGCATTCCTCACAAACAGCTGTGTTTATACAAAACTGGAGGAGCGGTAGGGAGAGATACAAGAGAAAGGACAGTGGCCTAGGGATGACATCATCCTGTCTTGTCTGCTTCGACCTCCACCACTTGGGAGGGGGCGGATACAGCAGGCTGAACGTGCCTGGCGTGGCACATGCAGGGTGTTTAGCCCTGAGTGTGTTTCTTAGATATATAGCTTCCCTGCTCTGGCTCTGCTCCGTCTCTCACCCCCAGAGCATCCTAATACATTCTGCAGAACACAGTTTTCCCTGCCCCAGCTCCCTCTGGGGAAGGCTAGATTGGGGGGGCTCATGTTCGCTCCTTCTAATCTCTTTAACAAACCCCCCTCGCAGAAGAAAAGCCTGACAGGAGGCAGAGTCATTAAAGTGAATTAAAATGCATCCAAGGAGAGATTAGCTCCAAAGCCATTCCCATATCAGACAAAGGCTCCTTTCATGAGAATTCCAGGCTCTCTGAGTCCTGTAAGCAGAGATTAGGAAACAAATTCTCAGGACCTACAAGCACTGGCTCTTTGGGAGATGGGCCAACACGTAACCTCCCCTGGCAAGACCTCCAGATGCTGGGCATCTCAGGGCTCACACTGCAGGAGAAAGGGGCTCCACAGGGGTGGAAGAATCCATCCCCCTGCACTGGGCAGGTCTGTCCCTAACACAATCCAGATACGCCAGGCCCTCACCTGTGCTTCAGCCTTGCCGGAAGATGTAATGTGCTCATCTCCCAGCCTCCCACATCAGGATCTCAGGGTCCTAGACAGCCTCCTGCATCAGCCGTTTCAGCACGGAACCTCCCCTGTAACCGTCTGATTGAGCACCTATTTTGTGTCAGGCTAATCCTTACATGATGTGGATACAAAGACATGACCTGGATGGGACCCTGGTGTCAAGGCACTTCCTGTGCGTTTGAGAAACACAGACACATTAACAGTGAGTGCAATTAAGTGTGATACAGACCCAAGAAAGATGTCTGAAAGGATGCAGGAAGGGTACCAAAGAAGAGGTGGTCCATTCTCCATCTGAAAGGCTCTGGAAACATCATTTTAAAAGATAACATGTGGGGCCAGCACTGTGGCATAGTGGGTAGAGCCACCACCTGCCTTGCCAGCATCCCGTATTGGTGCTGATTCAAGTCCCAGCTGCTTCACTTTCCATCCAGTTCTCTGCTACAGCCTGGGAAAGCAATGGAAGATGGTCCAAGTTCTTGGGCCCCTGCACCCACATGGGAGACCTGCAAGAAGCTCCTGGCTCCTGGCTTAGGATCAGCACAGCTTCAGACATTGTGGCCATCTGGGGAGTGAACTAGTAGATGCAAGACTTCTTTCTCTCTGCCTCTGCTTTTCAGTAACTCTGCCTTTCAAATAAATATTTAAATAAAAAAAAAGGTGACACATGAACTTAGTCTTGGGACAATAGATGTTTACTACGTGAACTTGAAGAGGGGCAGGGCATTCCAGGGAGAGGGTATAGCATGCTCAAAGGCATCAGAGCAGGAAGCAGCACATTGGCCGGTGCCGAGGCTCACTAAGCTAATCCTCCCCTGTGGTGCTGGCAGCTGGCACTTTGGGTTTGTGTCCTGGTTGGAGCACCGGTTGCTCCTCTTCCAGTCCAGCTCTCTGCTGTGGCCTGGGAAGGCAGTGGAGGATGGCCCAAGTGCTTGGGCCCCTGCACCCACGTGGGAGACCAGGAGGAAGCACCTGGCTCCTGGCTTTGGATTGGCACTGCGTGCCAGCCATAGTGACCATTTTGGGGGGTGAACCAATGAAAGGAAGACCTTTCTCTCTGTCTCTCTCTCTCTGTCTAACTCTGCCTATCAAAAAAAGCACATTAACCTGAGTAGCCGCCAAGCTGTCCCCCCTGAAGGAACAGAGCACCAAGGAGCAAGAGACAGTGGGACAGCATAGAGGTGGGGCATCAGAGGACTTGTGTGCCAATCCCAGGAGCTGGGAGAAATGTATTCTTCAGACTTCAGAGCTGTAAAAGGGATTTTAAACAAGAAACACTACATGGTCAGGCACACATTGTGTAGATGTTACTAGGGCTGATGTCCAAGGCCAGAGGCAGGGAGACCAGTTGAAGAATTATTTCAAGAACCTAGAGAAGAGTTGATGAGGACTAGATGGGAGGCAGACAGCACCAGAGTTGCAAAGGAGACACACACACATAAGACATACTAACAAGAGAAAAAGTGGAAGCAACTGATCTGACTTGGATGTGAACGGGGAAGGAAACAGAGGAATCTACAAAGATTCCAAGGCTTGGGGGCAAGAATGATGCAGTTTCAGGCCCCACAACAAAGGATTTCAGGGAGGAAAATGCTACTGGGAGAAGGTACCTGCCACCTCTTGGCCACCTTCCCCAGCCTCTCAGCTGTGCCTCACCATGGCTTTCACTGCCAATGCCACTCACTGTGAACAGAGAAGACCTGGCTAAGCCCCAGCCTGAGCACTTGCCTACGGTGACCCTGGTCTGTGGTTACCAGTGTGCCTGAGGGAGACACTGGTTTCACATATGCACAACCCAGATGTGCGCGGGGTAGCACCAGGGGGCGACTGGGAGAGAAAAACACAGGTCCCCTGGCTGGGCATCTGGGTAGGTCATTCACCTCTGTGGTGATCTCATGCTCTCCTTTCTTGTTTCTCTGTTTCCCTTACTCCTCCTTGGGATCATTTTCCCGAACATGCTATTCACACACTTGATGGTCAATTTTATTCATCACCGAGGCTAGGCCACAGTACCTAGATCCATAATCAAACGCTGTTCTGGATGTTTCCATGAGGTTAACATGAGCTTCAAGTAGAGCAGATTGCCCTCCGTGAGTACGCAACTGAAGGGCCACCCATAACAAAAGACTGACATTCCCCAAGCAAAAGGGAATTCTGCAGCAGGCGACAGCAGTCACACTCCATCCGCAACATCAACCCTTCCTGCAGCTCCAAGCTGCTGCTCACTCCCACAGATTCAGGACTTTCCAGTCTGTAATCATGGAGGCAACTCCTTAAGATAAAATTCTCCTTATACATATTTATACCCACCACACACACACACACACACACACACACACACACACACTTCTAGTGTTTCTATTTCTCTGAGAACTGGGACAAATTCAGTACAGGAGTCTTGGTCTCAGCCTCTGTCTGCTCTCTGGAGAACTCAGCCCAAAACAGGGAAAAGATGTTGAGTTCAACATTTTTCTGTGGGACAATGAGGTGAAGGTAGGTATCCAAGTGGGGGGATACTCACCACAGGGATGTGGACTTGGGATTCAGCCACATGTCAAGGACACCTAAAGCCAGGAGAATGTATCGAGTAAAAGGAAACATGACATAAACCCTCCAAGAGCTCAGAAAATTATACTAGATTCCTTGTCCTCACAGCTTCTTTATATAAACTTATCCAAATATTTTGAGAAGAGGAAAGGGAAAAAAGAGAAAATCTTGCTAAATTAAATAAAGTATCATTGCACCCATAAAGTAATGGGGACATATATGGGTTTCAGCAGGGGCACAATTTCAACTTGAGATGGTGAAAAACAATTGCCCTCTATCACTTTTCTCCCATCTGATCTCAGAGTATTCTGCATCCACGAGGCTATGTGGTCACACTGGGCTGTACTTTCAATCCCTATCCCTTTATCATGTGAGCCATATCACACTCAGCCCCCAAAGAAGATGGAAGGTAAGGCCTTCTCAATTGGAATATAATTTTGTTTCATTTGAGACTAAGCCCTACTCTAGGACTTCTCAATGGAAGAGCCTCTGGACTTCTGGAACAAATTGATGTGAGAATGGGAATCCTGGGGTTCCAGTCTTGGCTTCTGTCACTGATCCACTGTGCACCCCTGAGCACACTGCTTCCCCTCTCTGGTCTCAGTCTTGTTGAACAGAAAACTAGGGAGGTGAATCAGGTGCTCCTGAAGCTCACAGCACTGCACCCCCTAGCTGCCAAAATGGGAGTAACCTCCATGTGCCCTGCTAGACACCTAGCCCAACACACACCTCATTCATATACCCCTTGTCCCATGCTCTGCACTCTATGTCCACTTCAATACACACTCCATGCATGACTGCCTCCTTGGTCTTCATTTTTACCTATGTGGGAAGATTCCAGAGCAGATTATAGCCATCAAAACTCAGAAAGAAGGGAAAGCCACCAGCAAATATGTCACTGAATGTTTAATTTTTAAAAATTCCCCAACCTATCTATCCCTTTCAAAAAGAATAGGAAAGCTATATATCTTTGATATTCTGCTTAGCCTCTTCATCAGTCAGGAGGGAAAATTCTCTTCTTTTTTAGTTGTTAGAGGAATCTTGACTCACTTTCATTTTTTAATTATTTGTACTTATTTTAACCTCTGTACACATTCTGCAGCCTCTAACAGTTTTATGCGGCTGCTACCACACAAAACGCATAGGACCTGCACTCCCAGACCCAGGAGCTCACTGGTGATGCTCAGGGAGGAACGAAGCCATTCCTGCTAGGGTCATAGTTCATTAACACAGTCAGCCCTCGAATGTACCCAGGATCAGCCCAAGGAGTCCACTGCCACCTGATTCTTCCATCTGAACGAGCTCACCTCACCCAGTATTCCCCTATTTCAGTCACTTGTGTGTTTCCTACACTGTACCTATTCACAAATGTATTCCTCTCTACTTCTATTTCATTATTTATTCCCTCTCTTCTCTTCTAGACTGTACCATCCTCCTGGAGAGATGCCCTTAACACTATTGCACCCTCAGCTCCCAGCACAATGGTCAGCAAATAATAAATGCCCCACAAATGCTTTGAATTTTGATTCATGAAGCAACTGGACCCAAAATTGCAAGATATTGCATCTCAGGGCAGAATTAACAACCCTCTGTCTTCAGCTGCCCTCTCCCTTGAAGACCGAGACAATAAAAACAGGTTGAAGGCATCCAAGTTATGAGGGCCATGAAGCCCTGGAACAAGTTGAAATAGCAGAAAAAGCACTGGACTAAGAACTAGAAGTCGAAGCACAAATACCAGTTGTTTTTTTATCAATGTGCGACCTTGGGCAAGCAGCCTTTCTCTCTGGGCCTTCGTTCCTATAAATAAAGACATTGCTCCTGATTACTAATCAGATTCTTCAAGGATTTTTAGCAGAGTTTCATAATTTATGGAGTAGAAAGTACCATTTTGTTAGCATAAAACAGTTCTTACAGTCAAATGTAAAATGTTTGCTTGATATTTATATGAACAATAAGACTAATAAAGTTATTTTCATGAAAACAAAAATATCAGACCCAGAGCTGACACCTTGAGTTAAATTTAATCACACAGTCTCAAAATTCAGACTCATACAGTTAAATGGTCTAAGAATGGTTACCTCTCAGCTCAACCGGTCAGGTTTTCAACAATGTGCCTAAAAAAGATGAGCTGACAATGCAAGGACTGGTGAGTTCTTTACCAAACCCATGTCTTCTCCTCCTCCTCTTGTTCGTCACCCCCCTACTCCTTCCCCTTCCTCTTCCATTTCCCTCTTCCTTTCCTTGCCCATTACCACCCCCCCTTCTTTTCCATCCCAGCTCCTTCTGCCCAGGAAGTTAGACTACATTTCCCAGAACTCGTCCCAGTTACTGAGGCCATGTGCAGATTTTTAACTAGCATGGAAGAGGAAGGATGTGCTTCTTCTAACACACAGCCTTCCCTGCCTACTGTACTTCTGCCAGCTCAGTGCAAAGGAACACAGAGAAATCCGAAGTCCCCAGGGAAAGATGGCAGAGCCACAGCTGGAAAGAGTCTTGGTGCCCACATCTCTGCTTGCAGACTCCACATTTTAGCTTTCTTCTATTACTGTATTTGACCCACTGTGTATCTTTTCACAGAAATTAATACTACCCCAACCACCTAGCAACACCGGTTAACTTTCTGAAGTTCTGAAATGAATTTAACATGCTTTAATTAGAGCATTCAAAATAGTTTGCATGTTTTTATAATGAAATGTGAATAAAATCAATGTTTGTGGTATTCATGAAACTTCTTCATGGAGCCCCAGTTTGCATGTAACACATTTGAAGATCACCACATATTTTCAAAGATCCTTCTCAGCTCCAGTGTTTTCTTGTTGAATATTTTACTAATTTTCCAAAGGGAAGTTATAATGGCCTTGATAAAGAAGAAGAATACCCCTGTGCTTTAGAAATAAAAGGGACATACATGAAATATCTAGCATAATTGTTACACATTTAGGGGGTAAAGGCCTTCTGTAGAGAACTCTGGGTCTAGAATATTATGCCTCTGAAAAGAAATAATGGTTATGCTAAAAAATAGCCCAAATTGTCAAGCAACGCACACATGCCTCGAAAGTAAAGTCACAATTAAAGTAACACAGCCGGCACCGCGGCTCACTAGGCTAATCCTGTGCCTGCAGCACCGGCACCCTGGGTTCTAGTCCCAGTCAGGGCACCGGATTCTGTCCCAGTTGCCCCTCTGCCAGTCCAGCTCTCTGCTGTGGCCCGGGAGTGCAGTGGAGGATGGCCCAAGTCCTTGGGCCCTGCACCCACATGGGAGACCAGGAGGAAGCACCTGGCTCCTGGCTTCAGATCAGCATGGTGTGCCGGCTGCAGTGGCCATTGGAGGGTGAACCAACGGTAAAGAAGACCTTTCTCTCTGCCTCTCTCTCTCACTGTCCACTCTACCTGTCAAAAAAATAATAATTAAAGTAACACTTTCATGCATTCTACTTATAGCCAAATGCATTAATAAACAGTACTTCAATGAATCTCCAAAGTATTAACCAGAACAAAAGCAGGCAAGAGCCTTTCCTCTTGCTACGGTCTTCCTTTAGGAGCCACCTCACCCAGAACCTAAAGAATGGCCACAATGACCTCTGCAGTGGGCAGCTGCAGCTGTGAACATGCTCAGACGGATCAAACACTCAGCCATGTCAAAAGCAAACCCATTCCTAACAAGGGCCTCTGGGAGTACACGAGAACCTGTCCTTGAAGGGAACATGAAGAGAACAGTGTGGAAAGCCTTGAGTTATGTCCAAGTGCCCCAGATTCCAAGTTTATCTTAATAGTGTTCACCTCCAAGGACAGGTATCAGTCTGCAGAGAACTGAAGGCCCTAGGAGAGCCTTGGAACATCATTCCTTGCCAAGCCTAAGAGCTCTGAAGGGCAGATCTACCCCACAAGGTAAGGGGGAGACTCAAACAGATGTTGGATTCAGGCATTCCTGCATTTGAACCCAAGATCTTGCAGCATGAACTTGGGAAAGTTATGTAACTATTCTGACCCTGCTAGCAACTTATTATGTTGAAAGTGGCAACCTGAGATTAAAGTCAGGATCCAAATCAGGGATGTCTCGCCCAGTCCCCAGCTTCCGATCCCCACTCAGCCTCACTTTGTCCCCATGGATCTAAAGCACCTTGCTGGGTGATCTACCTCTGAGAGGCAGGGTACAAACAGCCTGTGGACCAGAGACTCAGAAACCACTCTGGGTTTCTGCCCAAGGCAGGGGATTGTTTTACTTTGTCTTTTGTTTTTCTTTTGCAAAAACATTTGAGAAGCTTAAGGAAAACAATCTTTGTGAGCCCCTGTGAACATGTAATTCTAGATGGCCTCCCAACTGAGCCAGGCCTGCCAAGTGTCAGGCTGGAGCCCACAGAGAGGAGGAAGGTTTCCACACAAAGGAGGCAGGGTCTCTGGGGTAGATGATCCAAAGTTGAACCAAAATAAACTTGTCACAGGCTGAGTGCAAGAACAGGCAAAACCAACCCCCAAAACACAGATTTCCATCTCCAAGGCCAGACAAGAATGGCTCCCAGATGATGAGAAAGCATAAAAGAGGCCATGCCCATCCTCAGTTGCACATCCTCACAAGACAACTGTCAGCAGGCTGGCTTTCTGACCACCTGGCCAGACTTCTCCATCATGCTTAGGTCTCAAGGTCTGGCCCTAGAAGAAAAAATGTACTGCATTCCCACAGATGGATTCTCTCCTTTACTGTTTCTCTAGATGGTCCTTCCACCAGGATCACTCTGTCTTCTCTCCAGATACACTTGCTCCCATCTGCCTCTGGACCTTGACGGCTTGTTCTGTGGAGACTCTGGAAGGCAGCCAACACCATCACCTCATCTCCTCAAACCAGCAGACAGCTCAACCTCCCCACGGAGCACGAGCTGGGTCAGGATGTGGCCTCCAGCATGACCGTGAGGTGTGTGCCTCAGCAACTCGGGCACCCAGATCCCACCCGTGTGAACTCATGGATGCTCGGGCTTTCCCAGCAGCTGCCCAAAATGCTAACCTAAAATATGGAACCATCCTGCAGCTGAAGTCTTCTTCCTCTCTACTCCTCCAAAGCACTGTTCCAAGACATTCCAAGACTCTTCCTTACAGTGTCTCTGAAAATTGCCCCTGGGACCAAACAGCTCAATGTGGATCTTCTTGAAAGACTGGTCAACGGGGAATACACCCCTCTGTATTTGCTTCCCCTCCTTCCCTACCTCATCTTGCTGTTCCCTACTGTTGATGCCCCGGGGTCACACTTTTCCATAAAATGTTAGCAGGTTAACAGGCTCTCTGCTTCCAAGAAGCCAGCCTAAGACAGCTTTCATTATGGCCCCTCTCCCTCTCCCTCCCTCCCTCCCTCCCTTCCTCCTTCCCTCCCTCCTCTTTCTCCCACCCTCCCTCTGTGTGAATGTATGTATGCGTATGTCCTCCTCTGGAGGAATTAATTTAGGCAGGCTTCTCCCTCTACCCACTTAGCATCTGTATTTTCCCCCTCCTCAAATCCTGTTATCTCCCAAATGGATGTAGTGTGGTCTATTTCTTCAGTTGTTACACCAATTATATTCACTGTAGCTTCATTTCACTTATTTTTGGTTTATGGCTTCAGTTTGGAGTTTTGGGATGTCCTTGGTTGATTCACCAAAAGTAAAATATAAATCTATATATGTGCATTTCTCAGAATCTAAAGAGAAGTTAAATCACATTCATGTGCACTCTGAGCTGCAACTCTGCAGCAAAGCAGACCCAAGCCAATAGTTTCCACCAGCAGGAGTCACCCAGGGGTAGCATTGCACAAAGTCTGATTAATAGAGCACTAGTTGTATAAGGTTAGTAGACATTCCAAAAATTAAATGATTTTTGTTCTCAAATCCAATTGGGTGCCTCAAAGTTAAATAAATAAAATTAAATTGTTCCTCTACCCCATAGGCTCTCAGAGACATTACCATAGCAGTGATACTGTTACTTTCCAAGAGAAAGAGTTTGCAGCATTGTCAGAGTTCACTGGCACACAACACTTTTATCTTGAACACCTCATGGAATTGATGCTACCCAAAATACACAGTTTCCATGGTTACTCATGTGGCCAACATTCCAGAAGTACCAGTCCCCAGGACAAAGGCTCTCCATTCTTCCAACTTCAAGTTCCATAGTCACTGAGTCCTTCTTCCAAAGACCAGAGCTGTGTAGAGTCAACCTTGCTCTTCTGACTCCTCAGTCTACTCTCTTACAGGACTCTGGAATAAAGGCAGAGGTTAACCACCAAGAACTAACTAGAAGCAAAGCCCACTCCCTTCTTTCTACTCTCCTTCATCCCTAGAATGGTTTTTCTTCATGATTCTCCCACTTCCTTCCCTCAAGGTACAGCTATCCCCCAGCACCACTAACAACCACTGTCAACCTAACTCTTCATGTCCCAGCAGAAGGAGTAACCACAGCTCACTTTCCTGGCCTGTGTATTCCCACACATGCCCCCAATGCAACTGGGACCCGCAGTTATTGAAGGTTCGAGGCATTCTGTTCTCCTCCCCACCCTCCAGTCCTCACTTTTCAGTCCTAGGATTAATAAAGTGCAACCAGAAATGTTGCTGCTGTTAGCCCTAGGGGTTAAAGCTGCCATCACTACATAAAATCTGAGGAGTGAAGGCTTCAGTAAGCAAAGCAGGCTAATGAATCCCGTCCCTCTGGTAATAAGCAGCGGAAATGAGCTGCAGGGGGAAGTCAGTGCCTCACATAAATCCATGTGTTAGCAAGCCTGCCTGTGAGAGCAGCAGAGCATGCTGGGGGAAGGCTCAAGGGAGGGGCAGGATGAGCATGGAGCTGGGCATGTCCAGAAGGGAAGGGTCTTCAGAAACCACCAAAACCAGTCCCCTTGCTTCACCCTGGAAGAGACAGAGTCCAGAGAACTCAACTTGTTTGCCCAGGACCACAGCATGAGTTAGGGGCTGAGTTAGCAATGAATCTTCCCAGGGCAAAGTCTAGGGCAACTCAGCCAAGTCGTTCTGGACGAAGTTTATCTGTGGGTCTCTGGGGTACTCATGTGTACCCACCGATGCCTAGGGAGCCAGTGTTGTCAGCAATGGAGTAAAAACTGGAGAGTGGAGATTTTTTTTAATTCTTTTTTTTTTAATGTCTGTGTTTCTTCTTCTTCAAAGGCAGGGAGTGGACAACACTTAAATGGAAAACTCATGCTAACAGCCTAAAAGGAGGAAATATGGAAGACAATCTGCATTCAGAGTCCTCCCATCACAGCCAGATAACTAACCTGATTTAACACTTTAATTAGAAGGAATAACTGTTGGAATGTAGCACAAAGAGGAGAGGAGAGGAGAAGTAAGAGGCATTTTGAACTCAATTCCTCCCTGGCCTAACTAAGCAGAACGTGTCTCCCTTTCAACACTCAGGGACCTGGAGGTTCTCCTGGAAACCAGGCCAGCACCCGAGACTCTAACCCTAAAAGAGGGGAGTACATCTATGCACTTCATGTTTTAATGTAATTTCTCCCTTAGCTCAGCAGGGTATGGGGAAGACAGTGGCACACTGTGGGTAGCCCATACCCCCGCTGACGGGAAAGATCTGCAGGGTCCAAAGAGTCCCTCAGATCCCAGTGATCTGGAAAGCCTGCCCGATCTGCAAAGCCCAGATACACAAACTCAGCACGCGGTGTTCCGAGAACAAGCCAAGCATGGAAGGTGCTCCCCAGCCAGTGAAAGTGATAGCTCAGAGTGAAGGCGTGTTCGGGGGAGAGCTGTTCCAGTGTCAGTTCTGACTTCCTGTCCTCCTGCAAAACTGGCTTTCAGAAGAGCCTCTCATCTCAGGTTTTTGGAAAAATACGGCCAGACAGAATAGCCTTCTGCCAAGCCAGCCTCCTCTCAACACAGTCCCTAGCCTGAAACTCCCAAGTGGTGCTTTGAAGGAGCACCCCTTTTCAGTGTCTCACAGAGTCCATACATTGGGCCAGGACAGAGCAAAGTGGTCTCTGTCCTAGTGCCTTCTCTTCCGGGCTTCAAGGACTCTGTTGTCTATGATTTGATGGCAAACAAGACAGGATAGACCCACACCTCTCAGGGTGTTTCATCAACAAAAAATCTGTGCACACTATCTATCATGTATGCATGTTTGTATGCACCTTAGCCCAGGAGACATGAGCTCCACGAAGCTGCTAAACTGCCATGTGCCCTCATGCCCTGGGACTAAGAAAAGTCTCTGAGAGAAAGTCTCCCCTTGATATCCCAACCCCTTAGTGAATGCCTGATGATCAAGTTTGTCCAAGTCCATACCAACTCTTGAGAGAAGGAAGGTCAAGACAAGTGGGAAAGATTTAGGGAATGCTGGAAGCCCATCCAAACTGGGCACAGACTCTGCTGCCCCACATGTTTTTTTTTTTTTTTTTTTTTTTTTTTGTAAGCACAGACAAGTGGTCTCAGTCTTTCATCCTCATCTGTAAGAACCCACAAATTCCTCTTGGCCTGCCTGACCTCTCTAAGGCTCCACTCTGGCCACAAACCAGCAGGCCACCCTCTCTCAGCCAAGCCCTCACCAGCAGCCGTGGGCTTTACTCGTCCTATGAGTAAGACAGGCTGCCCTGAGCCAGCAGAAGGATCAGGCTCCTTTCTCACCTGCAGGATGCAAGGTCAGAGCCAGGAAATGAAGAGAAGGAAGACTTGGATGTGGGCTTACGGTCCAGACTCCTGGGATTAAGAAGCCTCTTTGCAGGGGCACTGCAGTGACTGGGGGAGAACACAGCCCTAACTGCACAAGGTTCCCAGCATCCTTCCTGGCAGCTGCCTGGAACACACTGTGAATTACTCTCAAGAAATGTCACGCGGGGCACAGAGATTGCACCCCTGATCCAAATGATGATGTGCTGCACAGAGCTCGGATGCAATTCATCACCGCTTGGACTCAAAAGGCTGCATGTGGATGGATAATTAACATCCCCTGCAGGCCAGGAGACCTCTCACTTATTCTAATAGAGATACCAGGCCAGAGCCCCACAGGGCAGGACAGCCCCCCAGGCCTATGTCTCAAAGGAAAAGTCACAAGCCTGAGTTTCAGCCTGTTGGAGACAGCTCAGAGACTTCCCTAGGGCCCTGACCAGGGTCACACCTTAAAACATCCCCCAGGAAAGTTATTTATAACCATTTGGGAAAGGCCTAAGAGATCAATAACTCAGGCTCATTAGCCTTGGGAGAAAAAAAACTACAAAATATCTAAATCTTTATAAAACCTCCTTTTTCCCCCAACCCTTCTGTGGTCCCTCCATCAGCTGAAGAATTAATTCCAAACCCCTGACCCTTCATGGAGAGCCCTTCGTGATCTAGCAAACCTCTAACCCTAAACTCTGTTCTTGTTTCACATAGCTTCGCACTCAGGGCCACAGCCATGCCAATCTGGTCGGCAGTTCCCAAAGGTGTTCTGCACTTGGGCCTGTGCTGTTTCTTCTCACCTTCGATACCTCTGCTACCCCTGTGCTGTAACTCCTCACTAAGCCACCAGCTCAACAGTCACATGCTCCATGAAGCATCCCACTGTCCATCAGAAGTAATAACTCCTACCTTTGCATTGCCGAGGAAGGAAACACACATTGAAGAGCACATCGGGGTAAAGGCGCATGCATTAATTGATTCAGCTGCATCTACTGAGCTCCTAGAGTATGTCAAGCCTTCAGGGCTGTCATTCTACAAAATTAAATAAGACACGGTTGGGCCTTCCAGCTGTCCATAGTCTAACAGTCAGATAAAAAGAACACAAGCCACAGTATAACATGAGGATTGCTCTAGTGGACATGCATATAACATGCTGGAGCCGAGGAGGCACTGAGACCAATGATATGTGGACTCAACAAGCAAGCTAATTCAGACCCTGTCTGGAAAGGGCTTTGGGGATTATGTGACTGATGTGTGGAGAGACCCAGCTTTGTCAGAGACAAGTGCGGCATACCGGCAGGCTCTGCTGCTCCTGAAAGCCCCTAAGGGTGCACCATTGACAACCCTTCTTGGATAAAATCAGGGTGGGCCTTCTTCAAGGTATAGGTGGAAATGGAACAGAATCTAAGAGCCCACTCCCAAGTTCAACTTGAATCAAGTGCATTCAACAAACAAGCCCTGGGCCCTCCTGAGAGGCTGAATAGCATCATCCCCCTGCATCAAACCAAGCTGAAAACTTGAAGGCTGGGCTCCACTGCCAGAGCTGTAGTTCCTCTCGTGAGGGTCAGGCATTACCTCCTCTGTAGCCCCCATACACAATTTTCTGCATTCTCGGTGTCCCCCACCAGGCTGGCAGCCCTACAAAGACAAGGACTGCGGTGACCCAGTTCATTGGCTTTCAGATCGGTAGCTCTGGAACTCTAAGTTTCAGTGAAATCTGACTTGGAAGTGCAAGTGAGTAAAATGGAGCAAAAACTGTTTTTGAGAGGGCCAGGTCCTCCATGCACTGTTGTAACAAATCATCACAACCTGAGTGGCTTAAAACAACACAGATTTATAATTCTACTTCTCGTTGCAAGTCCAACACTGGTGTCATCGATCCAAAACCAAGGTGTCAACAGGGGCTGCACTCCTTTCTGGAGGCTCTGGGGAAGGATCCATTTCCCTGCTTTTTCTCACTTCTACAGACCACCCCCACTCACTGGCTGGCCACCCCTTTCCTTCATCTTCAAAGCCAGCAACCCTGCATCTCCTCAGCTACTCTACCAGAAGCACGTCTCCAACTCTGACTTTCCTCTTCTGTCTCTAACGTCTACTTTTAAGGATCCTTATGATTACATCAGGCCCACCTCAGCCAGGGTCATCTCCCTGTTTTAAGGTCAGGCTGACTAGCAAACTTAACCCCCCTCTGTTGTGTGACTAAACACACAGGTCTAGAGATTCCGATGCGGGCATCTTTGTGGACCACTGCTCTGCCTACAGTAAGGTCCAATCCACCCCAGCCTGCAATGACCAGACTATGCAAAAGCTGAGTTGCAGTCATGAAGAGAAATCCTCCTGTGTGCAGCCTATGCAGGGATCAATGCTGGCTCTTCTGCCCACCCAGTTCAAAAAGACAGAGCTACCAGTTGCCTCCTACCACCACACCTATAGTCATATCCTTCCCCTAAGAGGCAGCCTTCCCAAGAGTGCAAGGAGACAAGAGCAGAAGAACCTAGATGGGATGGGAATGGCGATTCATGGTGTACTGAGAACGCAGGGTGAAAAGACACATTCAAAGGGGAACAATGGCCACCTTTAAAATTTCCTTCCACTTACATTCAGGGAAAGACAGGATCTGTATGGCAGTCATATTTGGATTCCCATCTTGTTCTCCCTCTGGCTGTTGGAGTATGCTTGCCTCATTACTGGGTAGGTCAGAACCGTCAGAGAATGAACACCTGTGGGAGCAGCCCTCACCCACAAGTGTCCCTAGTGGGACAACTCAATTTAAGGCAGGTATGGTCTACACACTCAGGGAACTGATAGAGCCAGGCACCTGCAGCCGTAATCTTAGTCACACCCACAACTAGGGTAACCAACTTGCCACTATATACCTAGAACATGCCCCCATTTAACATTGGCAGTCTCTTGCCCTAGGGCACACCTTAGTCTAAGATACATGGCAGGATCAGTTGCCCCAAACACAATCCACTCACAGCTTTCTTCTTTTCTTTTCTCGGCTCTTTTTCCCATTACTTGTGCCCAAAATCTTATCTCAGGGTCAACCTAGGAATAAACTAAGACAATCCCATGGTCCAGTTTGTGTCAAGCTGGCAGACGTTGAGGTGGGGGTAGTGCACTCTGACCATACATGCTGTGTACCCCAAACTCCATTCACATAGCCTAGGAGGCAAATGAACTCCCTAAGTGGACAGCATTGCAGGCCCTAACAACAGCTGGTATCTCTGTCTGGCCCCTCTGTCAGTTTGTTGTCAGATGAGATTCTCCTTCCCCACCTCCCACTACATGGGAAAGAAAAGGCTCACATTATCAGAGAAAATCTTCCCATAAAGATGGAGCAGGTTTAATCCTCTCCCGCCCTCCTCCTCCTCCTTGCCCTCGCCCTGCCCTGCCCTTTTCCAGATGTTACCATTTAGTCACGGTGGGAGCTGAGCAGCAGAGGAACAGCATGACTGTGCCTGAACACCCTTCACAATCGACTGAGCCGTGGCAGCTGTGCTTGCCCCAGATGGGCTGAGCTGTGTGCAGACGGCGATTATGCACGGGAAACCAGAGAGCCTTCGGGACCAGACAGCAATGGCCGGCACCTCTGCGATTCTCACTCAACTTCAATTAGCAGCCCTGAAAATTAGGAAGGACTCTCTGGGCTCTGACACGCCTCCCACAGACGCCAGTTTGGCCCTCACCTGGGAGACAGCCCACCCCAGGGATGGGAGGCAGCTCCAGCGTGGACATCTGGACTCCCCTAATGAGGCCAGCCCAGGATGGGAGCTCAGCTAATTGCTCAAATCGGCCGTGATGTCTGGCTTCCAGCTGCCATGTCTGGCAGCATCATTTGGATGTCTTGAGTTTACTGTGAGGTTGGGACTGGGAGACCCTTAGGAATGGAGAATGTCAGCTGGGGTCCATGCTGAAGCAATTAAGGGGACATTTCTTGCAGGTGAAGACTGGCGGGATAGTAAAATAAAAATATCACAGCTTGCTGTCATCTTACCAGGAAGTCCATGGTCCCCAGCCAAGAAGGGACATTCCAGGAATATTGAACATGTGGTGTGTGATTGCAGAAGCCTGGGGAGGTTAGCAAACGTCCTGGGTCCTTCCTCACACTCCTCACCTCACCCTTCCTGAAGATCGGGACTCTGCTCACCCACGCAGATGCACTCACCCTGAAGCTGGTGAACTGAAGGCTGCAGGAGTCCTCGCTTGCACAGCCCAGGTCCAAAGCCCAGAAAGAGTCCCAACAACACTGGTACATGGCAGACCTTTTCTTGAAAAATTTGCAAAAGAATATTTCAACCTTAAAGCATAAAGACCACTGTCTGTTTGCACTCCGACTTCCCTCTAGTCCCTTGTGTTCAGGGGGTATTTGTGTCTGGGGCATGGGGTAGCTAAGAGAGAGTTGCATCTAGGGTACATTTCATCCGGGCTCAGTGGCACATATTTACATGGATCAGTGACTTCTGTTTATACTTCTAGCATTCCCATTGTCATAATGACTTCCAGAAATAGTCCTACTGCCCACTGGACTGACTCATCCAGTGTCACAGCATAAAAGGTGTCAGACCAGAGGGCCAATTGTGGCATAAATGTATCTGCATACTGAAGAAAAGCCAAGCTTTAAAATATAAGAAGCCAGGAGCTAGTTATGTGGAAACTTGTTCAGTCATGGAAACAAAGAACTATAAATGCAGGATTCAATTTTCATCAATATTGAGGCAAAATGGAATCGTTCTCTTACCAGAAATATGCTTGGTAACTCAAAGTATACAAGGATAAACATGCCACACATAGAAAGTGGTTTTCAGAGATTTCTACATAAAATCAAAAGTGATAACTCTGACACCAACAAGTAAATTGTAATTTTAAAAAAAAGTTATTCTAGAAGCAGTTGTTTGTTTTTTGTTTATTTATTTATTTAAAGGTAGGCTTACAGAGAGAGAAGGAGAAACACAGGGAGGGAGAGGGGGAGGGAGAGAGAGAGAGAAGGGAGGAATCTTCCACCCACTGGCTCACTCCCCAGATGCCCACAATAGCCAAGGCTAGGTCAGGTCAAAGCTAGAATTCCAGAACTCCATCTGGGTCTCTCACCCACATAGGTGGCAGGGGCCCAAGCACTTGGGCCATCATCTTCTTCCTCCTAGGAAGCACTAGAGGGAAGCTGGATCATAAGCAAAGCAGCTGGGACTCGAATCTGCTCTCTGATACAGAATGCAGGTGTCAAGGGGCAGCTTAACTCATTGCACCACAATGCCCACCTCTGGCAGTTCAATTTAAAAAGAGAAGAAAGGTGTATAATAAAGACACTGGAGGAAAGAGCTTAATTTCCAACTGATTGTACTGGTGGTAAAAAAATAACAATACAATATGCCACTACAAGGCCATGGAGAGCAAATTGATGAATGAATGAAATCAATTCAAGGGGCACTGAAAATTAGTCACTGTTCAAGAAATTTGATCAACAACAACCAAAAAACTGAATTGATTAAAATATCAGCAAAGACCTTCAATAGCTGTTTCTCCAAAGATGATTTGCAAATGGTTAATAAGCACATGAATGTTCAATGGCATTAATCATTCAGGAAAAACAAGTCCAAACCACAAGGAGGTACTGCCTCACTCCTGTTAGAATAGTACCACCCAAATGAGAAATAGAGAAAAGGGAGCAGAGAGAGAGAGAGAGAGGAAGAAAAGGAAGGAGGGAGGGAGGGAACAGGGAAGGAAGGCAGGCAGGCAACAGACATTGGCAAGGATGTGGAGAAATTGGGAGTTATGCACAGTTGGGAATGCAAAGTGGTATAGCCTCTAGGAAACACTGTGGTAGTTCCTCAAACATTTTAAATAAACATGAGCAGGGCCCTCCACTTCTGGGAACGTACTCAAAAGAATGGAAAGCAAGGTCTTGGAGAGGTATTTGTACACCCACGTTCAAGCAGCATTATTCACTATACCAAAAGCTGGCCGCAACCTATGTGTCCATTGATAAATGAATCGGTAACAAAATAAGACATATACTTCCACATACACTGAAATATTATTATTTAAAGGAAAGGAAAAGTAATTCTGACACATGGTACAATGTGGATGAACCTTGAGGACATCCGGCTATGAAATAAGCCAATTACTGACAAGCAAACACCGCATGATCCCACCTGTGTGAAATTTCTAGGATTGTCACATTCCAGGAGACCTAAGGTAGAATGGTAGTTACCATGAATGGGGTGGGAAGACAACTGGGAAGTTCTTTAATGGCTGTAGAGTTTAGAGTTTTACAAGACGAAAAGAGTTCCAGGGATTTGAACTCAACAATGTACATGGATTTAATGCTACTGAACTGTATGCAACAATGGTTAAGATGGTAAATTTTATGTTGTATGTATTTATGACAATTAAAATTTTAAATCTCAAAAATGAGAGAAAACTTGAAATGCCTTAAATATTACAGCTCACATATAAAAGACAAGTGATTGAGGTTTTCCCAAAGGGTTTGATAATCCTAAAAATTCATGACATTGCCAACAACAAGATATAAAACTGACAGAAAACATATTAAGTAACAAATAGTTTTGAAAAAAAAAGCAAATTCCAATCAATATAAAAGAAAGGCTGAATTATCATTGTTCTCACTATAGAAAATCTTACCAAATTATTAACATACAAAAAAGCAATAAAAGAGTATGTAGACAAAAAATATAGGAAGAATCATTATACAATTGTCCATTAATTAATTAACAAAAGCATGAATATAATTTTCTGGATTCTATTATGTTTGTGATACTTCAAAAGCATTTAATATCATTTTTTGTGATTATTTTCTCATTCTAACTTAACTGTTCCCTTCTGCATGAAATTCTGTATTCTTTTTCTTACACAGGGACCCCAGTAGTCCATGTATGAGGCCCCTCAGAACCAGGATCTGTCTTTCCTTGTGCCCAGTGATCAATTCAGCAGTGTTCTTGGGGACACTTTGGTCTTTATCTACTTCTAATGGAAATGGAGCCAAAGAACCACAGGACCACGCCATTGCCTGTTTGAACTTCACTTCATGCAGTCACAACCTGGACATCAGTTCCTCTATCTTAAAAATGATTAAAAAAAAAAAAAATAAAAGCCAGCTCCACGGCTCAATAGGCTAATCCTCTGCCTGCGGTGCCGGCACTCTGGGTTCTAGTCCCTGTCAGGGCGCCAGATTCTGACCCGGTCATTCCTCTTCCAGTCCAGCTCTCTGCTGTAGCCCAGGAGTGCAGTGGAGGAGGCCCAGGTGCTTGGGCCCTGCACCCACATGGGAGACCAGGAGAGGCACCTGGCTCCTGGCTTCAGATCAGCGCGGTGCGCCGCAGCAGCGCGCCAGCCGCAGTGGTCATTGGGGGGTGGACCAATGGAAAAAGGAAGACCTTTCTCTCTGTCTCTCTCACTGTCCACTCTGCCTGTCAAAAAAATAAACAATAAATGATAAAAAATTACTTGAAAGTCTCTGCTTCCCACAGGTGAGATGAGGGTATTTTGATTTATATATACAGGAAATCAAATGTACCCTAGAAACCAAAAACCATAAAAGAAAGAATAAACCAATTCTCACTGAGGAATTGACTTGATTTTTCTGAATTTTCTCAAGGTACGTCGTAACACTGAGCCACTCATCTATGTTTGGTAATGGAGTTTGTCATGGAATAGCAAAGGACACAGGATAATGACTGAATACAAGGAAACGCGAAGTAGGTGGGGCTTAGATACACTGAATAAGGACACGTCAATGTGGAATCTTTTGAATAAGAAAGACCCTTCGTGTTTCTTGGGGTCCTGTTGGTCTGGAGAATGAGCAAAAGAAAATTTAATGAAGAGTAATTGAGCTGAGGCCCCTCTCCTAGATCTTCCTTCTTTGTAGGTAAAGCAGTAGATTATGGCCCCAACAGACCATTGCCAAGTTTGGGTGTAGCAGAAGGTACCACCCTCAGGGATAAAACAAGGTGGTAGAATGAAATCAATTCATTCAAGATTGATAGATTGGCAAGGCAAGCTAAGAACGAAAGTCGAGTCAAAAATGATTCTGTAAAAAAAAAATAAGAAGAAGACCTAAATGAAAGATCTCTGCAAGTGAGATCCCAGTGAAAAGAACAGGTCATCAAAGAAGGAGGTACCTTTCTCTGAAGGGAGGAGAGAACCTCCACTTTGACTATGACACTGTTGGAATAAGATCGAAGTCGGCGAACTCAAAAGGCTTCCATAGCCTTGGCAACTCATGACTAGAGCCTAGGGAGATTACTGATGCCATAAACAAGAGTGTCAATTTGTTAAGTCAACAACAGGAGTCACTGTTTACTTACTTCTCATGTGGGATCTGTCCTTAGTGTGTTGTCCAACGTGAAGTAATGCTATAACTAGTATTGAAACAGTATTTTACACTTTGTGTTTCTGTGTGGGTGCAAACTGATGAAATCTTTACTTAATATATACTAAATCGATCTTCTGTATATAAAGATAATTGAAAATGAATCTTGATGTGAATGGAATGGGAGAGGGAGCAGGAGATGGGAGGGGTGCAAGTGGGAGGGAAATTATGGGGGGGTGGGGAAGCCATTGTAATCCATAAACTGTACTTTGGAAATTTATATTTACTAAATAAAAAAATAAATAAATAAATGATTCTGGCCTTCAGGCTTCTGCAGCTGGATGGAAGGAAATGTAAGTTATTGAGATAAGGAAGGCGGAGGGAGAGATGGGGGGAGGCACGAGGAACATCGAGGTCCTTGTCACACAAGTTGAGGCGGAGAAACTTGTAGGACATCCAGATGGAGGTACCAAGTAGACTTCTGCTTCCACAAGTCTAATGCTCCTGGGAGAGTCCTGCTTTTAAAAGATAAAACTTAAAGTCATCATAATAACAGTGACATTGAAATCCATGAGAATAGATTAGATCATCTAGAGAGAAGGCAAAGGGAAGGGAGAGAGAGGTGGAAACAGAGGAAGGCAGGGAAGGGAGGTCCCAAAATGATAAATCCCATGTGTTTTCTCTGATGTGTGATAGTTAATATAGAATAAAAAATGTATAAGAATGAAACTGACATCTTATTATTTGATCATTGTTTACAGTCCCTGTCTATATTCCTATGGAACAGTGGCTTTCTACTTCTTACTTGTGGAACATTTGGGTTAGTGGTACCTTAAGCCTTTGATTATAAAGAAAATTGGAAGTATGTTATTGCAAAAATTAAAGAAGAAAAAAGAAAGGAAGGAAGGGAAGAGGAGGGGGGTGGGGAAAGAAGGGAAACAAAAAGAATCCAAGCATTTAGCAAGGGCAGAAGTGGCCAAAGGTAAGAGGAGAAGCAGGAGGAAGTGTTATGTTGGAGTCCAGGAGAAGAAAATAACTAAACAATAAAAGAAGAAAGTGTTCTACCATGTCAAATGCTAATGAAATACAAATCTAAGTTTTCCGCTCTGTGTTATCAGATGACCTACGTGAATAAATGCGTCCAGTGCGCACAGGTTAGGGCCAAAGAGAGCTGCTCAAGGACCTCCAGGATAGGTGGTCAGGAAGGTTGTTCTGAGATTACAGAGCTGTCCAGATAGTGCATAGACACTGGGGCATCTGCCCTTGTGCAGACAAGAAGCCAGTAAAGTGGGAGAAAAGTCAGGACAGCTCTGCCATCTCTTCTGCCAGTTGAGAGGGCCAGGAATCATCACCAGACCCCAACCCCCATCATAAATCGGTCGTAGACAGAGAAACTTCACTGGATCATTACTTAGACGAGTGAGCAAGGATTCCAAGCACTGAGAATTTCCTGTCATATTTTTTTTTTTCTGACAGGCAGAGTGGACAGTGAGAGAGAGAAACAGAGAGAAAGGTTTTCCTTTTGCTCTTGGTTCACCCTCCAGTGGCCGCCGCGACCAGTGCGCTGCGGCTGGCGCACCGTGCTGATCCGATGGCAGGAGCCAGGTACTTATCCTGTTCTCCCATGGGGTGCAGGGCCCAAGTACTTGGGCCATCCTCCACTGCACTCCCTGGCCACAGCAGAGAGCTGGCCTGGAAGAGGGGCAACTGGGACAGAATCCGGTGCCCCGACCGGGACTAGAACCTGGTGTGCCGGCGCTGCAAGGCGGAGGATTAGCCTAGTGAGCCACGGGGCCGGCCACCTACCATATTCTATTATTGTTTTACTATGAAGTCCAACACCATTCATATCCATTGGCTTTCATTTCTTCCCTGTTCTCAGTGGAAACAAGAGGAGCGCAAGGAAGAACAGCTTTTCCTCAATGGTTTGTCACAGTGGAGTGCTGAGCCACCCTGAGCCAGCTCACACCAGCCTCCTGCAGCTCAGAGATCTGATTACGGCCACATCTCCCCAACTCTGTGCAGTGACTTCAAGTTGGTAGCTTGAAATTGGTTATGGAGAGCATATTCACAGCACGAGAATCCACAAGCACTAACTATGGCCCTTTGCCCTTTATTCCCACCTGGAGAGCCAGTTGTTAAATACGTCCAACACACCACTGAATAGTGTTCTGCAAGATAGACAGGTTATGCCAGAAGGGGAGAAAGGTTAAGGTCAACTACTTTTGGAAAACACAATTTACCACTCTTGGAGATTCCCAATGTATATTAGTATATTGAAGACTCAGAGAGGTCTTTCTAGGAAAAAAATCCACTTAACTTTGTTTGTATATAATAAACAGTTTTCCAAACTTCTTCCATCAGAGAACTAATTTTTTTGTGGAATGTTTCTACCTTCTAAAGTTTGTACTGCTCTGGACATTTCTTTTTTAAATAAAACTAAGTGCTAGCATTGGAACAGAGATAGAGATTGGCCATAATAGTTCTGTGCTTATTCCCATGGCTATTTCAAGAGGTGTGCAGATGATGAATGTTTGCAGCCATTTTTGTGACTGCTGAAAGACACTTATTATTTATGACTTGAATTCTGGGTGGTGATTGCTGTCATTAATAATGAGGGTTTAGCCCCGGGCCTGGGGAGATGGCAGGTCTGCAAGCTCTCTCACTTAGCCTGACCATTCCTGTGATATAGGAGTTGGAGCTATAATGCTCAAAGCACTTAGTACCAGCATAGGGAGTGCTGGATTTCAAATTTTTTCCTCATTCAAGAGCAGGCGTTTGGAGGCCCCGGGCAGAGGTTTTACTCTAACAGCGGAATCCACTGCTGGCTCCTAGATTGAATGGGGGAGCTCCCGGGGACCTGGAAAACAGAACAACTGTGTTCATTAAGAGCGCCAGGAAGCGGCCATGGGGGTCTTGTCCATCGACAACTTGGCAGGACACAAAGTATTTTACCAAAAGGAATCTCACAGCTGGAAGGAGCAGGTGCAGGCAGAGCAGAGTCTGTGCAAAACTGGAGAGAGATTAAGGCAGGAAGGAAATTGGATTTTCCCAAGTTCCAAAGGGGATGGGGTGCACCAGGAGGGGAAAAGAGAAGGGGGGCTCAAAATTGATTTAGGGCTTGAAATAAATATCCTTAACCAGCACAGGGGTTGTCGTTCTGCGTTGTAACAGTTTAACAGGCAAAAAGCCCCAGCATTAACTGAACCCATGCCTTCAACATAGGGGGAGATTATCAGCTGCTGAACAGGAAAAACTAAAACTAAACAGGACGTCTTCACATCCATCATTACCCCAGACGCAGAGTCCCAGGAAAAACGCACGCGGCGTGCACCCTCCATGCTGCCTCTCCAGTGTCCCTGCTGTCTGGACGATCGGACAGGCTCCCAGCCGTGGCCCCTGCAGCATCCCCCCTTCCTGAAATCAATGAATGGTGGCTTCTCCCTAGGGCAAGGAAGAAGCACTGTGCCAGAAACTGACAAACAGCAGGGCTTTTATCCCAGAGAAGGGTCAAGTGGCAAGTGCCGGCCATATTTCCAGAAACTTAAGGAGTCTGCTGCTCGCAGTCTCCCTAGGTTCAACCTGGGGCCATGCTTCTTCCCCACTCTCTCAGACCACAGCCATTTGAAGCTAATGTTTTACTTATCCAACTGTGATTTTTTTAAGTGAAGGGGGGAAAAAATGAAAGAAGGAAGGCAATTTGAGGGAGGAAGGAAGGGAGGCAAGTAGAGTTATCTTCTTAGAATTGTGTCTATGAAATACATGACATCTGTTATCTTCATATTAATAAAAAAAATCTTTCTAAAAATATTGTGTTGTAGTGGGTAAAGCCACTGCCTTCGATGCCAGAATCCCTGTGGGCATCAATTCATGTCCCAGCTGCTCTACTTCCAATCCAACTGCTTGCTAACACACCGGGGAAAAGCAGCAGAAGATGGCCCAAGTGCTTGGACCCTTGCACCCACATGGGAGACTTGGAAGAAGCTCCTGGCTCCTGGCTCGGCTTTGGCCTGACCCAGACCCACCATCATGGCCATCTGGGGAGTGAACCAGCAGATAGAAGACCTCTCTCTCTCGGTCTCTGTCTCTGTAACTCTGTCTTTCAAATAAATAAATATTCAAAGAAAATTTTCTTGAAATTTATATAGTAAAAGAGCATGTTCTCCTTTATATATGGGAGATGAATTTTAAAAATCAAAAAAAAAACTAGAAAAGAAATAAATGCCTGTACATACCAATTTTGCTGCTTTAAATAAATATCTCTGTTTAAAAAAATAAGTTCAACTAGACATGATAACACAAGTTATACATTTGTTGTTGTTGTTCTGTTTTCTGCTTTGTTCTTTTTTTTTTTTTTGTAAAGATTGATTTATTTTACTTGAAAGTCAGAGTTACACAGAGAGAGGAGAGGCAGAGAGAGAGAGAGGTCTTCCATCCGATGGTTCACTCCCACAACAGCTGGAGCTGCGCCAGTCCGAAGCCAGGAACCAGGAGCTTCTTCGGGGTCTCCCACATGGGTGCAGGGGCCCAAGGACTTGGGCCATCTTCTACTGCCATCCCAGGCCTTAGCAAAGAGCTGGATCGGAAGTGGAGCAGCCAGGCCTGGAACTGGCGCCCATATGGGATGCAGACACTTCAGACCAGGGCGTTAACCCACTGCACCACAGCACCGGCCCCACAAGTTATACTTTAAAAGCCAGCACAAGGTCATGAAATCTAAAATTGGGACACACATGCATTCCCAGAAAGGCACAATGCTCTATCCCTGACTCATGTGCTGAGAACTCAGCTTCACTTGTACATGCCAAAGGGTTCAGGTCATCCTTTTTCTCCTGGACAGTAGCCCCTGCAGATAGAACACCCCAGAGGATTTTGGAAAAGGGTTCATGTGTGCTGGCATTCAAAGACAATGCAAGGTACGTTGGAAAAATTCTTATTATTCAGATTAACCAGAGACTGCCATTCAACAGAATAACTCTCACATGATTATTGTATGCATCCCTCAAAAACAATCCAACGTGTCATGTGATATTATCATCATTCTTGTCTTCCAGTTGAAGAAACTGAAGCTCAGAGAGCTGGAGGACCCGGGTCACCCAGCTGGGGAGCAGGTGTGGGTGCCCTCTGCCGTAATCCTCAGGAGGGTGGGAGCCAGCACTGCACTCTGGGGGGCCTCAACATGGAGATTTATGCAGGCAACTGCTCACTAAAGACCACCACTCCTCATGTTTCCTTCCCTTTGTCTCTCCACATTCCAAGTCCTCTCCTCAACATTAAAACCTAACCTACCTGCCAGACTGCTGAATTTCTTAGGGTGGACAAAAACATGGAAAAGATACCATGCACTGCCACAGCCCTTTTGCTTCCTTTCTGGTGGTTCTTCTAGGAAGGACAGGACCCCCTTGGGTTGGAAGAAGGGGTAAAAATGAGGAGAGTGTACCCAGCAAATATTAAACTAACCATTTCCCACACAAGTCCAGTGTACACATCACATCAGATATCTTGTTCTTCAGGCTTTCAGCCAATAGTGAATCTTTCCCATTTTTGTCTAATCCCATTTCAGCTATGGCCAAAAGCTGGTTCAGTTTGCCAAATGGAAAAGAGACACATTTAACTCCTAGGAAAAGACACATCAGGACTTTGTCCCTCAGATCTTTTTTTTTTTTTAAGATTTTTTTAAAATTTATTTGACAGGTAGAGTTAGAGAGAGAGAGAGAGAAAGAGAGGGAGAGAGAGAGGGAGAAAGGTCTTCCTTCCGTTGGTTCACCCCCAAAATGGCCGCTATGGCTGGCTCAGGTGCTTCCTCCTGGTCTCCCACGTGGGTGCAAGGGCCCAAGCACTTGGGCCATCCTCCACTGCCTTCCTGGGCCACAGCAGAGAGCTGGACTGGCAGAGGAGCAACCAGGACTAGAACCCGGTGCCCATATGGGATGCCAGCGCCACAGGTGGAGGATTAACCAAGTGAGTCACGGCGCCAGGCCCCAACCCCTCAGATCTCTTTATCAGTCCCTCAATCACTTTTTGTATCTTGACTATCTCAGCCAAGAACCTTTCTCAGCCTGGCATGTCATGATTCCATGCCATCCAAACACTATCCTGACAGTGCATGCATAAATATATGGATGGATGGATGGAGTGTGGATGGGTGGATGGATGGATGGATGGATGAGTGGATGGATGGGTGGATGGATGGGTAGATGGATGGATGGGTGGACCAATCAATGGACAAAACATTTTCTCTGTATCCAAGAAGGAGCAACAGTCTCCCATCTGCCTCTTAGAAAAATGAGGGCCTTCATCCCCTTTTCTTGTACCTCTTCTTCCTTCCACACACACATCTTCTATGACTATTGACATTTAGGTCTCTATTGTTTCTAGGGCTTATAGTCCACCAGCTTAAAGGAGCAGATAAAGGGCTGTACCCTAAAACATAAATGGTCCTGGAACCCCAGCCCCAGGAATTCTAGGACTAAGAAACAAAGTTGCTCAAGTAAGAGCACATCTTTCTCATGCCTCATTCCTGGCTTGTGAAATCAATATCCTCAGGTGCAATCAGAGATGGCAGCTCAGAAAAGTACTCCCTTGTTTGGGAATAAGCAACATTCTCCAATTTTCAGATATTCTCCACCTCAAAAGTACAGCCACTGAAAGAGATCTGGAAAGTCCCCCAATGTATTTATAAATGCTGTGTCCTTGAGTGTAGCCAGTGGATCATGAACCCCGCCCAAAGTTGCATGGGAGACTGGGAAAGTCCAAACTGGGCAGCTCTTGAGAGGGACTCTGAGGTGTCATGTAGATGGTCAAGAAAAACTCAACCATCCACCTCCTGCTGCTCCTACAGCTGAGCCAGTTGGAGGGATCGATCTACGCAACTTGAGACAGTCTTTTATTCCCCACTCTGGATTCCTCGACCTTGATAACTCTGGGCCACATACACATTCTCTTTTCTCACCTTTAATCTCTTTTGTCATCCTAATGAAGAGCCCTGAGACTATTTACTTCTCTTCAATGAGCAGGAGTTGGATTTTATTTATTATGAATTAGGAACAATTGTTACTACTTTTTATTGGTGCATACTCCTTCCCCAATGATACTGGCTTAATGAGTCACAGTTAAGAAATAAGTGACTCTATAGATGCTCCCTTGCTTGCTCCCCAGAATTTCCCTTGCCCACTCTCTACCCTACATTGATTCCATCTGTGGAATAGGAGCAACCCTTACATGACCTCTCAACCAGCCCTGACTCCAAGGCAGCCTTTTCCCAAACCTGGCTCCATGCCGCTCCACCAAACACACGAGCACTGACCCAAAACAGAACTTGGCACTGTGGGTCTCATGGAAGTTGGCTGAAGGCTGCCTGTGGCCAAGAACAGACCCCTGGGATGAGGCTCATGTCTACTTAGAGCCTGCACCCTGATTCTCCATGGTCTCAGATGAGGCCTTTCCCGCCTCAGAGCTCTGTTTTTCTACTATAAAGGAGGAAGAACCACCCTATTCACAACATCAACAAAAACTAGAAAGCACCTGGGGAAAAGCCTACAAATAAATGAGAACATTATGAATGAGCGCATATTCATGTTTCAAAATAGCTAGAAGACTTTTAAAATGTTCTCACCACAAAGAAATAATAAATGTTTGAAGTGACAGATATGGTTATTAATTATGATCATTCAACATCATATACTGGTATCAAAACATTACACTTTACCCCATACATACGTACAATTATTATGTATCAATTAAAAATAAATTTTAGGGGCCAGCATTTTGGTGTAGCAGCTTAAGCCTCCACTTTTGATGCAGGCATCCCATAAAGGCACTGTTGAGAGACGCAGCTGTTTCACTTCCAATCCAGCTTCCTACTAGTGTGCCTGGAAAAGCAGCAGACTATAGCCAAAGTTCTGGGGCCCCTGTACCCACATGGGAGATCCAGAGGAAGCTCTGGGCTCCTGGATTCAGCACGGTCCAGCTCTGGCCATTGAAGCCATTTGGGGAATGAATCAGCAGATGGAAGATCTCTTCTCTCAGTCTGGTCTACTCCCAGACATTGTGGCATTTGGGGAGTGAACCAGCAGATGGAAGATCTCTGTCTCTCCTCCCTTCCCTCTCCTATTCTGTAATTCTGCCTTTCAAATAAATAAATCTTTTTAAATTTTTTAAAAATTGTTATACAGCAATGATTAAACAGAATAACATTGTTTGTGTAAAGATGCTAACTGGCCAAGATTAACCTATAAATTTAATGCAATCACAGTTTTCAGGAAAGGACAAAATGACTCAAAGACTAATATGGAAGAATAAGGGTACATAATAATCAAGAAAAAAATGAGTAAATTAAAATGATGAACAAGAAAGTCTACCCATACAAGATTAAATAATTATAACACCTTGATAATTTTCAAAATATGATATCATCTTTGGAATAAATGACTAGATCAATGTAAGAGAATATAAAAAACACACAAATCTACTAACATGTAATAGTTAGTGATGGCCTCCCAAAGACGAATCCTTGCCCTAAACTATGAGCCCTGGGAATATGCTAGTACCTGTTGGATTCATTTACCAGGGCTGCCATTATAAAATAACATAGTCTAGGTGAGCTAAACATCAGAATTTTTCCTTTTCAAGGTTAAAATTTCAATTCAAACTTGTTTTTATCTTATATTTTTCAATTTTTAAATATTTGCACATATTTATGGAGAATATGATTATTCAACATATATACACAATGTGTAACTAATCAAGTAATTAGCAGTTCCATCCTCTCAAACACTTGCCATTTCTATGTTTGGAAAGTTTTCCAGCTATTCTGAAATATAATAACCTGATGTAGATTGTAGGTACCCTTCTGTGCGACAGAACACTTAAACTAATTCCTCCTACGAAACTGTACTTTGTGAACCATTATCCAAATTTTCCTATGTCCCCTCCCTCCTGCTTTTCCCAGCCGGTGACACTATTCCATTTTCAATTTCTATGAGACCAATGTTTGTATCTTCATCATACTAGAGAGAATATGTGATATTTGTCTTTCTGTATCTAGTTTATTTAACTTAGCATTGTGTCCTCCAGGTCTGTTCATACTGCCGCAAGTGACAGGATTTCATTCTTTTATGGCTCAATAACTGTTTAGACACCTTGGGTGATTGCAAAACTTGATTATTGGGAGCCTAGACAGCTCTTTGATATGCTGATTTCACTTCCTTTGGATATATAGCCAGTAGTGAGAATGCTGACTCCTATGATAGTTCTATTCTTAGTTTTTAAAGGGACCTCAATACTGCTAATGGCTGAGAGTCTGAGATCAAGGTTCAGTCCCAGCTGGTTTGCTCTAAGATCTTTCTTGTGAGCATGCAGATGGCCACCTACTCCTGCTTCTTCACAAGGTCTTTCCTCTGTACTTCCGCATCTCTGGTGTCTCCTTATAGGGTCTCCATTTGTCCATTTGACACAATTCAACCTTGATGACCTCTATAAACATCCCATACTCCATGACAGTCACTTTCTGAAGAACTTGTGGCTACAACCTCAACATATAAATTAGGAGAAGGCACAACTCAGTCCATAATACGAGGCAAGGGAGATGTAAGGTTGGAGACAGAATGGATATCTGGCCCTGGCTGAGATGGGGAGATGGTCCTGGATGATGTCAGTGGGACCAATGTAATCACAAGATGTTTCCCAAGGGAAAGGAAGCCATGAGTGTCAACTTCAGCATGATTCAGCCTGAGAAAGATTTGAGTCTCCATTGCTTAAACGATGTAAGGGGACCATGAACTGGGGAACATGGACAGCCGGGACAAGGAAAGGGAATTCTCCCCCACAGTTTCCAGAAGGAATGCCACATCCTGATTTTAGCCAAGTGAGGCCACTTCAGAGTGTGGCTCCAGAACTGTAAGATGATGAATGTGTATTGTTTTTATCCACTATATTTGGGTATCTGTTACAACAGCAACAAAAGCTAATACATAATGTATATAAAGAAAATTAAGATCTGATAAAAGTAGCATTTCAAATAACTTGAAAAGGACATATTGGTCAGTAATAGATACACAATGAGCTAGTCATCTGATTAAACTAAATAAATAAAATCAGATTTCTGTACCATTGGCATTCACAAAAATAAATTCACCATGGTTTATAAGCTTTAACAATATATACATGAATGTATTGGAAAAATATGGAAGAATGTGTTCATGACCTTGGAATAGGAAGGGAAAGTTTATAACAGTTTATATTAATAAATTATATAGTTTATAATAATAAAATTCAGACCATTTGTATGCAAAAGAAACCATAAACAAAATAAAAAAGAACAATCAAAATGGGAGAAACATTTGCAACATATATACTCAATTTTTTAAAATTCTCTTGTTTTAGTTTTTTCCGTAACAGTGAGCATCTTTCATTAATTAAAAACAAAAAGAAAAAAAGTAGAAAGAATCTTCTCTACTATCCCCTCTACCATCTTCTTCCCAGGAGTTGGGATTCAGAACAGGGCAAACTTCTTTGAAACCCAAAGCACCATGAGAACACAGGCTAATTTTAATTGAAGGAAAGAACAAATTATTGCTTCCTGGGGCATTTACTCCTCAATCTTCCCCACACACTCGAGCTGTCATTCCATGCATACACCTGTGGAGTGAGCTAAGGCTGGCCAGCATCATAGGAGAGGACTGCTGACAGGCTAACCTGTGGGGTGTGCTGAACCTGTGTCATAACTGCTGATGGTCTCTGCTTTTTCCTTGGCTTCCTGAGCACGCAGCTCAACCACACTTCCAAGCCTCTCTTAGCAGTTAGGAGTTCACATGCCAATGTCAAGCCAATGAAATGTGGGTGCAAGTGCCATCTCTAGGCAGAGCACACAAAGAGCTCACACACTTCAAGGTGTGTCTGCTTTTGCTGTCTGGAAGCAGATGGATATGCAACCTTGGAAGCTAGGGGTTGATACTACCAAATCATAAAATAGAAAGAACTTGGATCTCTGAATCTTTGCCTAGAGGAGAGCCACCCAGAGATCAGCAAAAGCCATAGCAGGCTTTATGGAAGCTAGAAAAATATCAGAATGTATTTGGGCTCATACTTTTGAGCTTGTGTTTATTTTAATAGCCAGTAGTACCTTAACTAACTCAGAACCCAGCCTGATCGCTTTTGGCAAATTTTTTGCACTGACACCTCTTCAGCGGCCTAACTGAGCCAATTATTAAATCAGTGACCTCAGCTGCAAATCCATCCTTCTGTTCTTGGTTTTGTGCATCCCTGAGCTGAAACTCCGCAAACGAAATGTTTTGCCCCCTGGTGCCATGTGAAGTTCTTCCAGGAGGGGGCACCAGAGAGAAGCTGCAAGATAGGGGAAGCCTGCTCCTTCCTGCCTGCTACTGGTGGTGCCATCAGACAGCACACAGCCTTCAGTCTGCCAATGCCACTTTGTCCCAGTAGAAACCAACTTAGCTGTCACTCAAAGCACCAGCCTCTTTCTCTCAAGGAGACCAGCGCTCCTTCCTCAGAGGCCCGAGTTTCAGTCTCTCTTTGGAGGGTTTTTTGTTTTTTTTAATTTGTTTGTTTACTTATTTGAAAGGCAGAGTGCCAGAGAGTGAGGGAGAAAGACAAGGAGAGAGCTACTGGTTTACTCCTCAAATGGCCACAAAAGCCCAGTCTAGGCCAGGCCAAAGCCAGGAGCCAGGAGTCAGGAAATCCATCCTGGTCTCCCACATGGGTGTCCCAAGCACTTGGGCCATCAACCACTGCCCTCCAAGGCACATTGGCAGGAAGCTGGATCAGTAGCAGAGCAGCCAGAACTTGAACCAGTTCTATGATATGGGATGCTTGTGCCACAAGCAATGGCTTAGCCCACTGCACCATAAGGTCAGTTCCAGATTTTTAAATTTTGATAATTCCAACCTCTTTCTCTTGTGAACCCAGCCCTCCTGAAGGGGGTACTTCCTACTGTTGCTACTCTCTAGTGCCATAGTATTTCTTTTTTATGTCCAAGCCCTGATTAAGCATTCTTAAAGTCAAATTACATTTACCAAAACCCACAATTATTTTGTCTCATTGCTGGCCCTGGCTGATACACTAGCAGCACCTCCATGGTGCCAACACCACAGAATCTAACTCCTTTGCTTCCCCTATCTTTTGCAACACCCAGTCAAGAAGCAGGCCTCAAAATACATCCCTGCCTTTGGCTAGCTTAAACATACCTCCCCTAATGCTTCAAACTGTAGATATGAGACCATTTTGTCCCTGTGTCCACAAGGACATCACTTGGACAGCCACATCTTGAAATACCACCTTCATAACAAGGAAAACGGGGGAGCTTCAGAAACAAAGTCCCTACCGCAGCTCTTTGACACCTGCTTCCAGAAGGCTACCCTATCTCCTGACTCTGATCTAGACGGGGGAGAGGGGGGACACTCAGAGTGGGGAACACACAGCCTAGGAACAGAGGCTACTATAAGACTGGAAGCTCCTTAGAATTGGTTTTGTTCGCCTGTGTGACCCCATCCCAAAGCACACAGTTCTGAAGGCATAAACATGAACTTGCGTCTGAATGGCTCTCTAGAGCATACATGTTCACACCCATTCTCCTTGCCTTACACACAGAAGACACCCAGTGAGCCTATGAGAACTGGGTTGAAATGGAATTGGAATGAGAGAGAGGTGCCAGCTGAAAAGTCCCCTCTTCTGGGAACCTTGCCCCTGTTTCCCCAGGGAGAGCTGCCTTTTATTCCCTCCGCCAAGAACCCACAGTTCTTAGTGCTGCTCTTTCAGCCCTCACCATGCAGAGTTGCAACTTACCTATTTCCCTGTCTCCCTTCCCCAAACACAGCTCCTCCAATACAAAGTCACTATGTCTTTTCATTCTTGTATCATTGGGCCTAGTACCTAATAAGTATTCAAAGGACAAGGAAATGAATTAATGAACAAACCCTCGCCTAACAGAGCAATCTTCTCATGAAAAAGAAGTATAGCTCTAAGCACAGAAACTTGTCTTACTCCAATTAGAAGAATAAGAAATGTGGTGTCTTAGCACTGTAAAGGAGCCCCAGAGGACACTGATTCCACCCTACCAGTGCAGGGAAAGCCCTTCAAAGGATTCCAGATTCAAACTCTGGATGAAAATACTTCCTGCAACCAGAATTAGCTTAGGATGGACATTTGGCTTAAACTGCCTGCATCCCACATCAGAGTGCCTGGGTTTGAATCTTGGCTCCAGCTCCTGATTCCAGTTTTCTGCTAATGCACAACCTGGGAGGCAGTAGTGGTGGCTCAAGCAATTGACTCCTTGCCACCCCCATGGGAAACCTGGATTGAGTTTCTGGCTCCCAACTTTGGCCCAGACCAGCCCCGGCTGTTATAGGAATTTGGGGAATGAACCAGAAGATAGGAACTCTAACACTGTCTCACTCTCTCACTCTCTCTCTCTCTCTTTCCCTCTCTCTCCCTCTCTCTCTCTCTCTCTTTCTCCCATTCTCAAATAAACAAATAAATGAGTTTGAAAAGAAGTTTATTGCCTTAGTAAAACTGCCCATCCCACTGTAAGATTGTTAACATGTTCTTCCTTCTAATCAGCCTTCACCTTCCTTGTGATAATTTCTCTGTGGGTTCTGTTTGTCTGCTTGTTGTTAAAATGCTTCCAATTCATAACAGAGATTCTACAAGACACCACAACCCTCCACTCCAGATCATTTCAGGCCTATGACTCCCAGCAAGCATCATGCATATCCACCAACTTCATTTTCCTGCCTCTAGCTGGGATTCTCCAGTACCCACCCTAGTCCATTCTGAAGCTTAGCCACAGAAAAGAAGTCCAGTCCATTCCTCTATTTTTTATCCTGGTGCTGAGACACCCTGGTTCTCAATTCCAACTTCTAAATATGTATATGTGTATTTTGAGGTCTCCCCGTTCAGAAGAAAGAGAAGTTTTGGCCCTGTCAACTCCACAAAGATGAATTGATTCCCCTCTTCCCCTCCTCCCCCAACCCATGCCCTTGGCAGCCCAGCCTTCTCTTTTATGAGCTGATTCACAGGCTCTGAGTGAACAAAGCCCTTCCTCAAGCACCCTCCACTGCCACGTGTGGGTGAGCCTGCTCCATCCCAGGGACCAAAGCAGCCAGGAAGTCGCCGCTCTGTACCCGGTGCCAGCATGATCCAGGACACGTCAGGAGTCCCTTGTGCGTCCTACGTCACCGTTTGGACAGCCACGTGTGGGAGCACCACCTCCACTAGGGGATGGAGGGACGTGAGAACTGGCAGGTCCCGCCTGGCAGACCTCTGCAGGCTCCAGCCCTCCCACGCTGGCCAGCCCTGAGGAGTACTGGCCCCCATGCCGTGAGCTTAATTACTTTGCAAGAGGACAGTTTGTCACTGGACTTCCTCTTTGTTCTCAGACAAAACTGGGAGTGGGCAACAGAACAAAGGCCGGTTTCTGTAGTACTTGGGCAGGGGAGAACCCATGCTGCGAATCTGGGTCTGGGCCCACGTGTGGAGGGGGCTGGGGACTGGGGTCTTGGGAAGTTCAAGGATGGGGTCAGCAGGAACTAAGCTCTTCCCTACCCCGAGTGCTCAGCTGGGCTCCCATCACACCCAGCCATGTCTGAACTGATTTATGGGAGCCTATAGGGAAAGGTGCCTCGAGTGCTTCTGTCTCCCACCCCTCTGATCCTGGAAAACCAGTCTTTTCAAAAGGGTCTCCTTCACTATTTTTGGAAAATACGCTGAGTTGGAAGGGGTGTGCAATTTGTGTTACTCTCTGATCTAAGCCTTTAATTCTCATTAGTAGAATGCTCCTCTTCATATCCAGCCTAAATGCCCCTGGTTTCTTCATAAGAGGAGTCTACAGAGACCCACAAAAGGCCAGTGGGGCAGCTTTTAATGTGATTGACCAGGTCAACAGGCTCCTCCCAGCTTTGACTCCCCACACCCAGCCATCTGAGCAGAGATTCCTTTGGAAAACTAACTCCCTATGATGATGACACTGAGAAGCCACAGCTACCAGCAAGGGAAAGGTCTGGGCCTGTGATGAGGGCTCCACACTGAGAAACCTGAACTAGCAGAGCCTCCTTCCACCTAGATCCAAGCAGTTCCCCGGGGCTCACAGCAGCCAGGAGGGGTAAGGAAGCAGGCAGGGAGGGGGCCCGGGGGGGGGGGGGGAGAATGGAGGTAAGTGCAAGGGGGCACTCCTAGGCAACCATTCAAGTCTGGCAATCTATGGGCTGAAAGAGTTCCACAGGCAAGGTGGCCCTTGTCACTGCCCTCCCACACCCAGGTTCTGGGAGTTTGTGGTCCTATAAAACTCTTTTCATCCTGTGACAGCCTCCAGCTGCTCTCTCCTGCAGAGCACAGTGTGCATCCTTGTGGATCATACATGTAATACTCCTTCCTATATGTCAAGGTCACTTCCAAATTATCTCCAAAAAGGCACTCTCTGCTTCCACTTTCCTCCCAGAAGTCTTAAAGGAGGGAGAGGGGAGACCCAGTAAGTGAATGTCTAACTTGAACTAGGAAAGGAGAGAAATGCCTCCCATAAAGACTTTCCTTTTCTTTCCCTAGCTGAAATCGGAGAAGACCCCCTAAAATTCACACTGAAATGTGGCCCCTTAAAGTTCCCTAGAAATGCTATCCAGGGTGCCACATGTGCTACTGGAATTTGGGGTGCCTTACGATTTCACCACAGGCTTATTACTAAATCCCTGATATTAATAAGCCCGAGAGGGTTCTTGCCTAATATTTAGAGAAGAATTCTAAATACCAGCACAGATAAACGAGGCAGCATGGTACATTTTAAGCTGTTATTTAGTAAGAAAATGCATAAGAGAGTGAGAGCTTTATTTGGGAGAGAGAGGTGAATAAGGGTTCATACCAAGCACCAGGAACCAGCCATGTGGATGAGCATCTAGGCCAGGATGCCGGAGCACATGGCCCAAAGGCCATGGGCATCTGGAGGCGCGGGGCTACAGCAAGCCCTGTCTTGGCAAGAGGCCAGGGAAGAAGAGCAGGCTAGGCACACCATGTCCTGGCTTTTAACCCACTCCAGAGGGGAGTGGTTAATTAACCTGATTGGCTGGTGGGCACCCAGGTGTGGCCAGGTTGGGGAATGAGGCCACACAGGGACGTGGCGAAGGCATCAGGTAGGGGTATGAGGTCACACGGGACGTGGCAAAGGCATGATCTGACAGTTCACAAATCTAACAATTTTAACCTGTATGCCTGCCTACTTCATAGCCACCCTCAAACCTGGGTGTAACATTGCAACCAAAGGGTAGGAAACAAGGAGATAAAATGAGTTGCCCTTCACCACAGTAAATGAACATTGGCAGATGAGCCCTAAGACAGAGCTGTCATGGTTGCTCCAGTAGCCTTGAGTCTCTTCTTCCAGCCCTGATCACCCCCATGCCCCGCCCCCCTACCATGCTCCTTCAGCCCTGCCACTGGTCTGAGGGCCTCCTTTAGAGCTGAGCATAAAGCGAAAACATCTTTATGTACCCAACTCAGAAGACTCACCATAACCCCAGCTCCAGGGTCAGACTTACACATGAGACTATGGCAGAAGATTCCAGAAGATGAGGTAGCTGAGTGGAAACTTTAGCTAAAGCCCATGTGGTTCAAGGATAAGGAAGGGGATCCAATTCATCTAAAAGCACACTGTCTCTGAGCTTTCTAGGTGCCCTTCCAGCTCTGCAGTGCTGGGGAGCAGTAGGAGTGGCTGACCCTGGACACCATGACAAACCCAGGCACTCACCCTACCTAGGAAAGAAGCCCCTGCCCACCCTGCCCAATGTCGCCAGGCTCACTCCCACACCATCTCTCCCAAGGGTTCCAGCCAGAGGACCTGCTTCCCTTCCAGATCTTCATCATCATAAATGCACAGCCTACACCTGACTTCTTTCCCGATGTTCCATGTTTTCCAGGCCTCCTGAATCGAAGGAGGCAGAAAGAAGACTGTGTTGAGGTGAAAGACTCAAAATGGCAGGGTGATGAGTGGAGCTCAAAGTGATGAGTTAGGGCCCAAAGAGTAGGATCGGGGAGGCCCAGGTCTCTGGGCAGAGCTTTGGGAATTGAACAGCCGTGGTGGGGAACCCAGTGAACTGCAGGACATCTGTTTCTCTATCTCCAGCCAGAGCTAGAATTCTGAGCCTAATTCATGGGAGCCCCTTTTTCAGAACTCAGGAATCTCTCCCAAGACTCTGGCTTCTAGTTCTTGTGTTGGTTCTTGAGCTCAAACAAACAAAAAAAGGAACTGGAAGCTTCAGTGAGACAAGGATCCTTTCAACTGACCCAGGGAAGCCCAGACCACTTCATCAGTTCCCACCTAGGAAACCTGCCTTGTACTGAGGGCGTGAAAGCCCTCCCCCACCCCCATCCCAGCTTGTCTGCCAGACACGAGCTTTCATGTCAGGTTATACAACAGCAGCCTGCCCAGTTTCCCTCAGCGTGCTCAAGTATCAACTTACCGAGGACACAGAGATCTTGCATAGCTCAGGAAGCATATCCTGACAGCCACAGAAAGGTAAGTAGAGACCCCCAACTCATGCCAGCAGGGCCAGCAGCAACACAGCCCCTTGCCCAGCAGCTCTGGGATACCTCTCAAATGTAAACACGTCTCCTCTTCCTCCTGCTTCCCTCTTTGTTTTCTTTCCTAAGGATTAAGACACTTCATTTTTACTGTTCCATAGATGGAAAGTGAGGTCTTTCTGGGCCGGCGCCAAGCACTGTGTGTTCCCTAAGGCTTGGAAACGCTCTGTCCTCTCCTCTGCCAACCATCCCACATGGTACCCCCAACACCCCGGAGTTGAATGCTCCCATCAGAGAGCATGAGGCTGCTGCAGCAACGGAGGTCCTTTTGCCAATCCACCCTGACCATCTGGAAGCCAGGGGAGGCTGGTAGACATCACCTTCCTATTGGAAATAGGCAATGAGGCTTCCTGGGGAGCAGAGGAGCTGGGAGGGAGGGAGGGGCAGGGCCTTCCTAACTGCCTCTCTAGAGGCCCCAACATCTCAGCACACCTTTCAGGCAGGACCAGGATCCTAGCTGATGAAGCAGAGACTGAGGATAAACATAGGCATCTTGTACAATCTCTCTCTCTCTCTCTCTCTCTCTCACACACACACACACACACACACACACACACACAAGCTGGTCCCTACTAAGCTTCTGGAAGAAGCAAAGCTATCCAGTGGAGAGATGGGACGCAGTAAGACGACTGAGCAGTGTCTTCCCTGAGATCTGGCTGTTCTCCACTGGTCACCTACCACACCCCAGATCTATTCTCTGCTCTCTCCTAAGCTCTGGGAGGCTGACCCCTGAAGACTACTTCTCCCATTGTTTTCTTGCTCCTAGAAGGATACGACCAATGGGACCCTCCAGGAGGCAACTGGAAAGCAGAAGAGGGTGGCTTGCGCTGCCTCTTCCTGGCAGGGGCCGTGTGCCTCCACCACCCCAGCTCCTCAGGGAGCTCTGATGAACACTGTTCCCTCCACTTGCCTCTGCAGCCCTAGGGATGGCAACAGTTTCCTGATGTTGCTTATTTCTGATGCCCCAACTTCTCCTTCTGCTTCTTTAACATCTTGCCTGTACTTCTATAATCAGCCTCTTCACTTTAAAGTCTTCTTGTCAGAACCATCTGCAATGAATACTGTGTCCTGCCAGGACCTTGCTTGGTGTACCCTATGTTCAATGCAAGTGTGCAGATAAAAGAAGGGGGGTGGGAGTAACCCCACAGGTCCCATTGAGATTGGGAGAAAACATAAATTCTGGCTAGAATTAGGCTGTCATCCCAAATGTTTACTGGAGATGGCTCTAGAACAAGGGCTCTCAGTGTGGAGTCCCCAAACCACCAAACCTGCAACAAAACCTGGAGATGGTTGCAAATGCAAATCCTTGGTCCCACCCCAGATCTACTGAGTCAGAACCTCTGGAAGTGGGGGCAGCAGTCTCGGCTCTAAAATCTCTGGAGCTGCAAATCCCATTAGGAAGTCTCCCTTTATCTCTGCCTTCCCTGCCTATTTCCTCTCCCATCTAAAAAAAAAAAAAAAAAAAAAAAAAAAAAAAGGAAAAGAAGGGAATACAATACAGTAACCAGATTTTCCAAAATCACAGAAGTTGAGTTCCTGTCCCCCTTGTAGATCCAATCATGACCCTGCAGATGGCATTTACCACCTGGACAGTAGCTTAAGCTAAAAGGGCACCGTGATAGGACAGCTCTGTGTCTTACTGTACAAAGGGGACAGATGATTTTTGATGCATCAGTAACCACTGCTTGCCTGGCCTGCGACTCTCTCAGATTCTTTGTACATAAACACATAAGCTCAGGGCAGACTGTTTGTTCTCAAGTGCATGAATCAATGGCGCCTCAGCTGCAGATACAGCCTAACCACTGTCTTCCAGCTGTGTCACAGGAGCTGAAATGCTGTGCTTTTCCGGGGAGAGGTAAGTTTTCTATGATCTCGCTGCTCACATGTGGCCCATTCGCACCCTCCTTACACCAGCTTCTCAAAAGCCAGTTCACACTTGTGATGGAAACCCTTAGACTCTGGGAAAGACACTTCACATCTGACGACCTACTGTACCAGCTGTGAGGCCATAGCAGCTATTTCATGCAGCATCTCTTTCATTTGTAAAAAGAAGGTCATATGTGTGTCTTTCAGTAGGAAATAAGAATTGATTGAGATGGCATATGTCCAATATATTAGCACAAGAAGTGGAAACACTAGTCAATAAAAACTCTTCCATTCCTTCTCCTGGAAGACAATGACACTGTATTGTCTACAATGAACTAGCTGGGTAAAGTGCTCATAAATAGGGCAGAGATTGGGGTCAGACTGTCTGCACTGGTCCCAGCATTGCCATTTACCATCTATGTATCTTCAGGCAATTTGCTTAATTTTATTATTAACTTGAAAACAAATTATCACTGGCATCACGGCTCACTTGGCTAATCCTCTGCCTGTGGTGCTGGAACCCTGGGTTCTAGTCTCGGTTGGGGTGCCGAATTCTGTCCCGGTCACTCCTCTTCCAGTCCAGTTCTCTGCTGTGGCCCGGGAAGGCAGTGGAGGATGGCCCAAGTCCTTGGGCCCTGCACCCCATGGGAGACCAGGAGGAAGCACCTGGCTCCTGGCTTCGGATAGGCGCAGTGTGCCGGCCGTAGCGGCTATTTGGAGGGTGAACCAACGGAAAAAGGAAGACCTTTCTCTCTGTCTCTCTGTCTAAATCTGCCTGTCCAAAAAAAATTATCATTAATAGCTTTATTAGCGTGTATTCCAAATGAGAAACAGAGACACAATATCTATCAGGTATGAGTCAACCAGCAGTGACAATGGGACAGAATATTTGAAATTGGGACCATAGGGGCTGGTGTTGTGGCACAGTAGGTTAATCCTCTGCCTGTGACATTGGCATCCCCATATTGGCCCTGGTTCGATTCCCAGTTGCTCCACTTCCAATCCAGCTCCCTGCTAATGCACCTGGGAAAGCAGCAGAAGATGGCCCAAGTGCTTGGGCCCCTATACCTATGTGAGAGACACAAAGAAGCTTCTGGCTCTTGGCTTCAGCCTGGCCCAGCCCCAGCCATTACAGCCATTTTGAGGGAGTGAACCAGTGGATGGAAAATATATATTCTCGCTATCTGCCTCTCTCTCTCTTTCTCTCCTCCTCCTCCTCCTCTTCTCTCTGTAACTGTCTTTCAAGTAAATGAAAAATACATCTTAAAAAAAAAAAAAGAAAGAAATTGAGACATTCATGTGCTTATTGTGTTTTGCTCATCCCCAACATTTGAAAAAAAATTTAGAAGTATCTTGAGTGAGTGTTTGGGGGGAAGGCAAGAAGATCAGCAATGAAACAAAAAGGGTATAAAGGTCACAGATGGAGCAGAGGACACTGAGCTAAGTGAAATCAGGCGTCACTGAAGACAAGCATTGGATGGTCCCATCAGGATCTCAAATCCTTTCACACAGCTGGAATCCACAAAAGTCAACCTCACAGAAAGGTGTCACTAGATCCTTGGGCACAGACATGAGAAAAGGGCATAAACACCCAGTTAGACTCCAGGGATAAGTTTTAGGGATCCACTGCACTGCATGGTGACCACATAATAGCAATATATTGGATATTTCAAAACGCTAAAAGGAATAGATATTTTAACATTCTCACCACACAAAAAAGTTGATAACATGATGGATATGTTCATTAGCTTGGTTCACTCTTTCCACAATGTATATATATATCAAAACATCACACTGTACCCTATAAATAGACACAATTATTAGTTGTTAAGAATAAATTTTGGGGCTGGTGCCATGGCTCACTTGGTTAATCCTCCGCCTGTGGTGCCGGCATCCCATATGGGTGCCGGGTTCTAGTCCCAGTTGCTCCTCTTCCAGTCCAGCTCTCTGCTGTGGCCTGGGAAGTGGAGGATAGCCCAAGTGCTTGAGTCCCTGCACCCACATGGGAGACCAGGAGGAAGCACCGGGCTCCTGGCTTCAGATCGGTGTATCTCCGGCTGTAGTGGCCATTTGGGGAGCAAACCATTGGAAGGAAGACCTTTCTCTCTGTCTCTCCCTCACTGTCTAACTCTGTCAAAAAATAAGAATAAATTTTAAAATAATTTTAAAATCTAGAGATAAGGCAAAGAAAGCCTGATTTGGCAAAACTAAGTCAGTCTTAAGGACTAAATTTTTGGAGTGGACACTGGATTGTGGTACAACAAGTTAATCTGCCACTTGGAACACCTGCATCCCAAATCAGAGTGCCTGGGTTTGAGTCCAGCCTCCAATTCTGCTTCTGATCAAGTTTCCTGCGAATGTGCATCCTGAGAGGCAGCAGATGATGGCTCAAGTAGTTGGGCTCCTATCCCTCACACTGGAGACCCATATGAAGCTCCTGGCTTTCGGCTTCAGCCTGGCCCAGCCCTGGCCATTGCAGCTATTTGGAGAGTAAACCAGTAGATGGAAAACTCTCTCTCTCTCTCTCTCCCCTCCCTCTACCTCTCTCCCTTTCCCTCTACTGCTATGCCTGTCAAATAAACAATGAAAGAACTGAGCTTTTGAAAGGTCCTTGTCCCAAAGTATCTTTCACAGGTGGGTTTACTGCTACTTGAAGAACTGTTCTCCATCCCCGAGACTCTGCAGAGTCATTGTAACCACCCCCACTCTGTTCCCGCCTTTCCCTGCCCTAAAAAGGAATCACCACTCTGCAGTGCTGCGCAGAAACTCACAGTCCATCTGCAATATTCACATATACACCAATGCTCACCAAACCCTGGACCAGGCACACTGACAGGAGGGAGCCCCCAGTTCTGCCTGGGAGAGTCTTTGCAGAGGACAGCAACTTTGGTGGCAAGTCTTAAGAAATAAGGAGGCACCTCTACAGGAGGCGGACTCCAGGCAAAAGAACAGCTCGCATCAAAAATGTGGAATAGCGGGAGCCAAGATGGCGGAATAGTGAGGGCGCGCACCGATAGTCCGGGAAAATTTAGTTTAATAAAAGGGGAGTTACGGTAGCCTCAGAAAAAAGAACCAGGAAAATATTGCAGACAAAACTCTTCTGGATCCAGTGGGCGTGAATCGGAGGACCTACTGGGAGAACAAGGTCGCCCACCGCGCACGAAAGCCGAACCGCAGGACCAAGCCGCGGGACTGAGCCGTGGAAGCCGAGCCGCGGGACTGAGCTGCGCAAGCTGCAGGGTCTGCGCGCAAGTGCTCGAAGGGGAGTGCAACAGCGGGGAGACTTGGGAAGTCCAGGGCTCCGAGTCCACACATCGGCGCTGGAAGGGGAGCAGACCTGCGTGGAGAGCGTGGGAGCCCACAGTTCGGGACATCAGCGGCAGACTCAACACACCAGCACTGGAACGCGAGCTGTGCAGAATAACTTCCCTGTTGAATCAAAAAAAAAAAAGAGAGAGAGAGAGAGAGAGAGAGAGAGGTTTACCACGCCTAACCTGGGAGTGTCACCTTTGGCACACCAAACAGAGCTCTCAGGCCACACCCATCTCAAGCCCTAAGGCTCCATCAAAAACAGATAGTCCACTTAATCTAGAGTCATAGTATAACAAGAAAAAGCACCACAGTGAAGAAACCAAATATCTCCAATATGACAAATAACAAACGCAAAAACCAAGGTAATAAAAACAAGGAAGTCACCATGAAGCCCTCAAATGAAAAAGACACCCCAATTCAAGATTATGAGGATGATGACATAGAAGAAATGCAAGAAGCAGATCTCAAAAAATTGATAAGAACATTAAGAAGTTCTCAAAAACAAATTCTTGAACTACAGAAATCCTTAATGGACAAGATAGAAAATCTCTCTCGTGAAAATGAAATATTAAGGAGGAATCAAAATGAAACAAAACAACTAGTACAACAGGAAACTGGGATAGTGACTGAAGTGAAGAATTCAATAGATCAAATGAAAAACACAATAGAGAGCCTTACAAACAGAATGGGAGAAGCAGAAGAGAGAATTTCGGACTTAGAAGACAGAGAACAGGAAAGGATACAGTCAGACCAAAGAAAAGAAGAGGAAATTAGAAATCTGAAACATATTGTCGGGAATCTTCAGGATACTATTAAAAAACCCAACATTCGGGTTCTAGGAGTTCCTGAAGGCATGGAGAGGGAGAAAGGATTAGAAGGCCTTTTTAGTGAGATATTAGCAGAAAATTTCCCAGGTTTGGAGAAGGACAGAGAAATCCTAGTACAGGAAGCTCACAGAACCCCTAATAAACACGACCAAAAGAGACCCTCACCACGACACGTTGTAATTAAACTCTCCACAGTGAAACATAAAGAAAAGATCCTAAAATGTGCAAGAGAGAAACGTCAGATTACTCTCAGAGGATCTCCAATCAGACTCACAGCTGACTTCTCATCAGAAACTCTACAAGCTAGGAGGGAATGGCAAGATATAGCCCAGGTACTAAGAGAGAACAACTGCCAGCCCAGAATATTATACCCTGCAAAGCTATCATTTGTGAATGAAGGTGAAATAAAGACTTTTCATAACAAACAGAAATTGAAAGAATTTGTTGCCACTCGTCCAGCCCTACAAAAGATGCTTAAAGATGTGTTACACACAGAAACAAAGAAACACGGTCATCAATATGAAAGAAGGTAAAGGAAGGAAACCAAGGAAGGAAAGCTCACAGCAAAAGATCACAGGGAATTCAAAGCATATATTAGAACTTATCTTTGGCAAATGGCAGGGCAAAGTTACCACTTATCATTAGTCACATTGAACGTGAATGGCCTGAACTGTCCAGTTAAAAGACACCGTTTGGCTGATTGGGTTAAAAAACAAAACCCATCTATTTGCTGCTTACAAGAAACACATCTTTCCAACAAAGATCCATACAGACTGAAAGTGAAAGGCTGGAAAAAGATATACCATGCCAACAGAAATGAAAAAAGAGCAGGCGTAGCCATCTTAATATCAGACACCATAAACTTTACCACAAAAACCATTAAGAGAGACAAAGAGGGACACTACATAATGATTAAGGGATCAATTCAACAGGAAGATATAACAATTATCAATGTATATGCACCTAACTACAGGGCACCGGTTTATCTAAAAGATTTGTTAACGGACTTAAAGGGAGACTTAGACCCCAATACAATAGTACTGGGGGACTTCAATACTCCACTCTCAGAAATAGACAGATCAATAGGACAGAAGATCAACAAGGATACAGTAGATTTAAACGACACTATAGCCCAAATGGATCTAACAGATATATACAGAACTTTCAATCCTACAGCTAAAGATTATACATTCTTCTCAGCAGTACATGGAACCTTCTCTAGGATTGACCACATACTAGGCCATAAAGCAAGTCTCAGCAAATTCAAAAGAATTAGAATCATACCATGCAGCTTCTCAGACCATAAAGGAATGAAGTTGGAAATGAACAACTCAGGAATCCCTAGAGCATACGCAAACACATGGAGATTGAACAACATGCTCCTGAATGAACAATGGGTCATAGAAGAAATCAAAAGAGAAATCAAAAACTTTCTGGAAGTAAATGAGGATAACAGCACAACATACCAAAACTTATGGGACGCAGCAAAAGCAGTGTTAAGAGGAAAGTTTATATCAATAGGTGCCTACATCAAGAAATTGGAAAGGCACCAAATAGATGAGCTTTCTATTCACCTCAAGGATCTAGAAAACCTACAGCAAACCAGACCCAAATCTAGTAGGAGAAGAGAAATAATTAAAATCAGAGAAGAAATCAACAGGATTGAATCAAGAAAAACATTACAAAAAATCAGCCAAACGAGGAGCTGGTTTTTTGAAAAAATAAACAAAATTGACACCCCATTGGCCCAACTAACTAAAAAAAGAAGAGAAAAGACCCAAATCAATAAAATCAGAGATGAAAAAGGAAATGTAACAACAGACACCACAGAAATAAAAAGAATCATCAGAAATTACTACAAGGACTTGTATGCCAGCAAACAGGGAAACCTACCAGAAATGGATAGATTCCTGGACACATGCAACCTACCTAAATTGAACCAGGAAGACATCGAAAACCTAAACAGACCCATAACTGAGACAGAAATTGAAACAGTAATAAAGGCCCTCCCAACAAAGAAAAGCCCAGGACCAGATGGATTCACTGCTGAATTCTACCAGACATTTAAAGAAGAACTAACTCCAATTCTTCTCAAACTATTCAGAACAATTGAAGAAGAGGGAATCCTCCCAAATTCTTTCTATGAAGCCAGCATCACCTTAATTCCTAAGCCGGGAAAAGATGCAGCACTGAAAGAGAATTACAGACCAATATCCCTGATGAACATAGATGCAAAAATCCTCAATAAAATTCTCGCCAATAGAATGCAACAACACATCAGAAAGATCATCCACCCAGACCAAGTGGGATTTATCCCTGGTATGCAGGGATGGTTTAATGTGCGCAAGACAATCAATGTGATACACCACATTAACAGACTGCAGAAGAAAAACCATATGATTCTCTCAATAGATGCCGAGAAAGCATTTGATAAAATACAACACCCGTTCATGATGAAAACTCTAAGCAAACTGGGTTTGGAAGGAACATTCCTCAATACAATCAAAGCAATCTATGAAAAACCCACAGCCAACATCCTATTGAATGGGGAAAAGTTGGAAGCATTTCCACTGAGATCTGGGACCAGACAGGGATGTCCACTCTCACCACTGCTATTCAATATAGTTCTGGAGGTTCTAGCCAGAGCTATTAGGCAAGAAAAAGAAATTAAAGGGATACAAATTGGGAAGGAAGAACTCAAACTATCCCTCTTTGCAGATGACATGATTCTTTATTTAGGGGACCCAAAGAACTCTACCAAGGGACTATTGGAATTCATAGAAGAGTTTGGCAAAGTAGCAGGGTATAAAATCAATGCACAAAAATCAACAGCCTTTGTATACACAGACAATGCCATGGCTGAGGAAGAACTTCTAAGATCAATCCCATTCACAATAGCTACAAAAACAATCAAATACCTTGGAATAAACTTAACCAAGGACGTTAAAGATCTCTACGATGAAAATTACAAAACCTTAAAGAAAGAAATAGAAGAGGATACCAAGAAATGGAAAAATCTTCCATGCTCATGGATTGGAAGAATCAATATCATCAAAATGTCCATTCTCCCAAAAGCAATTTATAGATTCAATGCAATACCAATCAAGATACCGAAGACCTTCTTCTCAGATCTGGAAAAATTGGTGCTGAAATTTATATGGAGGCACAAGAGACCTCGAATAGCTAAAGCAATCTTGTACAACAAAAACAAAGCCGGAGGCATCACAATACCAGATTTCAGGACATACTACAGGGCAGTTGTAATCAAAACAGCATGGTACTGGTACAGAAACAGATGGATAGACCAATGGAACAGAATTGAAATACCAGAAATCAACCCAAACATCTACAGCCAACTTATATTTGATCAAGGATCTAAAACTAATTCCTGGAGCAAGGACAGTCTATTCAATAAATGGTGCTGGGAAAATTGGATTTCCACGTGCAGAATCATGAAGCAAGACCCCTACCTCACACCTTACACAAAAATCCACTCAACATGGATTAAAGACCTAAATCTACGACCTGACACCATCAAGTTACTAGAGAACATTGGAGAAACCCTTCAAGATATTGGCACAGGCAAAGAGTTTCTGGAAAAGACCCGGGAGGCACAGGCAGTCAAAGCCAAAATTAACTATTGGGATTGCATCAAATTGAGAAGTTTCTGTACTGCAAAAGAAACAGTCAGGAGAGTGAAGAGACAACCGTCAGAATGGGAAAAAATATTTGCAAACTATGCAACAGATAAAGGGTTAATAACCAGAATCTACAAAGAGATCAAGAAACTCCACAAAAACAAAACCAACAACCCAATTAAGAGATGGGCCAAGGACCTCAATAGACATTTTTCAAAAGAGGAAATCCAAATGGCCAACAGGCACATGAAAAAATGTTCAAGGTCATTAGCAATCAGAGAAATGCAAATCAAAACCACAATGAGGTTCCACCTCACCCCGGTTAGAATGGCTCACATACAGAAATCTACCAACAACAGATGCTGGCGAGGATGTGGGGAAAAAGGGACACTAACCCACTGTTGGTGGGAATGCAAACTGGTTAAGCCACTATGGAAATCAGTCTGGAGATTCCTCAGAAACCTGAAGATAACCCTACCGTTCGACCCAGCCATCCCACTCCTTGGAATTTACCCAAAGGAATTTAAATTGGCAAACAAAAAAGCAGTCTGCAGCCTAATGTTTATTGCAGCACAATTCACAATAGCTAAGACCTGGAACCAACCTAAATGCCCATCAACGGTAGACTGGATAAAGAAATTATGGGATATGTACTCTTTAGAATACTATACTGCAGTAAGAAACAACGAAATCCAGTCATTTGCAACAAAATGGAGGAATCTGGAACACATCATGCTGAGTGAAATAAGCCAGTCCCAAAGGGACAAATACCATATGTTCTCCCTGATCGGTGACAACTGACTGAACACCAAAATGGAAACTTGTTGAAGTGAAAGGGACACTATGGGAAACGGTGACTTGATCAGCATAGCCCTGACTGTTAATGAACAACTTAATACATTATCCCTCTTAGTAGTTTTTTTGTCTGTTCTACTTAATATGACTGATTCAATTCTGTAATTAATACACAGTTATTCTTAAGTGTTGAAATTTAACTGAAATGTGATCCCTGTTAAACATAAGAGTAGGAATAAGAGAGGGAAGAGATATATAATTTGGGACATGCTCAAGCTGACTTGCCCCAAATGGTAGAGTTAGAAACATACCAGGGGACTCCAATTTAATCCCATCAAGGTGGCATGTACCAATGCCATCTCACTAGTCCAAGTGATCAATTTCAGTTCGCAATTGATCATAATGAAAGGACTAAGAGTCAAAGGGAGCACATAAGCAAGTCTAGTACCTGCTAACACTAACCGATAGAATAAATAAAGGGGAGAGTGATCCAACATGGGAAGTGAGATACTCAGCAGACTCATAGAATGGCAGATGCCCTAAATAGCACTCTGGCCTCAGAATCAGCCCTAAAGGCATTCAGATCTGCCTGAAAAGCCCATGAGAGTATTTCAGGCATGGAAAGCCAAGACACTCTGGCAAAAGATCTCTGTGAGTGAGATCTCAGTGGAAAGAACAGGTCTTCAAAGAAGGAGGTACCTTTCTCTGAAGGGAGGAGAGAACCTCCACTTTGACTATGACCTTGTCTAAACAAGATAAGAGTCGGAGAACTCAAGGGGCTTCCATAGCCTTGGAAACTCATGACTGGAGCATAGGGAGATTACTGATGCCATAGACAGGAGTGTCAATTGGTAAAGTCAACAACAGGAGTCACTGTGCACTTACTCCTCATGTAGGATCTCTGTCCTTAATGTGCTGTGCATTGAGATTTAATGCTATAATGAGTACTCAAATAATATATTTCACTTTGTGTTTCTATGGGGGTGCAAACTGTTGAAATCTTTACTTAATGCATACTAAACTGATCCTCTGTAAAAAAAAAAAAAAAAAAAAAAAAAGAAAAGAAAAGAAAAGAAACTATCAACTCCCAACTTGACTCTCACTGGGATTAAACATGACAATAGGTCTGATCTGATTTCATCATCATTAAAAAAAATCATCTATTATTTTTCACTTTATGTTTCTGTGTGGGAGCAAACTGTTGAAATCCTTACTTAATGTATACTAAGCTGATCTTCTGTATATTAAGATAATCGAAAATGAATCTTGATGTGAATGGAAGGGGAGAGGGAGTGGGAAAGGGGAGGGATGTGGGTGGGACGGTATGGGGGGGAAGCCATAGTAATCCATTATTCGTACTTTGGAAACGTATATTCATTAAATAAAAGTTAAAAAAAAAAATGTGGAATAGCATGAGGTATTCAAAGAACAGAAAACTGATCAGAGGAGCTGGAGCTGAGAGTCCACAGTAAGAAGTGAAAAAGCCAGAAACATTCAACCAAACTGTTGCTAAGTCCTCTCTACTCTACTCAACTGATTCTGAATCTGAATTCACTTTGGAAAAAATTGAGCATGGCTTACCAGTATAGTAAGTGAAGACTGACGGAGGCTACGTTATATACTACTGAACTCAAGTTTCAAAGTTCCCACTCAGGAGGCTAAAAGGAAGATGTTTGCAGATCGGAATGCTGAGTGTTAAGGAGATCACAATAAGCAGCAGTCTCATGAAAATGAACCCCATTCAATATCTTTCTAAGATTATCAAATCTCAGATGCAGATGGTGGAACCTGAGGCAGCCAGCCATTGACAGGGCATGCTACGGATGAAGACACAGGAAGCAGTAGAGGCACAGAGGGAAAGATGATGAGATCCCAAACAAACCTCTGGACTGAGAGCCTGGCTCTGAGGCAAAGGATCTGATTCATTGGAATTCCCCAAGCTCGTTGCATCATCCGTAAATGGAAAGAATTGCAATAACTCTTTCCAAGGTCTTAATTAAGCCAAAGCACCTTCCTGGCCCTCAGTTCCCCCAAGATATTCAATGTGGAGATGGAACTAGACCAGTAGTTTGAAGATTTTGGGGGCCATGATATCCTTGAGGAATGTCCACTAGAAAAGCTATGCCTTCTTTTCATGCCTTGGGAAAATGGCCAAGCATGCAACTTCGTTTTCATTTCCAGGCATTCTCAGGACTCTCAGAATCTGCAGGTTAAGACCCCTGGGCTAGGTGATTTCTAAGGTCTCTGACAACTGTGGAATTCTAGGACCATAACTGCCACAGTTCTGACCCAAAAATCTTGCATCCAGACTTAAGTGGGGAGGTTTAGGGAGTAAAGTCACTGGACAATAAAAAGGTGGATCTACCCTAACAGAAGGCATAGCAGGTCTTGGCAGAAAAAAGAATCTGTCATTAGCCATCACTTCTGCCCTTCCTGAATATCCCAGGGTTCCTCCTTATCAAGCTGCCTCTCTCTCCTTTATAGCTTCTCCACCAAACTCCCATACTGGGTTCTGTGTCCCTTCCCCTCATTGCCCATTTTCTCAGTGCATGAACAGAATCACAATGAAGCAGCCACATCCCTGTATCCGTGTCTTTTTAGCACATGTCTGACCTCTCCTCTTTGCCTTCAGGCCCCCTTGTCAATGAGTGCAGAGGATAGAGAAATGACCTCTGTAAGACCTGCCCAACTGACGTCCATCTGATTCTATGTCACAGACAAAATCAAAGGAAGGAAAAGGTTTATTAAAATCAGTGAAGTCTAACAAGGGGGTGGGGACAAGGAGAGCATCAAAATTCCACCACTCTCCCCATGGAGACAGAGTGGAAAAACCCAGGCCTTCCTGCCTAGACATCACCAGATCGCAGCCTCCCAGGATTGCCAGAAATCAGTGGAAATGTATATGTATTTTTTCATATGCCCTCATTACAAATAAAAAGAGTTTTACTTCAATACAGGGGTTGATTGAAATATGTTCCAACTTTGCTAAACAGAGAATCCATCCAAACGCCTGTAATAATAGCAAGTAAGGCAGTCCCTCTGCCAAGCTTGGACAGAGGGGAATTCGCACTGCCGAGGAAATCTGTTCTTCATCAATATTTCAATATTCGAGGAAGCCGGGGACATTTTTCTGTGATTGGAGCAAATTGCCAGCTGCCAATACTATGATTTAATTCCCTCTTTCCAATCCCCCTCATTTTAAATAATTGCCACAAGCATTTGGTGGGCCATAATAGAGGTTATACTGAATTGGGTAGGAGGGAAATGCAGGTTGGAAAGGAATATAAAGGGAAAGGGGAGGTCCAAATAGAGGAATGGGGTGCCGAGATCACGGGAACAGGTAGGGAAACAGAATGAGAAGGGGAAGGAGAAGTGCAAAAAACTAAGAGCAGGAGGGCAGAGAACAATGAGAAGAATGTAAGGAGGAGGGCCCGTGAGTAGAATAAAAACCCCATAAACAAGCGGGAGTGCAAGAGGCAGGGCCGACCCAATGGCATAGTGGGCTAAGCCTCCACCTGCGGCGCCAGCATCCCATATGGGCACTGACTCGTGCCCCAGCTGCTCCTCTTCCAATCCAACTCTCTGCCATGGCCTGAGAAAGCAACGGAAGATGATCAAGTGCTTGGACCCCTGCACCTGCGTGGGAGACCTGGAAGAAGCTCCTGGCTTCGGATCGGCTCAGCTTTGGCTGTCAGCCATCTGGGGAGTGAACCAGTGGATGGAAGACTTTTCTCTCTGTCTCTCCCTCTCTCTGTCTACAACTCTGCCTCTCAAATAAATAAATAAAATCTTTGAGAGAGAGAGAGAGAGAGAAGAGGAGAGGAGAGGAGAGGAGAGGAGAGGAGAGGAGAGGAGAGGAGAGGATCAAGGTGAAAGAGATGTTAAGATCTTAGTCTCCTCTCAAGTGTCAGGCAGGAGGCCAAGGGCTGCAGTGATTTGGCCAAGGTCAGAGAGCTCTGAGCAGAGTACCAGGACCTCATGACTCCAGCATAAGGCTCTTCAGTCTGCAGTAGGTAGAACAAGGTGAAGAGATGGGAGAATTAAGAAGAAAAGATGGGAACTTGCCTGTGGGTACATATGCATATCATCTAATATGCTAAAACCTGGCCATCTAATACTCAGCTTTGTGATTCTGGAACCAGAGGAGCTACTCATGAAATACATCTCAGACCTGGGGGACACTATGTGCTCCCTCACCAGAAAGTAACGGAGTCACAGAAGGTAAAGGGGACAACATATCACCGAGCTATTGCCTAACCCCTGAGTGCACCTCTAAGCCCCTTGACTCACTGGTTTTCCAGGGTGGTAGTGTGCTCACAGAAGCTGGACCCCAGCTCCAATTTTGCAAGGATGAATCAATCACCCTCCTCAAGATGAAGGCATTCTAGCTTAGGCATTAGTTATGATTTTCACTCTGTTATTCACTCCGTAGTACTGTAACAGTGTTAATGTTTCTGATAATGGTATCATGATGATGTAAGATGTTAAAGTTTGGGGAAGCCCAGCAAAAGATATCAAAGACTTATCTATTCTATTGTTACAACTCCACAAAATTATTTTTAAGATAAAAAGAACCCTTCAAATAATCTCAAAGGCCAAATTGAATTCAGAAGTCCATCAGTGGCCAGGTTCCCAGTCCCTAGCCAATGATTCACCTATCTTCTCTCCCCTCTCCTGGTTGCTTCCCCTACAACTTAGAGACCTATGCATTCACATGTGATCACCTGGGCTGCTCATGCAAGCTGTGTGCACAAACCTCAGACCCCATAAACAGCCTCCTTGGCTATCCTTGCGGTGTGGAAGTGTACACAATGGCAGTGTGGCTCACCCCTGGATGAAGAGAATCAGAGAAGGTTCAAGCCCATCGGGGCAGGAAATTTCAGTAGATCAGGTACCAGGAATGTGTTCTAGAAGCAGACGCAAACCACAAATCCAGGGAGGCACTTCCCTTGGTCTCACTCCCTGAGAAGAGTTGTGAGAAACAGTGCAGGGCCTTTGTACGTGTGAGATCTGGGACCAGGCACCCCATATCTAAGTTCAAGACTGTCTCCATCTCACTGCCCATCTGCTGGCTAGTCCAGCCTCAGTAGTAGTTGGAATAATAAAGAGAAAGTCCAGGGGCCGGCACTGTGGTGTAGCGGGTAAAGCTACTGCCTGCAGTGCCAGCATCCCATATGGGCGCCAGTTCAAATCCCCACTGCTCTACTTCTGATCCAGCTCTCTGCTATGGCCTGGAAAGCAGTGGAAGATGGCCCAAGCCCTTGGGCCACTGAACCTGAATGGGAGACTCGGAGGAAGCTCCTGGCTCCTGGCTTTGGATTGGCATAGCTCTGGCCATTGTGTCCAATTAGGGAGTGAACCAGTGGATGGCAGACCTCCCCCCCACCGCCCCCACCTCTCCTCTGACTTTCAAATAAATAAATAAATCTTAAAAAAAAAAAAAGTAGTCCATTCTGGTTGTACAATACTCTCCAGTAATTTGGACATCTTAGTGATGTTTGCCATATCTGGTAGAGGGGGTTCCAACATTCTCCGTTCTACAGTCTCAGAGCCTCTCAGGTCATAATCTATTGACTTTGAATCCCTAGACTTAGAAGAGCACCTGGCATCATTTACAGTGAAGGAAGGAAGGAAGAGAGAAAGAAAGGAAGAGAGGGAGAGAGGGAGGAAGGGAAGACTAAATACCCAGTTTTAATGTGAGATAAGTGTGATTACCAATAAGGTAAATGGTAGCTATGATTTTATCTAAGTGGAGAGAGTGGTAGGCAGTCAGCCTGGCCTACAGAGGTCGAGAAGGGATTCCTGGAGAATCATAAAGGATGGGCTTGGAATTGTGAAACAAGGAAGAGCACTGCAGGTGGGAGGAACATGAATGCTCACGTGAAATGGAATCTCTGTGTTCGCCCAAAATCTAAGTGTTAGCAGGGATGCCCATCCCTAGACATGTCCCCAGCACCTCACACATGCAGACTTCCAGTTAACTTCAAACGTGTTAGGTAAGTGAAATCGTACTTCATCTCCTCTTAAAACCATAAGAAAGTCAAAACTGAGAGGGAACTTAACAGCACTCCTCTTGACAAACTTCTGAAAGTGCCCAACCATAAAGATTCTAGCCTGTAAAGGCGCTGAAGTGTCTGCCATTATGGCTTAACTCTGCCGTGTGCTATGAAAGATGCCACAGATGATAGGTAAACGGCCTGACCGACTTTTTTTTTTTTTAATTTGACAGGTAGAGTTATAGGCAGCGAGAGGGAGAGACAGACAGAAAGGTCTTCTTTCCGTTGGTTCACTCCCCTAATGGCAGCCACGGCCTGCACTGTGCCGACCCAAAGCCAGGAGCCGGGTGCTTTCTCCTGGTCTCCCATGTGGGTGCAGGGACTCAAGCACTTGAGCCAGCCTCCACTGCCCTCCCAGGCCACAGCAGAGAGCTGGACTGGAAGAGGAGCAACCGGGACTAGAACCCGGGGTGCCGGTGCCACAGGCAGAGGATTAGCCAAGTGAGCCACAGTGCCGGCCTGCCTGACCGACTTCTAATAAAACCTTATTTATGAAAATAGATAATGCGCCAGAGTCATAGTTTGCTCTCCACTACTTTAGTCTTACACCCTCATTTTGCAAGTGAGAGCCAGAGTTGGTGTGGCATTTCCAAGACCACCAAACTGGTTGGTAACAGGACCCAAACTAAGTATTAATTCTCTAATATAAGTGTTTAGACAGAGAATAAGTAGCTTAAGTCTTAGGGGATAAGAAAGAATTGCAGGTTCCAGAAATCGGGGGTATCCCAGGGTGGAAGGAGCTCAAATCAGGCCGATAAGCCTCGGTGTAGGCAAAAAATTAGTAAGAAGGCAGGATGATTTGAACAAGAACACAAACCAGATAGTTGACTATGTCCTCACTGGTGGGTTTAGATTCATGTGTGCTTCACTGCACCTGAGGAAAAGGAGGCAGACCAAACAGGAGGAAAACCACATTCCAGAGAGCAGGTCACATCCCAAGATTCAACATTGTCTCCCCGGTGGGTGGAGGAGGGAAGGAGTTAAAGAACCTTAGTCCCTGGGTGAAGAACACATGACACAGAACAGCCAATCTGACACGTGAAAGAGCACAGCTGGGTCAACTGTCCAAGACTCAACCAAGGGCCCCGCATCTGGTCAGAATCTCCCGCTGAATTTCGACTCAGAGATAATACACAGTCTCATGGAACCGCAGAAGTCCAAAACCACTGTAAGACCATTCTGTCATGCTTTTCACCCTACAACTTCAGACACTAAGTTCTGGAGAGAAAAATCAAAGTCACAAAGCCAGTGCATGGTCTGCTGACTCTGTGTCTTGAACTTGGTCTCCTGGTTCTCTACAGACTCCTCTGGCATCCGGCCAGAGCTCCCTGTTCCCACCCCATCCCAGGGCAGGGGCTCCAATCATTCCTTCCTAGACAGGCAGGCAGATGTCTTCAAGGCATTTCACCAGACCCCATCTCCCATCAGGTCATAAGGACCTCAAGGTGAAGAGTGGTTTATCTGCTTTCTCTGTTCCCATGACATAGAGACTCTGCTCAGTGAAGGGAGGTTGGTCCTGTACTTCCCAGACCCTGCTTCAACTCCCACCTCCCACCACCCCTTCAAGTGTATCCCCCGGTTCACTCCACTCCCACACTCAGGAGACCATGCACTTACTGATTCCACATCAACTTCCCAAACTCCTACTGATGCCCTGATTAGAGTTATTTGTGTTCCAGATCGTGTCTTACCGTTAGATTGAGAACTCAAAGACAGAAAATGTCTCATTCGTCCTCACTCCTGGTCCTGAGTCTGGCACATGGACAGGTGTTACTAACTGATGGTTCAACTGTTACAGCCTCCTGAGAGCCAGGAGAGCATAGCTGAGAGATTAGGAGATGGATTTAAAAAGTTGACTAAAAACAGGCAATCCTGAGTTCAAATTCTGACTCACACACTTAATTGCTTTGTGACCGTGAAAAAATTATTTAATCTCTCTGAGGCTTAGCTTCCTCATGTGAGTTGTCAGAATTAAATGACACAGCACCATTGAAGTTTCTGGCAGAGCACTCAGCATTCAGTAAACACTCAATAATTGTCAAGGAAGGGCAGGAACCCACGCCAATATCATGGATTAGGCTGTGGATACAGCACTCTCACATTCAAGAGCTTCTCAGTTTTCTTTCTTCAGGTACCCAGACAGCCTAAGCAGGGGGAAGCTCATAAATTCAAGTGACCAGAAAAACTAGAAAGTCAGCCCTCACCACACCCGTTGAAATAAGCAACGCAGAGTACATCTGCCCTCTCTCACCATCCCACCTCCCTGCACTCCCAGCCAGCAGTCAGGCCACTGACCTGTCTCTATCAACCCAATCCAGCACAACACTGCAGGTCTTCCAAGTCTTCTATTGTTAGATGGAGCCCCCAACGCTTTCCAGAGTCAACCCTCAGAGCCACCAGCAAAGGCCCTCCTATTTCAGGCTGGCCAGTGACGATGCTGAGACACGCAGTGGAGCTGACAAAGAAGAACGGGCTGTTTTCAAGAGATCCACACATTAACACTTGCTTTAGTCAAAGCGAGCTGAATTCCAGCAGCCCATGAGCAAAGAGAGACTAAGGCATGAGAGATAGACGGGGGATGGCAGCCACAGAGACAGATAGCTGATGGCTTTCCACAGTCCCAAGGCTGGGGTGGGGGCTGAAGGTAGTAGCTCACCTGTGGGGTCCAATAAGAAGGTCAAAGGCCAAAGTTGTGTCAGCTCAAAGCTGGACAAAATTGATCACAATTGCAATTAAATGACTAGGAAGATAAATGATAAAAATCAAATAGAATTTAAAACACAAAACAAAAAATTTTTAAAAGAATAAAATTTGAGCAAATTAAATTTATATACAGGGAAAGAATTTAACTTGATAAGGCACATTTCTGAAATGCAGAAGCAAAAGGTTACACTTATAACATAGACTTTCAGGATCTAGTTCTGAAGATGTGAAATAGTCACATGCTGGGGAAAAGTTGGCCTTTCTCATCCCTCTCCACATAAAAAAATCCTTGATTTGTAGCACTTGCTGATTTCCATGGCATGGACATTTCTACTGAAGCCAGTTTGAAGCTACCAAAACAACTGTCATTGAATTCAGTTGGGAAGAAATTTAACATGAGTTCTTGCAAAAGCAGTGCAAGCCACACCCCAATACACCAGTGGAAGGAAGCTGATTTTGACAGCACAAAGGAAAACAAAAGCATAGCCCACATGCAGCCCCCAGCGGGTCACCAGGAGTCAAAAGGAGAAGCTAAGAGGTCGAGAATCTTCCAAACCCTACCCCACAAAATCAACACCAGAGCTAAGATCAGATGCAGACTCTGGCGGCCACTGGCAACATGACCTAGGAAAATTCCTTGATCTCACCTAGCTTCACTTTCCCAAATGCAAATGACACTGATGGGGGGGGGGGGGGAGATACTGTCAGGATCTAGAGAGATAATGAACATAAAGCTCCCAGCACAGTGGTGGGCACTTAGGAGGCCCTGAGCAATGACTCCACCCTCATCCAATAATTCCTGTCTCCCCCTTCTGGGTTCCATGAGAGCTTTGTAAATGTGCTACCTTATTGTGATCATATGTTTTCTAAAACAAGTTCTAAGTTATTCTATCCCTTTATACTCGTGGGCACCAGTCATTTCATGGAGTCCTAATTTAGGAACTCAGAAAATGTGTTCAACATAATAAAATACTAATGACATTGTAGGAGAGATACTTTTATCGCTATCTCTTCCCCTAAAAGCCATGAGCCCTTGAATGCAAGGATATGAGTATGTTTCTCTTTATTCCCAGTTCATACTCCAGTACATAACATAGAGTGGTTTCCCAGTAGGTACAAGTTGAGGAATAAATGAATCAACCATTTGTCCTTGTCACTGGATGCAACTGGAAAGAGAAGACATTCTGAAGTCAGACAACTTGGGTTTGAACCCTGGCTCTGTCTGATGTTGACCAAGTTACTGCATAAAATTAAATATCTATGAGATAATAATTGCTGACTCACATAGTTGTAAAAATAATAAAAAATATGTTATGCACACTGAAGTTTTTTTAAATTGTACCATATTTTACATAAACTGCACAAATCTTAACTACGTAACTCATTATTTTGCTTATACTCATGTAACCACCACTCAAATAAAAATATAGAACATTTACATCAGCCCACAGAAAGTTCCTAAGGTAATTTTTTTAAACATGACTGCAAACTGTTTGCCACCCCTTCCTCTGAGAGATCGGGGTCTATGTTCCCATTCTCTGTATCTCAGAAGGATCATGACTGCCTTGACCATGGAGTGACACTGTGTGAGTGCCAAGGTTACGCCAATAAAGGCTATACTGTTTTCGCTTCATATTCTGGAACACTCGCTCTTGATACCTTGATCTCCAAGTAACAAATATGACCACCTGAGATCACCCCATGCTGGCACTGCAGTCAAGGAGTCTCAGCTGGGTCCAGCCTTCCAACAAGCACTGCCAAGATGCCAGAGATGTTCAGAAAGCTGTCTTGTACCTGCAAGACCAGGCCATCCATCAGTGCCACGTAGGGGACTTGCTTTTTTTAAAATACAATTCATGAAGAGCATTTCAGGCATGGAAAGCCAAGACACTGTGGCAAAGAAAAAATGTCCTACATGAAGGATCTCTGTGAGTGAGACCCTAGTGGAAAGAAGTGGTCATCAAAGAAGGATGTACTTTCCTCTAAAAAGAGGAGAGAACTTCCACATTGCTTATGGCCTTGTCTAAATACTGATGGAGATTGTGGATTCAAAAGGCTTCTCTCTTTTTTTTTTTTTTTTTTTTTTTTTTTTGGACAGGCAGAGTGGACAGTGAGAGAGAGAGAGACAGAGAGAAAGGTCTTCCTTTGCCGTTGGTTCACCCTCCAATGGCCGCCACAGCCAGCGCTGCAGCCGGCGCACCGCACTGATCCAAAGCCAGGAGCCAGGTGCTTCTCCTGGTCTCCCATGGGGTGCAGGGCCCAAGCACTTGGGCCATCCTCCACTGCACTCCCCGGGCCACAGCAGAGAGCTGGCCTGGAAGAGGGGCAACCAGGACAGAGTCCGGTGCCCCGACCGGGACTAGAACCCTGTGTGCTGGCGCCACTAGGTGGAGGATTAGCCTATTGAGCCGCGGCGCCGGCCAAAAGGCTTCTATGGCCATGGCAGCTCATGCTGAGAACCTCAGGTGATCACTGATGTCATAAGAGTGTTAATTGTTAAATTAATAACAGGAGTCACTATGCACTTACTTACCATGCAGGACCTCTGTCCTCAATGAGTTTTATTATGAGAATTAACGGTAAAACTTGTTCTCACTTTTGTGTGTGTGTATGCAAACTGTTGTAATCTTTACTTAGTGTAGAGTTGGTCTTCTGTGTATAAAGTTAATTGAAAATGAATCTTAATGGAGAATGAGACAGGGAATGGGGAAAGGAGAAGGAGGTGGGGGCGGGAACATGGGTATTGTGGGAAGAATCACTATATTCCTAAAATTGTACTTATGAAATTTATACTCATTAAGTAAAAGTTTTCTCTGGGGGAAAATAAATAAACAAACAAATAAATATACTTCATGGGGCTGGTGCTGTGGCATAGCAAGTAAAGCAGCATCCTGTGGTACAGGCATCCCGTATGAGTGCCAATTCGAGTCCCAGCTATTCTACTTCCATCCAGCTCCCTAATACCCTGGGAAAGCAGCAGAAGATAGCCCAAGTACTTGGGCCCCTGTACCAACATGAGAGACCCAGAGGAAGCTCCTGGCTTCAGATTGGTCCCACTCTGGCCATTGAGGTCATTTGGGGAGTGAACCAGCAGATGGAGGATCTCTCTCTCTCTCTCTTCCTCTTTCTCTTTCTCTTTCTCTCTCTAGCTCTGCCTTTCAAATAATTTTTTTAAAAAAATTCAAATACTGGGACCAGCATGGTGGCATAGCAAGTAAAGCCACCACCTGCAGTGCCAGCATCCCATATGAGCACCAGTTCGAGCCCCAGCAGCTCCACTTCCGATCCAGCTCTCTGCTATGGCCTGGGAAAGCAGTAGAAAATGGCCCAAGTCCTTGGGCTCCTGCACCCACATGGGAGACCCAGAAGAAGCTCCTGGCCCCTAGCTTCAGATCAGCACAGCTCCAGCCATTGTGGCCAACTGTAGAGTGAACCAGCAAATGGAAGACCTCTCTCTCTCTCTCTCTCTCTCTCTCTTTCTGCTTCTCTTCTTTCTGTGTAACTCTGACTTTCAAGTAAATAAATAAATCCTTTTTTAGAAAATTAAAATACCAATTCAGGTATTCTGTTCTTTTGTTCCATGGTGAGACCTGGAATTCTGTATTTGGAACAAAAATAGCCAAGTAGTCTATGATCAGCTAATTTTAGTTAGAGACCACTAACGTCTAGCACAAACTGAAAAGGGATGGAGTAGGAAGATCGCTAAAACTGTCTTAGAAATGCTGCTACAATGCACATGCAACTGATTAATCACACAAAATGATTGTATTTGTCAAACGCTTTCCAAGGAGCACAGCTATCACAGAGCAAACCCAGAGAAGATGTGTCTGGAAAGGAAGGTGGGTGGGGGCTGCCAAAGACACAGCTCACAGAGACAAACAAGAAAACGATTTCGCAATTTTACCTGGGCCCAGGCCCTGCTCAAGACCCAAAACCAATTCATACCAAATTAGATTGTTTAAAACAATAAGTCTGTTAGTCAATGCAAATTCTAACAAGAAGAAAGGAAATCATAGCCAAAAGCTGGTTTGAGTGCAAGATAAGGCACGCTGATAGGGCAAGGTCCCAGAAAAATGATTTTAAGAAACAGTAGCAAATTTCAAAATCTAACTGAGGCATGGTGATCCAGCTCACAATACAGGGGGTCTTGCTTCATCCACCACCACCAAGTGACCTTGGGTGAGCCACTTCCGCTTCTGGGGCTTCTGCACATTGCCACTGGTCATTAGCCATTAGCCCCTATATATAATCATGACCTTTAGGTCCCTTGAATACTGGATGACATTTTTGGTTCCCTGTGTCTTACTGAGAGATTAGAGAGCCCACTGGGGGTCTCTAAACAATGTTTTGTCCTCACTTCCAGCTGAGCCTTTCAGAATGAGGCCTCAGGCAAGATTCCCAGCTGGGTTCAGCTGCACAAAGCAGGGGATAAGGGGGAAGAGAATGTAGCTTGCTGACCAGCAGCAATGCCTCTCTATGCCTGAGTAGCAGACACCTGGAAAGCACTGGGGGTGGGGGGTGTCCCTTCTCATCCCAGCCCACTTCCCCATCATTAACTCCTCACCTGGGCTCAGGAAATGGAGACTTGTTCATCAAGGACCCTTCTGCTCTGGGAATTGAGGAAAGCCAAGGAAAGCACTGACCTCCGTATCCAGGAAGCCAGTTCTATAAAAAGTATCTCATCTTACAATCCAAAAATTCTCAGATTCTGGAAGGGCAGGCCCCCAACTAAGGAAAACTGGACTATTTAGGGGCAACCCCCAATCCTGTTCTTTTGTGATTTGCAATAAGAAGGACAGTGATCTTTGATACCAAAATTACGGCCCTGATAACCTCTGTCTCTCAACACCAGGCCCTACCACAACAGAGTCTAAGGAGAGCTCTCCAAGAGAAGCTGTAGAAGACAAGACATTGACCATGTTCTGTTTTTGTTTGTTTTCACTTCTGGGTGTTTTCCTTGGTTTGCATTAAAGGCTTCCTGGTGGGAGAACATGTATCTTACAGAGTCTCGCTACCCCCTGTGGCTGCCCAGCTGAGTCTCATAACCCCAGTCATCCCCATGAAAAATGGCAAGACCATCTTTTTCAGTTGCAATGCCTGCAAATGGTGAGGATTCTTGAATCTCCCTTCCTATATTTCCATATTTCTATATTTCTATGCCACCATCTTGCAAAGATGGAGTTAACGTTGAGATGAAATATGTGGTAATGACCATGATCATGATGATGTGAATGATCAACTCAATCCAGAAGAACCACTCTCCTTCACCCTTGAAAACATTCTGGTTCTTTCTCTGGCTCAAGCCCACTGCCATACTTGGTTAGAACACCTGGCAGGGCAGTTGTATAATTTGTACTTCAGTGCCTCTGTCAATAGGTCATCAATTTGACTCACCTAAGGGGATATGAGGTCTTATCTATCCCTAGTTCCCAGTGCCTGGTACAATGTAGATACATAAATGTTTGTGTGAACTTTCCAAGTTCAAGGTGATGACAATTTATTGGGCATATCAATACAACAAAATTTAAGAAGATATTATGACCTACCAGAATTTAACCTGCATAAAACAAATAGGAAAGAAACAAAACCAAGAATAGATTTCTAGCAGTCATCTAATGCATTTATCCCTTAAGGATATCATCAAGAATATTTTTGTTTCTGACTCAATCCATTTCCTCCTTTTGGAAGAAAAGGGAAAGTCCCCTAATAAATAAATAATAGCCCACCAAAATCTTTGACCTAAAAACAATTCAGAGACTAGAAAGGCTTATATAATTCTTCAAACTGTGTTGTCCATTACTTGCAAATGTCCACAGGTCAAATTTTTTTACAAACGCCATTTTTCCCCATATTTTGAGGGATAAGCCCCCCACATCCTTTTTAATAGTCACAACTGTGTCCAGTGTATTCCTTAAGTCTCAAAGCCTCAAGTCCAGTGGTGTGAGTTATAAGCTCAGAAACTCCTCCTCCTTACATGAGAGAGGTCTACAAAATCAGCTCCATAAAATATGCACTTAACCAAGAAAGCAAGCACTCAGTGTTCACCAAGTGTGAGCACTGCACGTCTGCCACTTCTCCAGATAAGAATCTAACCAACCACTTTGCCCCACAGCCAGTCCTCTTCATGCAGAACAGCTAAATAGACACAAATCTAAGCTAATGGAACCCCACCCATATAGAACAGATTCTCAATAACAATAGTGGGGGTGGGGGCTACTTGGAGGGATAAGTGGAAATTTTGCCATCCTTTACTTTCTGGAAATGCCAAGATCTGTTTTGTCTTCATATTAAGTAAACGAATTACAAACTGTAAATGCGTCAGTTCCTTGAAAAAGGAGGTGCACAAGGTACATTCCATCCCCAGATCAAATTAAACAATTTACTCCACAGCCATGTGCTTCCACTCACAACGACGCTCCTCTGAGCTTCTCAGCATTAAGCAGGGACATTGCTCAATGAGAAAAACTACTGTTTCCAAATGCCCAGACTCTACTCTTTTTTTATTAATTTCATGTTCTATTTATTATTTTTGAGATAATATAGTTATACTTAACATTAATCTCAAAGGCATGATGCTCCACTAAACAAAAAGGTCAACAAATGAAAAGTAAAAAGACCACAGTGCAGCAAAATAGGCAAGGGCTATAAACAATAATCAAATGAAAAGATGTCCAATTTCACTCACATAAAGTAAATAGTCACAAATCCTTAAAATTATAGTAGTATATTATATCTAGCAATTTATTGAACAAAGACTTTAAACAAACATTGACAAAACACTATATTTTCAGCAAAACTGACACATACAGGCATTTCTTTCTTTCAAATTTTAGTTCCCACAAATAAGGGGAAACACGCAGTATTTGTCTTTCTGTGTCCAGCTTATTTCACTCAACAGGATGCCCTCCACTTCCAACCATTTTGATACAACTGATAGAATTTCATTCTTTATAGCTCCACAATAGTTCATTGTGTGTGTGTGTGTATACACATATATGTGTGCTTGTGTATGTGTACATATATAAACACACTATATTTTGTTTATCCATTTACCTAATGAAAGACACCTTGGTTGATTCCATACTTTGGCTATTGTGAACAGTGTTGCGATAAACATGAAAATTATTGCAACCACTGCAGAAAATAATATGGAGATTTCTTTAAAAATTAGAAATAGATTTGCCACATGATTCAGCAATCCCACTACTGGTATATACCCAAAACACATGAACACAACATATCAAAGACATACCTGCACCACCAGACTCCTTTGTTAATCATGTTCATTTCCCCAGCTGATTGTGTTCATTCTTACAATTAAGGGATTGCTAATCTGATATTTTCTTTTATTTCTTTTTTGCCTTCTGTTTTTCCTTCACTCTTCCTAGAGGAAGAAAGTTATTCTCAAAGATCAGAGAAACAAGGCAAAGTTTTCTTGACTTGGGACATGTGTCAAGCCCAGGAAGAGTTATAGAAAATTTTCACTCAAAGAAGACTCATACGTGCCTAGAACTGGGTGGCCAGGTTTGCTTCACTTTCTTGCATTCTGGGTTTCCTACATCTGAGCCACCACCAATGTGCAGGAGACTTCTGATGTCTTTAGAAACCAGTGCTTTTGAGTGCTGGAATGCTCTAGAGGTGCACAGAGACATGCAAACTCCCTTGGTCAGGTTGAATGGCTCCATTATTTTGCTCTTTTTGGTGATTTTAAAATCTGTTTTCAAACATTTTTCAGCCTACCTGTTTTTAAAACTGTGTATTTCAATATTGAGTAGCTCACAACAAACTGAGTACAGTTTATCATTTGATTGTCTAGAACCTGAGACTAAACCTGAACACAAAACACATGGCATCTATCTCTGTTTCTCTCAAGCCCAATATTGTGACTGACATATAGCAAGTGCATGACAAAGATAGTCTAGTGAATGTAGGAAACCATCAATGAAGCCTCAAGATAAAACTCAGAACTGGGAGGAGTGAGGGAAGACAAGGGAAAAGGGAAGGAAGCAGCAGCATAACACACAGCTGGCATTTCAAGAAGGTAAGATTTTCCTTCATGAAATAATTGGGGAACCATGAAAATCATTGTGTAAAAGCTTGTTGAAATACGGAATTCAGGGGGATGGCATTGTTGTGCAATAGATTAAGCCACTGTCTATGATGCCAGCATTCAAGACCTAGCTGCTCTGCTTCCAGTCCAGCTCCCTGCTAATGTGCCTGGGAAAGCAGCCAAAGATGGCCCAAGTGCTTGGGCCCCTGTACCCACATGCATGATCTGGATGGAGTTCCTGGCTCCTGGCTTCACCTTGGCCCAGCGCTGACCATTGCGGTCACTTCAGGAGTGAACTACCAATAGAAGACACCTCTTTCACTTGCATGCTTCTTCCTTTCTCTCTTTCTCTCTCTCTCTGTCTCCCTCCCTCCCTCCCTCCTTTCCTCTGTGTGTGTGTGTGTGTGTGTATATATATATATATATATTTGTCACTCTGCCTTTCAAATAAATAAGTTTTTTTTTTAAAGAAAAAAAGGGAACTGAGAGCTAAGTTAACTTTGGTGCAAACAATTTGAAATCTCTGCATATGAGAAGTCTTCAAAAAGTTCACAGAAAATGCCTATTATGAAAAACACTGTGCATGTGAAAAAGTAAAATGCGTCTTCACAACAGCAAGAATATGTTTGTGAGTTGGGGGCTGAAGTGAGGAGGGAAGGGCGGGTAGGCATGGAGACAAAGACCACAGAGCCTACTGCTAAGGAAAAGGGGGTGCTGCGAGCCACGTTGTGCCAGCTCAGCTGTATCTATTCATCAGGCTGCGCCCATGCCCATAGTCTCCACTGCTTTTTGCCTGAGTAAACGAAACCTGAGGATTGTTAGAGCTTGTGCCCTTGTTTTCTCAGCTCTTTGAGTGTGCTGTCAGCCAGAGGCACTGGCCACGCCCCTATCTTTCAACACTCTCCAGGGGCTCGCTCTATTTATCAAGCAAACAACTGCAGTGCAGCTAAGACTGCCTCCAGCTTGGGCTTTGGGGCAGCTGTTCTGGTGACTTGCTAACCCGCCTGAGGAGCTGACAAAATCAACTTTCGCTATAGGGATCTGCAGAAGCATCAAAGGCTGCCAAGCCTCCCTACTCCTGCCTTTCTGAATGGACCAAACACGCCCTTCTGCAGGTAGAGGACAGGACTGGGGAGAACCTCCTTTCCAGCTCTGCCAGTAGCCTCCTCACTGCCATTGTCGATTTAATCCTATCACCTGATCCTACAGATTTTGTCCACATGTTGATGGTAGCCCTGTCCATTTGTCTTATACAAATACTCCTCATAATAGATGCTGGGTAAATAAAGGCATCTCAGTCAAATGTCTGGAGACTCATCCTGTATCACATACGTACACACAAACAAAACCTGCAAATTGTGAAGTCTTGCTTCCCCCCAGGAAGCCCTTCCAAGCTGCACAGGGCTATGTGGTTTTTTTGTTGTTGTTTTGTTTGTTTGGTTGGTTGGGTTTTTTTTTTTTTTTTTTTTTTTTGACAGGCAGAGTGGGCAATGAGAGAGAGAGACAGAGAGAAAGGTCTTCCTTTTGCCTTGGTTCACCCTCCAATGGCTGCCGCGGCTGGCGCGCTATAGCCGGCACACCACGCTGATCCAAAGCCAGGAGCCAGGAGCCAGGTGTTTCTCCTGGTCTCCCATGGGGTGCAGGGCCCAAGCACTTGGGCCATCCTCCACTGCACTCCTGGACCACAACAGAGAGCTGGACTAGAAGAGGGGCAACCGGGACAAAAGCCAGTGCCCCGACCGAGACTAGAACCCGGGGTGCTGGCACCACAGGCGGAGGATTAGCCTATTGAGCCGCAGTGCCGGCCAGGGCTATGCTTTAAGAGAAAGTTCTTTGGAAATTGATCAAACCAAGATGGCAGTATAGATTAAAAGTCAAGATCTGGGCCGGTGCCGCGGCTCACTAGGCTAATCCTCCGCCTTGCGGCGCCGGCACACCGGGTTCTAGTCCCGGTCGGGGTGCCGGATTCTGTCCCAGTTGCCCCTCTTCCAGGCCAGCTCTCTGCTGTGGCCCAGGAGGGCAGTGGAGGATGGCCCAAGTGCTTGGGCCCTGCACCCCATGGGAGACCAGGATAAGTACCTGGCTCCTGCCGTCGGATCAGCGCAGTGCGCCGGCCGCGGCGGCCATTGGAGGGTGAACCAACGGCAAAGGAAGACCTTTCTCTCTGTCTCTCTCTCACTGTCCACTCTGCCTGTCCAAAAAAAAAAATTTTTTTTGAAAAAAAAAAAGTCAAGATCTGTTTCAATTCAATACCTACCTACTGTGTCACCATCTAGAATAATTGTTACATTCCACAATATGAATACTTTCTTCTCTGAATTCTACTCCATGATATATAAATCTTACACATTCATTTGACATGTACTGCCATTACCGTTACAACCATCTTAGAGTATTGCCAATGCTAACACTATCAGTTCTATGTCAAAAGAACCCCAATTCTGAACAATGACCCCCATGGTAGATGTTTCGAACTCCAACTGCACATCAAATCCATCGGGAAAGCTGTTTTAAAAGACTGATGTCCTAAACAGCACTCTGACCTCAGAATCAGCCCTTAAGGCATTCAGATCTAGCTAAAAAGCCCATGAGAGTTTCTCAGGCGTGGAAAGCCAAGACACTCTGGAAAAAAAAATAATGACCTAAATGAAAAATCTCTCTGAGTGAGATCCCAGCAGAAAGAATAGGCCATCAAAGAAGGAGGTACCTTTCTCTGAAGGGAGGAGAGAACTTCCACTTTGATTATGGCCTTGTTTAAATAAGGTTGGAGTTTGTGAACTCAAGAGGCTTCCATAGCCTTGGCAGCTCATGACAAGAGCCTTGGATGATTACTGACATCAGAAATAGGAGTGTCAATTGTTAAATCAACAACAGGAGTCACAGTGCACTTACTTCCCATGTAGGATCTCTGTCCTTAATGTGTTAAACTATGTAAATTAATGGTAAAACTACTACTAAAACAGTACTCTATACTTTGTGTGTCTGTGTGGGTGCAGTCTGTTGACATCTTTATTTAGTAAATACTAAGTAGATCTTCTGTATATAAAGATAATTGAAAGATAATATTAAAGATAATTGAAAATGAATTGATGAAAAATGGGATGGGAGAGGGAGTGGGAGATGGGATGGTTGCGGGTAGGAAGGAAGTTATGGGGGGAAAAAGCTGCTATCATCCAAAAGTTGTACTTTGGGAATTTATTAAATAAAAGTTTTTTTTTTAAAAAAAAGATTGCTTTCCAGCTCCACCTGTGGTTTTCTGAATCAAGATCTTGGGGTTGGAGGTCCTTAGAACCTGTGTCTGTAACCTCATCCCCGGTGATAAGCAGCAGCCAGCTCAGGCCCAGTGCTGGTCTGGAGTTAAGATGCGCAGCCCAGGCTGGCACCGTGGCTCACTAGGCTAATCCTCCGCCTTGCAGCGCCGGCACACCGGGTTCTAGTCCCGGTCGGGGCGCCGGATTCTGTCCCAGTTGCCCCTCTTCCAGGCCAGCTCTCTGCTGTGGCCCAGGAGTGCAGTGGAGAATGGCCCAAGTGCTTGGGCCCTGCACCCCATGGGAGACCAGGAGAAGCACCTGACTCCTGCCATCGGATCAGTGCGGTGCGCCGGCCGCGGCGGCCATTGGAGGGTGAACCAACGGCAAAGGAAGACCTTTCTCTCTGTCTCTCTCTCTCTCTCACTGTCCACTCTGCCTGTCAAAAAATAAAAATAATAAAAAAAAGATGCACAGCCCAGCAAATGCATCTGGGGACGTTAGCAGGGTCCTCTGGGTAGAGCAACACCTGCCAAGCTCCAGACCTCTCAAAGGGCAACTACTCCCCAGAGCACTTGTGAGAGCTATGGCAGGGAAACTCTACAGGCCCTGGGGCTAGAAAAGGTCTCAAAGGAGATACTTCTTGAGCCAAGGCCTCAAAAGACAGTCAGGATGGAGATCAGTTCTCCCTGCTTCCTCTGATAGTGTCAGCCTCCTCCCCCACCCCGCCTTTCCCCAGGCTGCCCATCCATCTGTGAGCTCCCTGTGGACACGAGGGGAAAGTAGAATCCTGGAAGACCACTCAGGATTTCTCTGGAGAGCAACTTGAGCATGCTCCACAAGTATACCTGTGGATGTTTGCACCAACTCGGTATTTCCCAGCCCCACTGGGGATGTTGGCCAAGCTGGTGCCATAAGCAATGGGGTCAATCTTGAACCTAACATAAGTCCCCACCCCCATTCTGTTATAAAGCCTCCAAGAAAATCATGGAGGCCAAAATCACTCCTCCCTTCCTCTTTACACCCTTCATCCTCTACTGTGGACATTGTGTGAGATGCCTCCTAATTCTCACTTCTTTAGCCTCTACCTGGGCAACACTCATCTCTCCTTGTCCATTTGGCTTTTTCCTACATTTTCCCTTGGATTCTCAGCAGACTAACAGCAGAGCTGAATAGTTATCCCTGAACAAAGCAGAAAGAGCTCAAGATTGACGCTAAAATGACCTCCCACTGGACAATGAGATCCTCTTCTCTTCAGACTTACAACGTCTACCATAGACAAAGACACAAACTCAGGTCTGCAGGTTCTTTACAGCTACGGTCTCAGCATACGCAAAAAGGTCCCTGGCTGCCCTTCCCCATGACCTGTAGCTGTATCTGTTTGCAGCCCTAAATAGCACTGGCTTCCCAGTCTAAACTACTGCCTCTCGGCCCCAGTCCCACCACCACCCCTAGGCCCCCAGCCCTGGATCAGCTAGTGATAAGTCACAGGGCAAGCACTGAACAGATCTGCAGTCCTCTCTCCTGCGCCAGGTCTTTCTAAGTGCTAATTGTTTCCAGCTTTCTCCCTACTGCTCAGATAGCTGCATCTGGGATTCTTGTCTCACAGATGTACTTGTTTGTGTGACTCCAGGCTGGACTTTAAGTTCCGTTCCCTTCCCACCAAGGAAGGATCTCTAAATCTGGAAAGGTCTGTCCCGAATTCTTTGTTGCTGTCCACCAGCACCTCCTACTCCGGAATCCACACGACTTAGAGCAGAGGCTGGGCAGAGGTGAAACTCTGCTGTTCAATGCTTCAGGCTGCAAATATCCAGCCAACCCACCCCACAATACACATCCACATTGGCAACCAGCAGCAGGGACTGCCACCACCCCTCCCTCTGACCTCCTGCCCAGTTCTCCAGCAGGGAACTGGCTGCCGTGTCTCCCAGAAGAATCTGCACACAGCTCCAGTTGAAATTTACAAGGAGTCTTAATCACATTTTTTCCTAAAATTCCAAGTCCATAACATCGACAGAACTCCTTTCATCCAATTATTGAGTAATTCTGTGGATGGAAACAGAACAGTGGAAACAAGGACCAACCCGTCCTCCGCCCACCCATTTTACGGTTTTGATTTTTCTTTCTTTGTCTGCAGCGCTGGTGTCTCAGCCAGGACTGCCTCTCTCCCTTCCCAGGCTTTTGTACTTTCCCTTTGGCTATCACAGTCTTATTTTCTGTGGGTGCTCTGGCACAGAGGGAAGGAGGGATCCTGTTTGGATTCAACCTCCAAACATTTACCATACTCTTAAAAACGAGTTTGCATGTTCCCTACCACCCAGGGTCCTGGGGCCAAGTGCATTTTGTCCATTTTGTGGTTTCTGTTGTGTGGTGCTCAGGGCATGGGCTATCGATGTAGTCTTTCTCAAGGTGATTGCAATGACACTGATTCCCCGGCCCTCATTAGTGACCCCTGTGGAGTTCCAAGTTCCTTCATACTAAGATAAATTCAAAACGTCTTGAGCTAAGCATATGAAATCACATCACATAGCAGCAGTAGTAGAGGAGAGAAAACTGCAAGTCCAGTCGCTTGCATGTCGTAGATTTTGAAAGCCGGGGAATTCCTGCTCCCCAGAGCATCACTGGGTCAAAGGGACAATGACTTGTTCTTTACCATCTGGGAAGTTGGCACCGAGTGGCTATGACAGGTATCTGATTTCACCGACTAGATAGAAACTGATAAAATGCAGACCAAACTCCATAACAGCCTCTCCAAGGCATTGCCATACACATCACATTGCATTTTGCTACATTCAGTGTTTTGTGCAGAGACCACCTGCTTAGACTCTCCTATTGCCGAGTTTCTGCAAGAGCAGTGGGGATTTCCTGAGAAGCCAGGCTCAGCTGTTGTTGACCCTCGTCGCCTACAGAGCAGCCTCAAATGCCAGCCAGAAAGCAAGGGAGAGACAGGCACAGATGGAGAAACAGGGGGACAAGATTAAACCCAGGGCACTCTGCACCAGAGTTTGACATGCTTTTCCCAGATCCAGAGTGTGATCCTAGTATCTCACTGTAATTTCCTGATGCTTAACTAGAAATCTCAAACTCATCCCAGGCTGGAACTCTGGATTCTGGGCCTGCCTGAGGCCTGGGGACTGCCATGGGCCTTCGACCTTAGTGACCTCAGCCCTTCTAGTTTCGATCTAAATCCTACCTGCATCTTCACTTGATGAACTTCCACCCTAATGCAGGGCTCCAGATGCTCAGCCCGGATGCTGCCTCCATTCAATGACCAGGACCTGGATATTGCTGATGAAGGGCTATGCTGCAAGGCACCATTCCCACAGGTCGGCTAAACTGCAGATTCCCGAACTCACTGACAAAAAATGCACAACTGGAGGAGCATAGCTCCTTTCTTTCATGTTTTGGAAGCTCCAAGCTAGAAGTCAAAGCTCCAATGAAATAGCTTGGCCTCCTGGCCAGGAAACACACACACACACACACAACACACACACATACATGCACACACTCAAGTTGTGCATTGTGAGATGAGGTGGGAAAAACTCAAACATGGGAATCTAGAAACCTGGGTTCTGCTCCTCGCTCTGACACAACCTTGCTGGGTGACCTAGGGAAAACCTCTTCACCTGTCTGGTCCCAGGCTTTCTCTCTCTCTCCAACATATGTTCCCAGGAAATCCAACACATCACAGCCCTGCAACCTGACTTTCCCACCTAGGCTAAAAGCATGACACCTTGGCACAAACAGTGACCAGGGAAGACCTGTCGAGAAACCAACATTGGACAGGACTCTCAAGAAGGAAAAAGGCATACAAAGACAAAAATGAAGGCCCAATGCAGGAACAAGCCTACTATATTCCAGGAATGGCAGAAGGCTAAACAAAGAGGGCAAAAAACAGCTTTTCATACTCTCAAGTCCACTGCACCAGCCACTTTATCACCGGGGGTCGGGGGTGAGCCACTCTAGTGAGGTGCTTTTGTTTGCTCCAACAGGAAGGGTACTTGGTAACAGAGGAACTTCCACACAGCATTGCCCTTTCAAAAACATTTCAAAGCCCTAAGGCCCTGCCTTCCAAACTCAAATTCCAACTCAGTGAGGTGAACCTGTTCGAATTCAAAATGTTCCATGTGCTAAAATTATTTAACAACCAGCAGAGGAAGAGAAATGAGATTAATGGATGGAGACAGGTTAGAATGGGGAGAACACAGGACTTCTAGTGTCTTTGCTACTATCAGATCAGGATGTGTATCTTGGAGAAGATGTCTTTGAAGATATCCCTGGGAATGAATTGATCTCTTTCTGGAAATTAAGAGTAGAGGCTTCCTTTGAGGTCATGGTATCCCAGTAATATGCACCTTACTCCAAGGTCAAGTTTGCATCTAGGCACATGAAGTCTGGAATGTGCCCTGCCATCTGCTCCTGGTTTGGCTCCACCCTTTCACTGCCCTAGAACAGTACCCAAGATATATTGACTATGAGTAACTGGGGATAAGAGCAAGAACTCTGGAGCCAAAGACTGTTTACCCGTCCTTCTGAACAACCTGTTCTCTTTTCCACCATCAGAATCAGAACTCCCTCCCTCCATTCCCCTCTTCCGCCAGCCCTCAGAGAGAGGCCACATTCCTAGCTTAGGCAATGCATTCCTGCTGTCCTGACACACACTGCCAGAGTGGGCCAGGCAGGCTCCGGAAAGAGCCAAGCTACCCACCCATGCTTGTCTTTGGCCAAGGGCTTCAAGCCAAACCATGGCGTCAGAGTGGCTAAGGTCCCTTGATAAGCCTCATCAGCTCAGCTTTTAAAATTAATCATGGCTTGCTGATGGAGGTGATGAGAGTTACATCAGACATCCCTCCAAAGCCCAGATTGAGTGACTGTTAATTAGGACAGGTCTGAAGGTTAACGCCTTCCTCACTGTGGGGACAGCTAGCAGATCCAAATCTGGAGTGGACTTCAGGGTGGGGAGGGTTGTTGATCACGGGATGAACAATAACAATGGAGCTGTCCTAATACGAAGAGTTCTCTCAAATATTAAGTCACCAGTGATTTGGATGATTTTTGAACCAATGTCCAGTGTCAAGTTCTTCTCTAAGTAGGAGTCGTTCATTCAAAACATGTAGTTAGCATTTGTGTGTGTCATATACTGTACCACACTGGAGATGTGGGGTAATGAAATGATTAAGACATGCTCCTTGCTTCAAAGAATTCTCTTTAGAGTAATGCATTGGTTTATTTCTTTTGAGAAGACAGGGTGAAAAAAATCACTATATGAACCTTTCAAAGTCAGTAACTGTCAAAAACGTCACCATTAGCTGTATTGAGAACCCTGTCTGCAGGGACCATGTTATGGATACTGGCAGATCTATTGATAGATATATTGGTTTTTCTGATAATTACTCATAATATTGATAACTAAGTTTGAGTGGTTACTATATATCAGAAGCAGTTCTAAGAGGTATATGTGTGTATACATACGCATATATATATATGTGTGTGTGTGTATATATATACATATATGTATATATGTTCTCATAATGCTGGTAAGTAAATACTATCATTCTCCTGTTTCAGTTCTGACTTGACTTTACAGATACAGAAACTGAGGCTAGGATTGTCTGTGTACTTTGCTTATTCCTTGAAAAGATTTCCAGTGACCCCAGTCAGAACTGCTGATCTGATTTAAGTCCCTTGCTTTATTAAGTCCATTCATTCCAGATTTGTGTCTTCTAATTAGTAGCTATATTTCTCAGCAACGTAAGAGCCACAAACCCTAAACTGTGACATCATTTAGTCACTCAACAATGATCTATTTGGAACTCTGATGTAGTAAGGACACAATGAGGAAAAATACAGGTTATACCCTCAGAAAACAGTCTCACAGAGATAAGTGGAAAGAAATATGATAGAAAACAAGTAGCAAGTACTGAACCCAATGGGCTTGTAAGATACCAGCACAGTGTCCAGGCTGACATTGGCACTTGGCCCACTAGTCCTGCCTAAAGCTCCCAGGACTGAGTCCCTGGGCCCCACGCCCTTATGTATGGCTCATACCTTGGAGTTGCACCATTTTATGGCCTAAGACCCTCTGCCCAACTCAATCTACCAGCACTCATGTTATATAATCACAGCCAAAACAACACTAAAAATTTGCTCTGTGCAGCTCAGTGGATTGAAAAATGCAGAGAACATAAAATCAGAAGCGCTTTCAGCTCTGTTGATCCAGGATCTATGGAAGGTCTAGTGGCAAAGAGAAGTCCAGGGGACTAAAGAACAAATGTTTAGAACTCAGAGAAAGAATGAGAAACATAAGAAAGAACTTAACCTGAGTGACCACAATTCATCAAAAAGGAATTGAGAAAGAAACTTGGTGCAAACATTATTCAGTTCTCTCCAGCATGAGAGCTACAGAGCTCCGGTCTTGGGACAGCCCCAGCACCCTCAGGACTCACAAAGAAACATCAAAGATGATCGAGTTCCTCAACAGATGGTGCGGGGGTTCTTCATCCTTCTGTGGTTTTCCTGTGCTGTGCTACCCTCAGTATTTCCTACTGCAGGAGAGAGTCTGCATCCCTAGCAATGTGCATGCTGAGTTCTGCACTTTCTCTGGTTGTAGGTATCTTTGGTTATTACCAAGAGGCAAAAGGCACCAACATAATGGTCAGAGATGAATGCCCACCCCTACAGAATAGCTGGTAGTTAGGAAATAATGGAGATTAGATATGATACCTATGGATATCAGATTGCTGGCTTCTCAGGGAAGAATCCTGCTCTTGTGAGTCACTCATGACAGTCCTCTGGAAACAAAGTACTGGCTTAATTTTATTAATTTATTTATTTGAAAGTCAGAGTTACAGAGAGAGAAGAGGCAGAGGGGGGTGGGGAGAGGTCTTCCTTCCGATGGTTCACTCCCCATTTGGCTGCAATGGCCGGGAACTGCACCGATCCGAAGCCAGGAGCTTCTTCCAGGTCTCCTACGTGGGTGCAGGGGCCCAAGGACTTGGGCCATCTTCTACTGCTTTCCCAGGCCACAGCAGAGTGCTGGATCAGAAGTGGAGCAGCCAGGTCTTAAACTGGTGCCCATATGGGATGCTGGCGCTTCAGGCCAGGGCGTTAACCCGCTGTGCCACAGCACCAGCCCCAAAGTACTGGCTTCTATTAAACAAACTCTTTGAAAGGCAGAGCACCTGGCACAGTCACCAACACAGACAATGGCAAGGAGGCCTCACTGGCTTCATGAGTGAGAAATAGGAAGAAATCTGTTGTCACTGAGATCAAACACATTGCTTGAATTATAGCAAGAGTGGCCGTCTTCAGCAGCCTTTCTTCATCATCACAGTGTCCAGGAGGCATTGTGCCCTGTACCCCTCCATCTTCCTCACTGGGAGATTTGGTTCTTTGTGTCACTATCTGTACAGGGGAAGGGTTTAGACCCCACACTCTCATTAACCTCTGGGTTGAACAGGGAAAGGACAGCATGAATGACTTGGAAGAGACCTATGATGAATATAGGAAAAGTACCAAAGGGAATACCTAGAATTGTCAGCTACATGGCACCCTTGGTGGCATTATGACCCAGAAGGTAACACACCTAATCGTTAGAAGACCTGAGAAATTTTATATTCCATAGAGGTCTTTAAGTAAAGCCACCTGGGTAGAGATTGCCTCGTGGGTAGATTATCATTGTGGGAGCAACCCGGACTAGACTAAGTTACTGGAATTAAGACTTATTCTATGCATCTGCTCTCCCACAATATGGTGCTGAGAAGGGAGAAGCAGCTTCTACACAGCTGCCTCCAGTTCAACCAATAAACTGTAGGACCTGCTCCTGATTGGAGGAGAGCAGCATACTCGGCGTGTGGGTAGCAGAGTTGGGATTGGTGGAAGAGGACTATAAAGGAGGAGAGAGACAACATGCACCAGGAACATCTATCTGAAGGAACACCTGTGCAGCCCCCGAGAGAGCCAGCCGGCGGTGTGCCGCTCCCCCGCGGAAGTGGGGAAAGTGGCCAGGGGGAACCGCCCTTCCACGGAGGTGGAAGGGACAGTAGCCAACCCGGGAAGAACCAGCAGCAAACCCGGGGAGGGCCGAGCAGACAAAAGAACAGCGCAGGGTCCTGTGTCGTTCCTCCACGAAGACGGGGAGCGACATAATGGTGCCGTGACTCGGATATGAAGCCTAGGCAGGGTTTAGTGTCGTTCCTCCGCGAAGAGGGGGAGCGACATAATGGTGCCGTGACTCGGATATGAAGCCTAGGCAGGGTTTAGTGTCGTTCCTCCGCGAAGAGGGGGAGCGACATATCATAGCATTAATATTTCTCAAATACTTGGGAGTGTCACAGTACTAAGTTGCACTGTGCCCCTGGATCAGGATTGGCTTATGGATATATTACATTCCACTCTTATTTATTTATTTTTGTTTATTTGAAAGACAGAGAGACACAAAGAGAGAAAGAGACAGGCAGACATAAATCTGCCATCCCATGGTTCTCTCTCCCAAACGCCTGCATCTTCCAGGACTGAGCCAGGCCAAGGTCAGGAACCTGGAACCCAATCTGGGTTTCCCACATGGGTGGCAGGGGCCCAAGCACATGAGCCACCACCTGCTACCTCCCATGGTGCACATTAGCAGGAAGCCAAATCAATAGTCAAGCTGGGACTCAAACCCAGGCACTCCAATAAGGAACACAGGGCATCCCAAAATGCATCTTACCCACTGAGCAAACGAGTTATCTATCCTACTTCCCTGAGAAGCCAGCAACATTTGCCCCTTGTGTCATTCTTATCTGGGTGTTCAATGAAAATGTGAAAACTTTTCATCAGGCTATATTGCAGGGATAATGTCTCATTAAGGCCATTTTTCCCCAAGTCCCCAACTTCACGTTTGATGTGATCGTCATCTTTTGACTGCTGTCTGTGATATGTCTTAGGCAATAATGACATCATCAAAATTCGTGCCAAAGAAAGACAAAAACTGTATGAAAGGCACTCAACTGATGAGAGTTGACCATTTATGTATGACTTTTGTCTCTATTTCTACCTGCTATCATAAAAGACATGAATTTCAAGGGGGTGTTGTTTATGTGCATATGTTAAGTTCCCATGATATTAAAGTCTTGTGTGACCCTGATATCTTCTGGAGTCTCCCTGCTGCTTAAGCTCCAGATGGGCTTCCTCAAACACCCTGACGCCCCATTGAAGACCCCATTCCTTTATCAATATTTCTATATATTCCTTGGGAAACTAATCACTTTGCTCAAAGATTCAGCTCAAGATTTGCAAGTGATGGAAGGGGGGGCAGGGTTACATCTCGATGACATGCACAACCACCATTCTGATGCTCAGATATTGTCACAGCACAACTACCCTGGCCAGATCACCTCCACCTTAACCTTTCACCTCCTCAGCAGTCATCTCTGCATCACCGCCCCCCACCCCACCCCCTCTCCCTCCACCCCTACAATTCGACTTTTCCCAACTCCTGCCCCAAGACTCGGATCCACTTTTCACGTCCTATCTCAACATACCTAGCTTTACAAAAGAGTCTTTGGTTTACTAGGAAGCTTCTGTGTTTAGAAATTGGAATATTTATTTCACGTTAAAACAAGTACAAAGTGATTTCCAGCACTGATTTTATGCCAATCACGTTTCATGCTTTTAACTTCACTCTATTCCTGTGTAAAAGAAACATCTATGTTGACAGGCCCAGAGAGACCTCATTTTAAAGTAAAAGATGTTTTATAAAACAAGGAAGCAAAGGCAGAAAGTGTTACGTGGCATAAGAAAGGTCCAGGAATCAGGTTATCCGTAAATGACTTTCAATGTCTTTCCTCAATTCTGATCATTCACAATTTTAAGTCATGTACCATGATGCCCAATTACAAAAACAAAAGAGGCTTCATGCGGCAGGTGCATCTGGGCACAACCAACCCATCCCGGCTAGACATGTCCAGATGAGGAAGACCACATTCAAAGGAATTTATCTGACTGCATTTTTCTTCCCATGAATCAGAAAGCTTCACAAAAAATCAATATTGGAATTTTACAGTTTCCAAGGAATTCTCAACTATCTCTGACCCTTTGTTACTTGCAAAATTAGGAGAGTTTACACAGATCTATCTTTCCATCCTTATTTCTTCTGAACAACATTGACTGAGGGTGAAACGTTGATGGGGTACGCCAGGCACTGGAAATACAAAGACAAGGAAAATAGAGCCCTCAAAAGAAACAGCTCAATGGAGAAACAAACAAACTCAGGCTCAGAACTCCTTCTCCCTCAGCTGCTGACCAATGCAGCCTGGTCCTCCCCATTCAAGTGCAGGCACAGCAGAGAGCCCCCTTCCCAGCACACTTGCCCCCAAGGCCATTCACACCAGCCACCAGGTTGTAACAACTTATGTCCCGCCTCTCAAGAGTCAGGATCTCCGCAAGGTCTCTTCTCTCTCCTGGCTTCTCCTCACCTCTTCCTTGGTTCTCTCCTCACCCATCTCTTGCAGAAGCAACACAAACTCCACTCCTTGCCCCAAGCAAGGCAGTTTGGTGGCATCTTTTGTTACTTGAGCAGACCCTCAGGTGTCACTCTCCACCCGGAGTTCACTGAAAAATGTTTCTTCGGAATAAACACAGAACCCTCCCCAAAAAGACTTCTGGGTGGGAGGGAGGCAGGAGAGTCTCCATCCGCGTTCAGATGGCAAAGCTGCGCTCAGGATGGGATGGGTCTCATCTAGTACAAGACAGAAGAGGCCGTCCGGGTGGTACAGAGTAAAGGGAATTCTGTAGATGAGCTGTAGTTCTAATTCCAGAAATGCAGGGAGTTGGCCCTCGGACTTGCCAATGTTTGGGTTATGTTTCAACCTTGATTGGGAATCAGAGCAGTGCACAGCGCCAACTCTCGTGTGCATTCATGGGGCCTGGGTGCATTATGCTTTCATTATGCTTTATTGGGTCTCTATTCCATGTGTCTGGGATGTTTCTTCCTAAAACCAGGACTTTTCCTCCCTCTGAGCCACCGTGCAGAATCCAGCCCAAATCCATACCCCTAGGAGGTGCTCGATCCATTTTGGAGACAAAGCATAGAAATAATTTCGTTTTAAAAAGCCAACAGCTCCATGGAGAATGTTCTTGGGAAGGATAATTCCACTCCAGATTCTCTGATTAGAAAGAGGCTTTGCTCAGGCATGACATGGCAACTCCAAGAGGCGCCATTGGGCGTTACTGCCTAGGGAGAGAAGCAAGATACAGGGCGTGAGGGGCACTGCCTCTGACCTGGAGTGGGAGGGAGTCCCTGCTCGTGCCACCTCCTCCTTTCTTTCCTCTGGGCCTTCTTACATATGCAGGCTGCACCTCAATTCAGGACTCCATACACCATCTCTCCAAAGACATGGCATTCTTGCTAAGGCAGCCTAGTTAGAGGCTTCCAGGAAGACATGATCATTGTCCTCAAATAGCTGAAGGCCTCTCACTTAGAAGAGGCCTCTGATTTACTCAGCACCATGCTAGAGGAGAAAATTAGGAACAATAAATAGAAACTGCTTGAAAGCAAAAAAAATCATTATGTAAAAGAGAATTTTAGACCAAAACTAGAATTGAGCTATTCTGAACATCTCAAGTTAGGTATTATCCTAGCTTTCCCATCCCCAAAACTTATTTATAGCACTGATTTGCATTGGGTGTTAGAATGCCCTGGGAAAAGAACTTTAATTATGTCCAAACTTTGGGTTAAGGCATAGAAACAAGCATGATGAATCTGGAGTATCTGAGTAGAACCAAGAGAAGCAAAGGAGACTGCAATGAGGCCAGAAAAACAGAGTCTGGGTCTGGTTCTGGGAATAATGAGACAGTGGCCCTTCTTTGGTCTGTTCTAGTCCCAGGTACTAGTGACATGTGCATCCCACCCAAAGAAAGGGGCCATGTATAAATATTTAAAAAGCCATGATATTTAAGGATCCAACAGTTCTTCTTCAGAGAGAACCATGGAAGAGTAGGCCCCCCAGGAAAGGGAACCATTTCTGTCCTGGTCTGAAAGATTACCTTCAAGTAGCCTGGAGTAGCACAGAGCACATCATCACCTGGGACAGAAAGGCTCTGCCGCAGGCTGCAGACCAAGTACAAAAGCAGAGACAGGGCCTGGGACTACTTACTAGAACATCAGAACTACTGGCTCAAGAGCAGGGATCCAAGCTGCCAGTGGCTGCAGCGGTTCAGGTACCCATTCAGGCAGCCCTTGATCTCCTGAGTCGGGGAGAGCGGAGAGTCCTCCCATTCACCATCGTGTCCATGAGGACCAAAATCCTGCAGCTGCACAGATGACATTCATCAAATGTCAACTGTTGTGTCTTCATATCTTTTTTCAATGTTTTTGCAAGATCAGATTTATCAAGATATAATTTGCATACAGTAAAATGACTCTTTTTAGGTATACAATTCAACAAATTCTCACAAGGACATACAGGTGTAAAATCATTCTTCAATCAAGATATAAAACATTTCCACCACCCCAAAACATCTTTTATTCCTCTTTGCACTCAACGCCTCCCATAATTCCCAGGCCCCAGCCACAAACAATATATATATATGGTATACAAAACTTTCTCTACACATACAAAGTGTGTGTGTGTGTGTGTGTGTTCTATTTATCACCTCTTCCAGAAGGTTGAAGTCATGAAGTCATAACATATGTAGTCTTTGGAGCCTGGTTCCCTCCACTGAGATAAGGCATTTGAGATTTATCCATGATGTTGCACATATGAGCAGTAATCTCTTACTGTCCTGGCAGTGTCCGTGGTATAGATATGTCACAATTTGTTTATTCTTTCACCAGTTGATGGACATTTGATTTGTTCCTAGTCTTTGATGATTGTGAAGGAAGGATTTGCACATAGGATTTTACATGGACATGAGTTATCATTGGGTAAATATCTAGGAGTGGGCTTTCTGGATCACTTAGTACTGAATATTCACACTTATTAGAAACTACAAAACTATTTTCCAAAGTATCTAGACCATTTGACATCCCACCATGTCTGACCATCACAGGGCTCTACTTTGCACTGCCAGGAGCTCAGCCTGAGGACACTGAAGTTCCACTTCTATTGGTCCAGTGTCCAGGGAGCCAGAATCCCCAGAGATGGAATTCAAAGCCTCTGGAAATAGTGAGCCGCCTGCCCTTGTGAGTATCCCAAAGGGGGCCGGGCAACTGCTGGTGAGGCATGTGATGGGGATGGACAAATCGGCCCTCCAGATCTCGTCCAGCCCGGGTTTCTGTGAGGCTGTGAAGGTGAACGGCACCCTGCTCTAATTCCTGACCCCACCTTCCACATTTCTCACCACTTGACTCACCAGACAAATGCATATCTCAATGGCTGACGTCTTTATCAGTCTGACAGATGTGCTTCCCTGAGTTGATATTTTCTGTGCAATCAGTTGGACCTGTTAGCAGTTTCTGAGAAGAAATAGTAAATAAATGGACCACCTACATTCTGTTTCAGGTTCATCTGCTGACCTGTTGGGCACTGTAACTGTTTCACTCCCCAGTTCTCTTCTTTAGCTTCTGGGATGATGAGACTTAGCCCTCAGAAGCCTGCAGAGTACTCCAAGAACAGGAATAACGGGGCAGTGACACGGGTCACCATGACCAGAAAGATGGCTTTAACTGGAGTGTGACAGCTTTGAATTTGGGTTCCAACTCTGACTTGCTATGTGGCCCAGAGCACGTCACAGAGCTCCTTTGAATCTTGGTAGAATGGGTTTCCTCTGCAGAAACTTCATGTAGATGAAGCACCTTGCATAGTGCCTGGCACAGAGTACATGCCCCGAGGAGTATATTTGCTTCTGATGTCCCTGAATCTATCCCTCTCCCATTGCCACTTGAGGAGACAGTGGCCATCTCGGTCTAGTGCTGGAAAGAGCAAACATCAGGATCCACTCACAGGAGGGTCTGCATGGTGGCCCAGAGGCAGTGGTCCAGCAGCAAGCATCAGAGAGGTTGCTTGCTCATGGTGAGTCTGGCCCTGGATTCTAGATTTGGATCCCTTTCCAGGGCTGTCTCTCAGCTCTTGGCACTGCACTTCAAGTATCTATGACTCCCAGGCCTCTTGGACTCCTCCAGGCCACAGTGGGTCCTGGAAAGAGAATTCCTCCAGACTCTTTGGGAACACAGGACCACCAGTGTTGGGTAGAAAGGCAACCAAGCACTTCTGAGATGGTTTTCTCTTACAGCCCTGAGACAGTGAATGGATATGACTGGGCCCTATTCACCAGTCTTTGTCAGAGAAATCAGTACCTTTTCATACCTGGGGGTTTTATTTGTAAAGAGATTTCCCTAAACCAGACCTTCATTGTCTGTGAGCATGGAAAAGAAAAAGCTATGCTCTCATCTTGAGACATGTCTATAAACAGTCTCTGAACCAACACAGCTAATTCTCTACCTCCCAACACATCCCTTTTCCCAACCACTCTCACCTTTCATAGGTTTGGAGAACAAATTAATTCATTTCCTCTCTCAGCCATGTGGGAGACCAGGACAGTGGTTCTAGCCAAAAACCATGCCATGAAATGCCAAGAGCTGAGTGAGCAGTGGGTATCTTCTCTCCCTGGACCTGATCTATCCTGGGTCTCAGCACAGATGGAAGAGTGAGAGTCGGCTCAGAGAATCGCTGTAAGAAGCACAGTGGACTTCAGTCCCAGCTACACTGTGTCCGAATCCAGAGAACTTGGCCAAGAGACATCTCCTAGACTCAGTGTCCAGGCTTTTCTTATATAAAATGCGAGTAGTAACACTCCTTCACAAGGTTATTTTGGAGATTAGAGGTTATACATTTAAAGCCTCTGGCAAATACTAGGCACTTAGTAAACTAGTTTTATTATTGTTGTTGTCTTCCTTGTTGTTCTAAAAATTAAATACGACAACCCTCTTGAAACCCCAGCACTAGTTTCACCAGATTCCAGACTGATGACTGGGAAGGCGGGTGAGAGCTGGGCTCATGTGCATGAACTTTTCTCAAGTTCTGAACCGGGGCAAGGACAGGTTCTTTGCTCGTCATCAACTTCATGCTTGGAGTGCATGCCTCAGGGTGATGCACTGGCTGGAACTGAAATTGTCCCAGGGTTGACTGCTATTCAGCTACTTGACTTTAGACACATGTCACCAGGAGAAGTAAATACAGGAGCTGATTTTGCATGATCATTATTAATTGTAGGTTACAGAATTCATTTCTCTGGGGCTCTCTCCCACACCCACCCCAAACCATAGAAAAGCAGGAGCTGCCCTCGAACACTATGTTCTGCCTCCTCTTGCCACTCACAGACAATACCTGTTTGTGTGACAAACAGAGGAGTCCAGTTTCCAAGGCTGTCAATCCAGAAGCCATCCACTTGCTAAAAAGATTGGAAACAGCATCTCAACAACTTGCAGTTAAGCATGAAAGCCTTGGCCTCCAGAGAGGTTCTCACGTTACAAAACTTGATGGAAAACTGCTTGCGTGGGGGGCTTGGAGAGACAAGGCCCAGGTCACTTTGTTCTTGCTTTGGGAATCTGGATGGGAGACAGAGTTGTCTCTAGATCCCAGCCTTAGATATCACCCCAGCCAGCAAGCTGGCCTACAGCATGGGCTGTTTCTCTCAGATCAGCCAGCTCCTGCTTCCCCAACTCTCCACCCCATCTCTGTTTCCAATCACCACATAAGAAATCAAGCTCCACTCTTCTCGGGTCACTGGGAGTTGAACCAGGTAGAAGAGCATGTATTGCGTACACAGAAGGGAAGGAAGAGGGGAAGATGGTGGAAGAATCAAAGGCCATCCCATCTCTGTGTGTGACATGGCTCTAGGCTCATAGCAGGATCCTCTGATAGCCTCAAGATGGAAGAGAAGTAACAGTCAATAGCAAAGTATAGGGGAACATTTGGAAGAAGGCTCAGATATGCGAGAACAAACTCGCAGGCTGTTAAGGATGACTTTTTACCCAAGTCACGAGAAAACAAAAACTCAACTGAAAAAAGCAAGTTAGTGAGAACACTGACCTCCTCAAATAAGATGTGCTCAGTGTGAACCCCACCTTTGTGTTCTAAAATATACAATCCAGCAAATTTTCTTTGGTGTTTAAATCATTTTGAGCTGGGATTCTGTCACCTGCAACCACAAAAGTTCCAAGTATATTCTAAGTCATGTGCTCAAGGTCTTACTGTGAGTAAGAAGCACGAACTGGTTAGCAACCGAGGCTGGTCTGATCCAAAGTCAGCTTTTTTCCATTCTCCATGTTGCTTCCATGGGCCACTTTCCCAATGTCAAGGCCATCACCAGCTCCACCAGGGGCAGGAGGAAGCAAAATTAAATATTTTTTCAATAACAAAAATGTACCAAGAATTGTTCTTGGTGGTGGGACCACAGCGGTGAGAAAGACGGCAAGGACACAGCTGAGTGGGGAGCATATTTGTGAGCAGACTGGATTGAAGGGGAAGGGGAAGAAGGCTGGAATTACAGCCATGTTCCATGGCTTCAGTCCTGAATATTCTCCCCTCCTGACAGAACAGTCACACATACTCCCTTGTGAGAAATTGCCTCCACTAAAGTCTCTCACATATAAATTTTCTCAGACTCCTAGCTTGGAAGATGCAATGTGTGTATGCCCTTGTGAAGATCATGTTCACATTCTTCAGGATAAAGGAAATTGCTTAAACACAAGATCCAGTCTCTCACACTTAGTCCCAGGACAGAGATGTGGTACTGAGGTTCATAGAGGGATAATAGCAACTACTGATCCATGCTTACCTCTCTCTCAGATCCAACAAGAGAGCAGCTAAATCAAAGTCAGAAGTCAAAGGCCCTGCCTGAATGCAAGATGGTACCATCCAAGGAGGAGCTGGAATATCTCTTTGATCAAATCAGCTCTTTGTTGCACTCTGGGTGCAACGTAGAATTCTAAATGACCCATGGCCAGTTTCTAAACATTACTCTTTGGTGAAGGGTCAGTGATGTTGACAAATTATGATTAACCTATTGCCATAACACAAAAATGCCCTCCCCCATAAACAAAACTCTAGGGGTCCTAAAATACATGACTCATAACACCCAGCCTCTCAGAAGCTTACCTCACCACTGGGAAAATAGGACAGAATCTGAGCGTCACGACTTTCAGAGAGAGGAACTCCTTCCTGCCGTCTTCATCTCTTCTGTACGGCAGGTGGACACTGAGCATCAGGAAAACCCCCACCAGCAGCCTTCCACAGTGGTCCCACTCAGCCTTCTTTGGCCATTTGACTCAGACTGAGACCTCTAACTCTGTCTGATGCTGTCCTGCTCATTTGCCCCACTCCTTCAAATTCCTCACCTCTACCTCCCAGCCTGCTGCCCCATCCTACTGATCTCCTCCACAGATCAAGCCCCCAGTGAAATCTAGAATCTTAGCCGGTGTCCTAATCCTGGGTTCACCCAATAGTACGGAGCCTGGAAAATTGGGGAGAAGGCTCCATCTTTACTTTCACCTTGGAAATGCCACACCAAGGCACCTTCCTGTTTTTAACATGAGAACTCTGTTTGCTCTACCAAATACGCCTGACCCAGCCGGAAACCAAAATATCCCATCCTTGGCCTCACATCTTCACCCACCAAAACAAGTATTTTGGGTTGTCCAGAAGATTCCAGATCTCAGAACGGAAGTGTCTCATAGCTCCAGGCCATTCCTGCTGACTCATTTATCATGGACAAGTTAAACCCCTAAACTCAATTCCAAAAGCCCTCCGGGAACAGGCTCAAAGAAAGTCAGGAAGGTGGAAGAAAATGGGGTGGCAGAGCTGGGCGGGTGCCAGAGGACAGGAAAGGAGCTCTGCCCTTGGGTTAATTTCCAGGAGCGGCTCCTTCCAGCCAGACTGACTGGGGTGCATACAGCTGTCTCCCTGGTGGGGTTGCAATGTTGGTTTCCTCTCCAAAGCTGCTGCTGGAAAGGACAGCCATGCAAAATGAAAACAGGACTACGAATCCCTCTTCAACTTTCTTTCAACCCAAACAAAGTAGAAAAGAAGTCAGCAAAAAAAAAAAAGTAGTCAACATTAGCAGTATGATACAAATATGACATCAATCAGCTTGGGATTAATCAATAATATTAAGAAATATTTGTTGGTTTGGTTTTTACATTTCTAGGGTCCTGGTAAGCAAGTAGAGTTGAAAGAGAATGATAAACATTCACTGAGATTCTAAGTTAAGTCATGATTTTCTTGAAAATGCAGTATTGTGATTTCCTTATTAAGGAAACAATATCTCTTATTGGGGAGAAAATTTCAATAGAAAAGCTTTTGTAAACTTCCATTTAGTTCTCTCTTCCATAGGATGTGCATAAATCCAGGTTGTTTTCTTTGCAGTTATTCATGCTTTGTTTTTATAAAAAGGGAATCATGCATTGCTATCCTCTTGTCTCTTGATTATATCAACAAAATCTAACCTACATAATATATTGGAACACCTGTCTTGAGTCCTTCCCACTCCACTTCCAATCTGGCTTCCTGATAATGTGCATCCTGGGAAGCAGTGGGTAATGGCTCAAGTACCTGTGTCCCTGCCACCCATGTAGGAGATGTGGATGGAATTCTGGAATCTTGGCTATTTCAAATTGCAACAATGTGTCATCATATGAATATTCCATCATCCATTCAATAAATTCTTATTCTTGAAAATTTACTATGTTTCCACTTTTTGGCATTATTAAAAAACATTGTAACAAGCTCTCTTTCATATAGAACTATATGAATTTGCTTAGTAATTTCTTTAAAATACATTTCTAGTTGTGAAATTACCATATACTATTCATTGATTTTTAAAATTATATTTATTTAGGGGGCAGGCATTGTGGTGTAGCTGATAAAGCCACCGACTACCATGATAGCATCTCATATAGGTTCTGGTTCAAGTCCCAGCTGCTCCACTCCAGATCCCTGCTAATGCTCCTGGGAAAGCAGCAGAAGATATCCCAAGCACCCACTTGAGAGACCCAGATGAAGCTCCTGGCTCCTGGCTCCTGGCTCCAGCCTGGCCCAGCCCCAGCCATTGAGGCTATCTGGGGAATGAACCAGCAGATGGAGGATCTCTCTCTCTCTCTCTGACTTTCAAATAAATAACTCTTCTAAAATATTTATTGATTTTGATTTTCACTTTATTTAAAAGGCAAAGAGACAGATAAAGATCTTTCATCTGCTGGTTCACTACCCAAATACCTTCAACTGCCAGGACTGGACCAGGCTGAAGCCAAGATTCCAGAATTCCATCCAGATCTCCTGCATGGGTGGCAAGGACACAGGCACTTGAGCCATTACCTACTGCTTCCCAGGATGCACATTATCAAGAAGCCAGATTGGAAGTGGAGTGGGAAGAACTCAAGCCAGGTGTTCCAATATATTATGTAGGCATTTCATGCAGCACCTTAACTACTGAGCCAAACTCCTACCTCTACTTATTAATTCTTGACAGTCAACCCATCTATCTGTAGAACCTGCATCTGTATATTTAGCCAACTACAGATTAAAAATGTAATTGGGCCTATAATGGTTGCACTAGTACTGAACTTGTACAGATTTTTGTCACTATTCCTGAACAATACAGTATTATAACTATTTATATAGCATTTATGATGTATTGGGTATTGCTAATAACTTAGAGATGATTTAAAGCATAAAGTAGGTTGTCTACAGATACTATACCATTTTATATAAGGGATATGAGAATTTTTGCGTTTTGGCATCCGTGGGGGGTCCTGGAACCAATCTCCCAGGTATAACAAGGGATAACTGGAAATGTCAATAGGGTTGAACCAAATTACACTTTCCCAAAGCCATAAATGCTTATTCCCCTACATCCTCATTATTATGAGTGTTTTCATTCTTTTCTTTATTTCTTAACTATATCCAAGTTGTCTTGATAACTGTTTTCACTTGCTCTAAAAAGAATAATGAGAATTCCTTTTTCTGTTGCACTTGTGAGATAAAATCAACCTTAATCATTGCCAGTTAATAAGAAAAGAAGAGTAGGAAGGAGACAGGGTAGAGCCCACTGGCATAAGTAAATAAGAACTAGAAATGACACAGAAAAAATAAAAAAAAAAAAAACAAAATCCCAGCATTGGAAGCATTGGAAACCGACATAGGGTTAGATAATTTCCTGTGCCTTTGCCAATTAGTACCATGGTATGAGGACCTGTGCCATTGGTTGGTCTTTAACACCCACGTGTGCATTTGATGTTGCTCCTCAGGTGGTATGTACAGCCAACAGACAGGTTCCATATGTTTACACAGAATTGTATTAGCCCATTCTACAAAAGAACAGCACTCAAGAATCCAGAGAAAGGGAGCTCACCCAGTATGGGACCCCCGGTCTTTCCACCCATTAGCAACTCTGTTCACAAGACAGCCAGAGCCCCAACCCCAGACAGTAAAGACATGTTGGGCTCCACATGAGAGAAATGACATTTCTGATTTCCTTTCTCTCACATTTCACAAGAATAATCTCTTTTTCATTAGCACCACATGTTTACATGGATTGAGCTATTTTTCCCACTCTGCAGACGAAAAAGCTGTAGCTCAGACCTCTGTGGCAAAGCTAGAACTTGAATCTATATCCTCCCACCCTGATCTAATCCCAACTGATGCTATCGCTGCTGGCAGGGTTACAGCAACAGTAACTTCTAGTACAGTTTGAGCAAAAGCTCAAAGAAGAGCCCAGAGGTGGCCAAACTTCTTCCTGTTGCACTTGATAAGAAAGAAAACAGTGACAACATCCAAGGCCCCTTTGGGTTCTGAGCACAAGAGAAAGATTTCTTGTTTTTGTCTTATTGGGGATGAACTCCAAGGCTTATAGGACTTCCGAGAGGTGTTGAAAAATCAATCCCTTTAGATAAATCTAAATAAATAACACCTGATCTGCTTCTCCCTGGAAAAACCTATCCCAGGTCCACCTTGCTTAGGGTAAGTTGCTTAGAAAATCCACAAGATCACACAGGGACACAGGATGCAAATGGCAGGAGTCAATTGCCTTTCTTCAGCAGCTCAGCAGCTTTCTACCAAGAGACTTTGAGAAGTTCATGGCCACCAGATGTTGCTGAGGACAGGAAAGACGGTCCCTGAGCTTCACCAGAAGCATCCCTTGACCTGCTGTACCCATAGGGCTCTCCCTGATGACCCCATGGGGCTCCCATCCAGAGCAGCCTCAACAGCATTTCCAGCTGCCCATCTGCCTGGGAAATAGGGCTGAGGGGTGGGGGAGCACGACATCAAGACACAGATCATCTGGTGCTAAGTGTTTGTCAAGGCTGAGGAGAGTCTGGTATGTTGGTTTGAGGGCTGCAACATCAAAGCACTGCAAAAACTTAAACAAATAAACCATGGTGAGCTGTTCTCCGAGACGGGTAAGCTCTCGTAAGCAAATGTTGGTAGGATTCTATCACCTTGTGCACCTCCCCTGCAGCCCACTCTCCCAACACTTGGCAGAATCCTCTGCTTTTAGCCAAAGCCTCTTGCAGCCCAAGTAAAACATCCGGCTCCATCTCCTGGCCTCCCCACTTGCTTGAATTTCTTTTAAAAGCTCACAAAATATTGCCTGAACTCCCTCAAAGACAAATGCCACATCACTCCATTCTCCAGCCTACTGGGCCTTTCCCAGACAATCCCACATAGCACAATAGCCTGCATGAATCCTGCTGTCGTGGGCTTAAGTCAACCAAATCTCCAACTCCAGGGACCTTCTCAGGTACCTCCTTAATCCCGCCGGCTCACCCCACTGCCATCTTCACCATGCAGTCAAATTCACTTTCCAGGACAGGCAGTCACCACAAATGTCCCAAAGCCACATCTGCTAGCCAACAGTCTCATACTTCACATGGCAGGAACTCAATTACTTTGTGGCTAAAATCAAGACCAGAAATCTCATCTCCCTGCAGTCCATAGATTCTCTTCTCCTCATTCACCAAAATGCCTCATCCCTACAGCTTCAGAGACTCCCCTCCTGTTCTAAGAACATGTAGTTCCTCATTAGAGCTCCATAACACCTAGATGAGTTAAGATTCCATCATTCCCATTTGACAGGGGAGCAAATTGAGGCTCATAGAGGTTGCCTGTGTTCACTCATCTGGCTGGAGCTGGCCTACTAAGAGCCAAACTCAGATCGGTTGATAACCCAAGTCCAGGCCAGGGCAGCTTGTAACGCAGGGAATGTACTTGGGATTTCCCAGATGTTCAAGTGGGTTAGAAAAATAGAAACAAGAGAAAGGGCAGGGCCGAGGGAAGGGAATAGCTGAGACCAGCTAAGAAGAGGTTATTGTCAAGGTAAACTGAAATTCTACATTGCAGGCATTTAACCATAGCAGTTTTTAATCACCAAAACAATACTAGGGGGAGGCCAGGGTAACTGATACAGACAAAAAGGTCTAAAAATCCTATGTCTAGCCCCTGCCTCCACAAAAGCCTTCCCTTAAGCCCTCCAGACAGATTGGAACGGCTTCTCAGAAATCTAAGCCACCCCATGCCTATGCAGTATGAAACTCCATGAAATGCCATTAAACCCTCCCCCGGGGCTCCCTGCCATGAGCACTCCTTGTCTCCAGCTGCCCAGGACAGCTGTGCTGCAGCAATGGCTGGGTGAGCAGTGCTGGTTTGCAACACAAAACTTTGCACTCTCACTAGAACCAGCCGTGACACGGTGCATGGCTGTGGTTTCCTTGGGAAAGCCCCTGCCTCTCCAACCAGGCCTTAAGTGCAAGCCAAATCCCACGTGCTTTCCCACCCAAACCACCATTAGAACTGAAATCCAGAGAGTAAGCCCCCTGGACTATTTCTGGCAGAGGGCAGGGCTGAGTCCCTGGGCAAAGGGAATTCCTAGGAGCTTAAAGTACACAGAGGCAGAGACCCCTGCAGCTGGGAAGGCAGCGCCCCTGGGTCCCACTGGCCAAGGCTCTCTCCCCAGTAGCCTTGTCATATGAACGGGGCACCATGAGCAGCAGTGAGCGGACCCAAGTCCTTGCCCAGGACAATCACCCACCAGCTCTGGGGCCGTGAGTACGCCCCTGACTTGCGCCAGGCCTCAGCTCCCTCGTCTTGAGGATTCTCCACCAGCCTCCCTGCACTGCAAGGCTGTTAGAAAAATGAACACAGATGTTGGAATCATAGCCAACTTCCTGCTTGATGGGATACCGGGTGGAGGGGAAGGCAGAGAGACGATCAATAGACAAACAGGTAATCTCCCAGATTTCTGGCAAAGTCTGGGTAGCAGAGATTCTTCCCCCATTCCCTGGTAGACACATTCACACCTGTCCTGACTGCTGGTCAGAGACGAGGGAAGATAACCCAGTCCCAGGAGATGAAACAGCCTACAGAGTGAAGCTGTGTGCGGGCTTTGCAGTCCCAATCCTATCTCTGCTGAGCTGTGCAGACGTGGATGAGATACTCAGCTTCTCAAGGCCTCCATTTCTTCATCAGTACCATGAGGAAATAAATGGCTTCACCCTCTTGGAGGTACCTAGAGCCTCACATGTATTTCCTGTGAATGCTGATTGCTGATACTGTAAAGGAAACTTCTGACTTTCAGGCTTTATCTGTCTCATTCTGTCCTTCCAACCCTCCCCCCCTCCCGCCCCATCTCCAACTCTCAAGCATACTTTGTAGTTTTGACCCTGCCCTCGGGGAGTTTTCCTTCTTCTTTCTCTTACGCCCACCTCTTGGCAAAGAGCAGACCTCCCAAGATAGCCAGCCAGTTCAGAAACAGAGCTTGTGCGACTTTCAAACGCTGCTCCAGAGAAGGCGCAAGAAGAGGAAGGCCCGGGAGGGACACACGCCTGGCAGGGAGCTTCCACGTGTTGGAGCTCCATCAGGCCAGTTCACTGTCACCGTCACTAACACCCATGTCTATCTACATCATTTGTCAGCACCAGAGATGCCCTTGTCTGGCTCGAGCTGACTCTCCCGGGGAACAGGGGTGCACCCACCACGTGGAGACACCCAGCTGAGCTATCAAGAAATGAGTCAGGCTCCTCATTAGTGCTCACACGAAGTCACCACCCCACCATCCTGCAAGATTTGACTGTTCCGTTCCCCCAGATAACTTGTGAGTGAGGACAGAGCGCCAGTGAGCAACCACGAGAGGTCAAGATCATCTGATCCAACACCTTCATCCTCCTGCTGGGTTCACAAGTCCCAGGAAGGGGAGTGGCTTGCCTGAGACTGCACAGTTGACCAGAGAGTAGCACAAGAGTCCAGGGGAAGGCTGCAGGCATCTGCACTCTGACTTGGGAGAAAACAGAAGCACCAAGTGGTGGATGCAGGATTTCAGCTGGATTCCGGGGGCATCACAAAGGACTGCAATGAACACTGGGGTTAAAAGACCAGTGGGCCCACTGCAGACTCTTGCTTCACCTCTCTGGGTCTCAGTTCTCAACTATAAAACAGAGCAGCCCCTCCACCTCCTGGAAAGGTTTCATGGGGCAGATAGTATGCGTCTTGAAAACTGCAACAACTCAGGATGTGCACAACCCCCTTTTGCCCTTGTCCCCCAGGCTTTGCGCCGGGTGTAGGGGGCCAGCAAGGCAGGGGGCAGGAAGGCACTCTGAACAGATCTGAGGCTCAGGGGCTCTCCCCAGCTAAGGGGGCCCAGAGCACCAGGCTAAATCCGTGTCATTCAAGCAGGGCTCCGGTTGTGTCTAAGCAGCTTTGCTTTTAAAAGATTAGGAGGGCGGTGGAGTGGAAAGAAAAGTTGATGAGGCAGCAAAGTCCTGCCCGCAGAGCCACACTGCCCTCTGCAGGGCACCCAGGAGAAGGCACCTAGGCTGTACAGGGATCCCGGGAACACAGACTGCGCAGGGTCACAGACTCCTGCAGGGCAAGCCCCCTCCTGGCTGAAAGAGAAACAGGGACCACTCCAACCCTCAGCTATCTGCTGTGTCTGTCCTCCCTCCCTCGGTGCCTGATCAAGGTCTTCCTCCCGTCCCCACACCCACACTTGCCAACCTGCACTAGGAGGAACCTGCCCTAGCATCTCTCACCACTCATTCCGAAGCTAGAAATTAGAAGATTCCAGAAAAACAGAGCAGCCCCCCAACTCTGGCCCAACTCCCAGTATTCTCTCTGCTCCTCTCTACACCCCCGTATTCCAGGGCCTGGGAAGAGCTCCTGGACTCAGGGAAACATGTCCCGCCTGAATCAAGGGGTCAGCCAGGAATTCTGTGACTCCACAAGCATCACACACAGAGGATATGGTGGGGCCAGAGCTTGCACACGACACCATGAGAGTGTCCTCACTGTGCCAGACCTCCACCACCGCCACCCCCCACCCCCACCCCCAAGCTGCCCTCTGTCCTGTCCCTGACCAGGCAGAACAGAGCCAGGGCCCTGCGCCTGGCTGACCGGCCTCCAAGCGTGGGCTCAGGCCACGCTCCCTGTGTGCCCCAGTGCAGCCGGCCCAGCCACGTGACGCCAGTGATTCACACACGCAGACGCCCGACCAGCTTCTCCCTTCGCCCTCTCCCAGGCATCACAAAAGGCACGGAGTCAGCACAGAGCTGCATTGTTCCCAGGGTCAGGAGGGGCTGGAGACTGAGGGGAATTAGGAAGACAGGGAACGGGCTGTAGGGTGGTTTTCCATGCAGCATATGCACCTCGTGCTGGCCAAGCCCACTTCCTGTCCTGGCTCCAACTCTGCAGCTCAAGTTCACGTTGCCCTCCTTTAGAGCCGCCTTTGGTTTGGGTTGCTGGCTTCCTTCATTTTTCCATTCCCTGCAAATGTGCATTTCTTTGAAAAATATGCACGTGCTGGGGTTTGTTTTTTTTTTTTCTTTTCCAAAACACATCAATCTTTAGAAACCATAATATACATTCACAGTCCAGCAAACTTTATCCTTCGGGGGCATGCTTTATACTTTCTCTTCTGCTCCCTAGACCCAACTGAACTCCGCACACACAGACAGGTGAATATGATCAGAGGTCCAAGTGGGCAAGGCTGAAACGGGGCAGGTGCAGGGGTGAGGGAGGCGTGGGGGGTTGTAATTATTGCTAAAAAGGAAAGAGAGGAGGCTGGGAGGGAAAGGGTGAAAAGCTGTGACCAAGACTGGAGCAATCAGGAATTATTATTTCAATTCTTCTGATTCTCTAATCATGAAAATCTTCAGCTCTGGATTGTTGCAAACAAGCTCCTAGTTGATAAACTCTTGAGACTGTATGGGATTTTAGAGGCCATCCTGATCCCCTCTCCAGTGGGCTTTCTTCCAGAGCGGACCCCCTGCAGGCAAGTTCATCTGCCTCACCCCAGAGCAGCCCAACTCAGAAAGTGCTGTGAGGTGGTCAGCATTGTGGCACAGCAGGTTAAGCTGCAGCCTGTGATGCCAGCATCCCACTTGAGGGACTATTCGAGTCCTGGGTGCTAATGTGCCTGGGGAAGCAGCAGAAGATGGCCCAGGTACTTGGGCTCCTGTCAGTCACCCATGTGTGAAACCCAGATGGAGTTCCTGGCTCCTGGCTTCTAGCTGTGGTCTGGCCATTTGGGAAGTGAACCAGCAGATGAAAGATCTCTTTCTCTTTCTGTCTTTCCCTCTCGCTCTGTAACTCTGCATTTCAAATATAAATAAGCAAATCTAGAACGAATGGAGGAAGGGGAGAGAAGAAGAAAGGCAAGGAAGAAAGAGAAAGACAAAGAGAGAGCAACAGCTTTGATTGTCAGATCAAGATCCGTCCCCCAACAATGGCCCCCTTCTCTATCCATGCCCTAAGACTAATCCCATGGCTTGCCTTGACCAAAAGTGGTATCCTGCCATTACTGAGCCTGGGCCTTACAGAGCCCCATGTGCTTCTGCTCTGTCTCTAAACCTTGTCACAGGTATAAGAGCGAGATCAGGATAGGCTGCTGGAGGATGAACACATGCACGGAGCACAGCTGAGTCACTGCAGCTGCAGCCATCTGAGACCACACGGGCCACAGCCCACCTGCCAGCTGACTGCAGATGCGTGAGCAAGCCCCAGGCGGGACTGGCTAAACCTGGCCCAAATTTGCAGACCCGCCCAGCTGAGCCCAGCCTGAACTGCTGGCTGTCAGAAATGCAAGCTAAATCAGTGATTGTTGTTTTTAAGTCACTAAGTTTTTGATGCACCCCGTAAAAGCCCTCTGGAGCTATACAGAACAATCCTGATTCCTTGAACATGGGGACAGCCCTTTAAATGTTGAAATGACTACCATTGCTTCTGGGGTGCTCCTGCAGATGAGCCCCTGCTTTTGAGGCAACCCACACATCAAGGCACCCTTTGCCTCTTCTGTCTCACTTAGCACCAACCCAGGAGCCACAGGAGAAGACTTGCAGGCGGGGTCAGAATCCTTTGGTGGCTTCTTGTCTGCTCACCAGGCACTCTGACAGCCCCAGCCCTCCAACTGTCCAATCTTTCCAGCCCATTTTGTTGAAAATCAAGAGAAATTGAAAGATTGAGGTGAGGAGGGCACTAAAAGTACAATGAAAATACTTAAGTCAATTGGGCTTCTTGAAGCCACTTTTGACCCAAATCTAAACTGCCAAAAGGCCTCCAAAACAAACGTCCTTGGCAGGCTTCGAATGGAGCCCTGGCTCCATGGGCTGCAGCAGCGGGAAGGTGGTCAGAGGCTACTGGCATCCAGCATGTGCCACGTGGAGCGAATGGCAAATGCACTGAACTTGGTCTTGGGGTCTGGGCGGGAAGGTCACCACCCCCACCACAGGAGACAGATCAGACCAATCACAGCCTCAGTTCAGAACCAGACACGGAGGGAAGTGGTGTTGTGGGAAACAGCTGCCGTCTGTGGATTTGCTAGCTAAAGGCTTTGTGGCAACGTTTGCCAGTTTCAACGAGCCCTAGCAGCCTGGCTTCCTGTTTTTCCTCTGCGTTCTCCGTGTGTCACGGCACAATTATTCTGGGAGATGGGCTCCAAGGGGACATGGGCTCCAATTTTCTTTCCTTAATAACAGTGCAGGAAATAGGGGTGATGGAGGCAGAGAGAGGAAAAAACCCAAACCTCAAAAAAGGATGAAAACATTTCTAAACTCCATTTCAAAAATGAGAAGGTTAAAATCACCAAGTCACACAACACAACCCTCCAGTCACTCAATCCAGTCCCCTCCGTACCGGGCAGGCCAGCAAAGAGAAGACACTTTCTGGAACAAGGAGTGTGCTATCTGTGTCACGGGATCGTGAGCACCATTGAAATGTCCTTGCCCGAGAGCCTGAACGTCGTAGCACAGGCTGGGGACAGGGTCAAGTAGCCAGCAGCAAGGGCCATACCCAAGGAAAAGACGCCATACCCAAGCAAAGATTCTTCAGCCACCTAAATGTTCTTGGCCATGGCTCAAAGCAGAGAAAGAAAGGGAAACACTCTTCCAACTCTCTTCTGTCTTCTACTGGAAGAAAAATCCATCAGCCCCCATCCCCAAATCCATTTTTATTCTTGGCCATGAAAGTAGTTTGAAGTCTCAGGTGTGCATAATTTAAAGGTCTTTGAGGCTGCCTTCTTGTGGATTAAAAGATGAAGATGTGTCCGTGTGTGCGTGCCTATGTGCAGGAAAGAGCCTGCATTTCTCCCGCCTGTCACCCCTGTGCGTGCATTTGCATTTGGGAGAGTCCCGGCCAGTGTGGGAGCATGGGTTTACATAAATCCATATCTGCATAACACAGACACTTGGTACAACTGCCTGTCTGAGCCCATGGAGGTCGGCATGTGCATGAAGTTGTGCCCAAGTGTGCATAAATGCATTTCTAACACTGTGCTTAGAATTGCATGGGTGTGCATACATGTGCAAGCCTAAGTGTGAGAAGCTGAGTTTGTGTGTCCATGTGTCCATCCAGGCAAACAGACCCCCTGGTCTGCCGCATCTCCTCCTCCCTCTCTGGGAGTCCATAGCAGCCTTTGTCTGGCTCCCCTTAGGATCTGCCAGCTAGTGGCAGGGGGCCCCTCTCCCGGGAAACAACACTCCTCCCCCACTCATTTGTGCCTGGAGGGGCTCCAGACTCCAAGCCATAAATGGCAGCCTGCAATGGCAAGGGATGACTTCCTTAATTGCCCATGATGCTTGCGGCCGCGGTGCAAACAGGATGGTAGCTATTAGGCTGCGAGGCCTGAAGCAGGGCTACATTTTGCGCCTGTGCGAATTTAGTGTTCTTGGGAGTTGGGAGGCCAGAGCCGGTTAGAGCCAGTGGGAGGCTGTTATTATGGCCTGGCAGGAGCCCTTCGCTTCTTGGGACCCTGAGGCCGTTTTACCACACTCCAGAATCGCAACACCCCTAGAATTTCCAACCAGGGCACCCCCTGGGCAGTAGTCCTCCCACCACCCCCAAGCCTCCCCTCTCTCCCTCTCCCTCCCTCCCTCTCTCTCTCTCTCTCTCTCTCACACACACACACCCTATCTCTCTCTTCTGTCTCTCTTTCCCCCTTTCCCCTGATTTCTTTCTCTCCGTAGCTTTATCCCCATCCCATGGCTTCTCTACCCTCCTTCTCTACCTCCCTCACCTCTCTGTCTTTGGTCTCTCCCTCCTCCTTTCCTCATCGCCCTCTTCCCCTTTCCTGCAGGTCCCTAGCTCCCAGCAGCATCTGTATCTGGACATTTATCAGGGCAACCCCCTCCCCCAACAGCTTCCTCTTCACTTTCTGCAGCCCCAGCCTACTGCGGCAGTCCTGAGGGGAGACGTGTCTCACGTACCCATCTCAAAGGCTCTGGGGAGGCCTTTGTGCTTCTTTGCTTCCCTTGCTTGCCCCTCCAAGGCACACATGAAAAAGAACAACAGGTGCCTTGTTTCCCGCCTGGGTGCCTACAGCTACCGCGGAGCAGTCCAAGCTCTAGAGAGCTAGGGGAAATGGAGGGAGGCTCCGGAAGTCAGAGGAAAGGTGCTCAACCTCAGGGCTTCTCCTCGTCTTCAGGCACAAACGTTGCTCCTCCCTGGACACAGTCAAGAATGCAGGCTTGCCTCCCCCAGTTGTGGCCACTGAATGGATGTGAGCCAAGACAGTAGATGTCTGACTCCCTCCTGAGAGCAGCAGCAGGGCAGGGAGCTGGTGAGACTCAGTTCTCCTATTGTCTTCAAGTGCCCTCATGCACGTAGTTCTTCAGACCTGGCACATGACTCATGAATGTCCACGGGTGAATAAATGATGAGTGGGGGAATGAGTGAGTGAATATGGGTGAATGAGTAAATGAATGAATCTGAGACTATCAGGACCCCTCCCCTAGCGATTTCCAAGGACTAAAACAATACTTAATCTGAGTGATCCTTCCTGAATGTAAGGAAATGCATGAGGTGGCATCAGCAGAGACCTCTGTCCTCCTGAAAGCCCCTCACGTCCCTGCACACACATCACCTGGTGTGTAAAACTGCAGCCTCCACCAATGACCAAAACTGAGCCTCCTCCCAGTGAGGCTCCCACATGAGGCTGGGATGTGATGAGGATGAAGGCATCTCAGCCTCCTTCCCATGGCTACAGCACCCATTCTGGTCCCTTCCCCTCACCCATATTTATTTATTTATTTTCCACAAGCTTTTTTTTTTTTTTTTTTTGACAGGCAGAGTGGACAGTGAGAGAGAGAGAGAAAGGTCTTCCTTTTGCCGTTGGTTCACCCTCCAATGGCCGCCGCGGCCAGCGTGCTGCAGCCGGCGCACCGTGCTGATCTGATGGCAGGAGCCAGGAGCCAGGTGCTTTTCCTGGTCTCCCATGGGGTGCAGGGCCCAAGCACCTGGGCCATCCTCCACTGCACTCCCTGGCCACAGCAGAGAGCTGGCCTGGAAGAGGGGCAACCGGGACAGAATCCGGCGCCCCAACCGGGACTAGAACCCAGTGTGCCGGCGCCGCTAGGTGGAGGATTAGCCTAGTGAGCCGCGGCGCCAGCCTTTCCACAAGCTTTTTAAATTTTTATTTAAGGCATACACTTCATGCATTTCATATATACAAACTTAGGAACATGGTGATTCTCCCCACCTATACTCCCACACTTCTTACCCCTCCCTTTCTTATTTCCATTCTTATGTTTTTTGCAAAGATCTATTCTCAGTTAACTTTATGATCATAATATTAATTCTATACTAAGTAAAGAGTTCAACAAAAAGTATGAAGAAAAAAACACTGTTCCTCAACAGTCAAGACATGAGCTGTTAAAAATCATTGCATTTCATCCACACAGCAGATTCATTGAATGACGATCACTTTAAGTATCACTCTGACCTCAGAATCAGCCCCTAAGGCTTCCTGGTCTGGCTGAAAAACCCATGGGAGCATTTCAGGCATGGAAAGACAAAAAACAGTGGCAAAAAAATGTTCTACAATGAAGGATCTCTGAGATACCCCAGTGGAAAGAAGTGGCCATCAAAGAAGGATATACTTTTCTCTAAAGGGAGGAGAGAACTTCCATTTTGCTTATGGCCTTGTCTAAATACTAATGGAGACTGTGGACTCAAAAGGCTTCCATAGCCTAGGCAGCTCATTTCAAGAGCCTCAGGTGGCCATTCACATCATACACAAGAGTATTAATTGTTAAATTAACAACAGGCAGGAGTCACTGTGCACTAACTCCCCATGCAGGATCTCTGTCCTCAATCAGTTATATTGAAAATTAACTGCACAATCAGTTCTCAGTTTTGTGTGTGTGTGCAAATTGTTGAAATCTTTACTTAGTATAGAGTTGGTCTACTGTGTACAAAATTAATTGAAAATGAATCTTAATGGAGAATGGGACTGGCAAGGGGAGAGGGAGGAAGTGGAGGTGTGGGAGTGTGGGTAGGAGGGCAGATATGGTGGGAAGAATAACTATATTCCTAAGGTTGTACTTATGAAGTTTGTATTCCTTAAAAAATAAATTAAAAAATAATTAAAAATTTTAAAAAAGAAAGAAAAAAAATTATTGCATCTCAAAGTGTCAATTTCAGTCCTGTATATTACCTTTTAGGTACTCTTAGTTACCACGGATCAGAGAGAACATATGGTATTTGTCTTTTGGGGACTGGCTTATTTCACTAAGTATCACAGTTTCCAGTTGTACAGTTGTATCCATTTTGTTGCAAAAGCAAGATTTCTTTCTTTTTTTTTTATTGCTGTGTAGTATCCCAGCATAGGAGATTCCCCACATGCTCCTGCACAGCCCATGCTGCCCCCTCTGAAAAAGCATGGGACCAGGAGTGCTAAGGCCCTTCCTGTTTGGTTCACCTTGCCAGGTGGTGGGGCCCTATCTGAGTGAGTGGTGCAGAAGTTTGAAGCTGAGTTCCCTTAGCTCTGATTAGGACAAATGCCAGGCATAGCCTGAGTTCCATGGTTCCTCTGCAGGTTCAAAGTCTCCCCTAGGAGCCTTTGCCTGGAATTCCTCTTTTGCTGGACTTCTGCCCATCCTCTTACCCTCAGGCCCTCCTCACTTCCAGGTTTCTCCTGGGAGTGCTTTGTTAGAAATCATTGATGCACCGATACTACTCTCAAGGACTACCTCAGGAAAACTGGTCATGGACAACACGGACCTCAGACTACAATGCCTACAGCGGCCTATGACAGAATGTCAATATGGGGGCATATGAGGCCCTCACTCTCCATCTGAAGAGGCCAGCCCTCAGCTCACCCTTCCCCAGCAGAAATGGCAATCATGCAAGGTATCCTGAGCTATTTTTATGTTTAAGAGAACCCATGCTTTTGCATAATATCTCTTAATTTTTAAGTGTGAAACACCTATGAGCTCTTTTAAAAACACTATGCAGGGGCTGGTGTTGTGGTGCAGTGGGTTAAGCCACTGCCTGCAACGTCAGCATCCCATATGGGCACCGGTCTGAGTCCTGGCTGCTCCACTTCTGATCCAGCTCCCTGCTAATGCACCTGGGAAAGCAGCAGAAAATGGGCCAACTGCTTGAGCCCCTGCCATGCATTTGGGAGACCTGGAAGAAGCTCTGGGCTTCTGGCTTCAGCCTGGCCCAGCCCCGGCCTTTGTGGCCATTTCGGGGATGAACCAGCAGATGAAAGACCTCTTTGTTCCTCCCTCTCTTTCTGTAACTCTGTCTTTCAAAGAAATAAATATTTCTAAAAATAAAATAAAATAAAAGATCCTGGGAGGAGGCGGCACCACAGCCCTTTGGCCTGCCCCCACTGTAACCCAGGGCTCACCCGCCCTCTCTCCACACCACTTCCCAGGGCCTCCAGTTGACTGCACACTCACTCCAAGGTCATTTAATTAATCTCCAGGAGGGAGTGAGAATGTGTGTGGATTTCCAGCAGGGAAATATCATCTATATAAAGTATGCCTTTTATCCCAGCATAATACCTTACTGAGGCTAAAAATGGAAGTGTTCATCCCCAACAATGGAAGCACCAAAGCACGATGGGGCAAGCAGGACACATGGGCGAGCTGCTTGCTCCTACCTGCCCTGCATGGGGCCCTTAGCAGTGCACACAGACAACTGCACTTCGCACTGGCGGGACGTTTCATCCCCCAGATAGCCCCTTCAGGGTCCACTGCCCGACTCTGTATCCACGACTCCCTCTGGATGTTCTTGTATGTTTAAAGCAGTTTCCACTCACCGACAGGTGTTTCTTATCTCACAAGTATTCTCACAGCAACCCTGTGAGAGGCAAGAGAGCAGACACCTGATCCCCAGCTTCTGGGGCATGGCCAAGTAGAGGGATCTGCCCAGTTCTACAAGGCAGGAGCCCACTGAGAAACACAGGTCCTCAGCCATCTGACTGAGTGGCAGGCTGACGGCCCTGCTGCTCACACGGCCGACCTCATGACTTCCCAGCACAGTGAGTAGAGGGTCACGGCCTCCAGCCAGCTCTCTGGTGTCAGAGGGAACTCTCCTGGGAGGCCAGCCATAGGAGCCCCAAGGCTACAGTATCCTCAACTCTATGGGATGCTGGCCCATGTTCTACTCACCCAGCTGGGAAAGGGTTTGAATCTGCTGACTGAGGGGGCCAGAAGAGTCCATGAGTCTGGAAGCCAAAGCGTCCCCAAAGCCAGCAGACAGTTCACACACATCTCAGACAGCACCTGTGTCGAGAGCCCTGGTCAAGGAAAAGAGCATGCCTCCTACGCCCCACCGCAGTGGGAGCGGGCTCAGAGAGGAGGAGCCAAGAATGGCAGGCTGCTCCAGGAGAAAAGCGGAAAAGGTGGCTCTGACCTCACAAGAGTGACCCAGGAACTTCTTCCCACCTTGATGTTCAAACATTCCAGGTTCTTGTCCCTACAGGAAAGCCTCAAGCCAGCACATTGAGTGCCAGGCCCCTATCTCCAAACAACTTGAAAACTAACCAAGCAGACAACAACAGGGACCTCCGGAAGTCAAGACGAGGAGTAACTCAAGAAGCTGGTGGGGAATGGTGGCTAAGATCATAAGCCCAGGTGTCAGACAAACCTTCATTCAGACCCAGCCTTCAGCAACCTGATGGTGGCCCAGGCATGTCATGTGGCCTCTGAGTCTCAGCCCCTGCATTCAACAATGAGAGAAAGTGCTATAAATGCCTACTTCACTGGGTTTCCATGAGGACTACATGCATAAGAAGAGCTCAGGAAGGGCAGAGGACACAGTAGGTGCCTACTAACTGCACACTGTTATGACTATTGTAGGGAGAAGAGGGAAGGCTGTGGGTGGTTTTCCAGATGGATCTCTGTGGAGGAAGTGGGTACAATGAGTGCCCGGGAGACCTGAGACCACAGGAGCCAGGAAAGAGCAGGTGGATGCTAAAAGCAGACATCAGAGGCCACCAAATCCCCTACATCCTTCTTCTATTTTCTCAACACTGTCCTCATCTGGCAGAGGACAAAGCTGGGACTCCGCCGGCGGCATGGCAGGACCCCACAGCAGCTCCGGTTTCAGCGTGAGCCCCGGTTCCTGTGGTCTCTTGTCCGCCCTTTGTCAAGACTGGACCCCTTCCCATCGGGAGTTTGGCTGGGGACAGGATGTGACTTCCCATAACCCCCTGGCCAGCACAGCTCAGCTCACACCTGACTTGCCCAAGCTCACCCCTGGCCTCCATCCCAGGGCACCTGTGAGAGTGTGATGATGCCTGCACCTTGACACCCTGAGGAAGGAAAGCCTGGGACAGGAGAGTCCTCCAAAGCCCAGCAGTGCACCCCAGCACCTGAGTTACACACTCAAGGATGCAGCCTGTACAGTCCTCGTTTCCCTACCACACCTTGCAACACTTCCACGGGCAGCTCAGTGCTAAATAAGCACTTGCCATGGGAGTGCAGAAAGGTGCTGGGAAATAAATCACCCAGGTCCTGCTTACCCGAAGCAAACAAGCCACGCCGGTCACAAGGTTGGCTGCAGAAAGTGTCTTAGTGGCAGAGACATAGATAAAAGGCTCTGGGAGTTCCAAGAAGAGAGCTGAGCCTTCCAGCTGGAGAGAAGGGAGCAGGCATTTGACCCAGGTGACATTTCTGTGCCCCAGACAGCCAAATCCATGGAGATTTAGCTCCTGACTTTCCCTGGTGAGCTGCAGGAACAGGTGATGGAGGCAGCTGGGAGCACATGCCCTGGAGACCTTAGAAGGGAGGGCAGGGCTGAAAACTGAGCTGCCCTCCTCTGCCCTACGGCAGCCTCAGACCCCAGTGCTCCTCACACTCACCTGACAGCTTCCAGACACAGCCTGGCTGGGTTTTCCTACCATGCAGTCTTGCTCAGGACCTGTGGTGACTCAGAATAAGCATGCCTAGAAGGGGACTCTGGCCCCGTGAGGGGTACATGGGGGACCTGACGCCTTACCTCCTCTGCCCTCAACTTGCCGTGAGCCCTTGAGCTCTGCAGGCAGGGAGGCCTCTCTCAAGCCCCACTCATGCAACAAGCAGGAGCTGGGCCCCTCTACTGCCCAGCATGCACAGGTGCTGGCAGGGAGCACAGAACCAGATGGAAAGCTCAAACCACACCTCTTGTAACACCTCTCCCTAACGACCCCAGGCTCCTTGCATCCTCTTTCTGTAATGTGCCTTGACTCACTCACTTGTTTAACAAACATTTATTGAGGCCCCACACTCCTAGACCTGTGGTCTCTCCCTCCTTCCAAAATTTGCTTTCTTTGCCACAGAGACAGGACAAGCTTCTGCCCCAGGAGCACAAGGAGTTTCCTAGGGCTCCCCCCACGCCCACCCTACATTGAGTCAGAATCCCACAGAAATCTGGGGCATGAGCCAGTCCTGCAGGGAAGTGTGATAAAGCTCTACATCTAACCACTGGTGTTGAGTTACTTTCTCACTAAACTTCCTTGCTTGCTTTGTCCCAAAATGCTGCTTCTCGTGTCCACTCAAGCTAGTTCTGCCAGCCCAACTGAGCTCAGTATTTCCACAGGGCAGGGCCAGGCCCCGGCCCCATTCATCTTCTCCCCTGGGATAACTGTCTCGGTCTGTCCATGCTGCTCTAACAGGTGCTATATATAGCGTGCTGGCTGCGAAGCAACAACAGAAACGTACTTCTCACCATGATGGAGCCTAGGGAGGCCAAGGCCAAGGCAGACTCAGCATCTGGCAAGAGCCTGTGGCACCACCCACAGGTCCCGTCTCTGTGTCATCACATCAGGGGTGAGGATTTCAACACGAGTTTGGAAGCAGACACAACATGTAGACCAGAACAATACCTCTCGCACAGAACCCAAACCAGACACAGAGCAAGAGACGAGAGTGCGTTTCTAATAGTATTCTAGGTCCTTGAAAAAAAAATTCCTGGACAAGGCTGACTATTAAAAATATTTAATAAGTAGTCAAGCACAAGTCATGGCCAAGCAAATGAAGCCCAGACCTAAACAGTGCTTCTCCCAAATCCTGATGTCTGTGTGGACAACTGTGCAATCAATCACTCAAGTGCCCGCCCTCGCCAGCATCCTGTACTCCATTTGATGCTCTGTCGTCACTATCCTGAAATCCTTAATGAGCTTTTATATTTTTGTGTTTGGTAAATGAAGGGGGACCCTGGACTGACTGCACATGAGCAGAGGGAGATGAAGGAGTGGGCGTGCTCACCCTTCTTTGCCACCCTGACTGACAGAGCCTTCGCAATGCCCTGGGAGTACAGAATTCCAAGGCGTTCACAGTGCACAGCAGCTCAGCCGGCCCCAAAGCAAGCACAGGGGAGTGTGTTATGTCTGACAATCCCAAAAGGCCACACTTGCCATTCAAAACCAGAACTGGCTTTGAGCACAGAAAATGGAAGAGGCTTCAGGGAACAGGAACCCTTTCTCTCTTGCACTGATGCCCCGTATGATGACATCGAAGGAAAGGAGAAGCCAGAGAGTCTTTCCCTCTCACTGCTTCTGTAGCTAAAGCAGAGTGGGTAGAACGTGTACATATCAAGAAGTGAAATTCAAAGCAGAATTAGTTTTTGTGAGAGTCTCCACTGTGTCCTGCATAAGCTATGAAATATGAGTGTGAGGGGCCGGCGCTGTGGCATAGTGGATGAGGCCACTGCCTGCAGTGCTGGCATCCCATATGGGCACCGGTTCAAGTCCCAGCTGCTCTACTTCCAATCCAGCTCCTTGCTATTGGCCTGGGAAAACAGAAGATGACCCAAGTCCTTGGGCCCCTGCGCCCACGTGGGAGACCCAGAAGAAGCTCCTGGCTCCTGGCTTTGGATCAGTGAAACTCCAGCCATTGCAGCCATCTGGGGAGTGAACCAGAGGGTGGAAGACCTCTCTCTTTCCCTCCCCCCCCCCCCCGCCTCTGCCTCTCTATACAACTCCTGCCTCTGCCTCTCTGTAACTCTGCCTTTCAAATAAATAAATTTTTTAAAAAAATATGAGTGTGTAACATTGGTGATGCCATTCAGAATGCATCTAAAACTGACATGGTACATCAAAAAGAACACTAATGTTGATGGCAATAATTAAATTTTAAAATGGTTATTTCCTGGGCAGGCATTGGGCCTAGTGGTTAAGTTGCCAGTTAGGGTGTTCGTGTCTCCCATCAGAGGACCTGGCTCTGGCCTCTGATTCCAACTTCCTGCTAATGCAGACCCAGGATGGCAGCAATGATGGCTTAAGTAGTTGGGTCCCTGCCACCTTTGTGGGAGACCTGGATGGAGTTCCCAGCTCTCAGCTTTGACCCAGCCTCAGCCATCACCGGCATTTGGGAAGTGAATCAGTGGATGGGAGTCTCCCACCCCAATCTCTCTCCCCCCAATACATATTATATATTTACATATTATATGTTTTAAAACTGATCACTTCGGAGCCGGCACTGTGGCATGGTAGGCTAAGCCTTCTCCTGCGGCACCAGCATCCCACATGTACACAGGTTCATGTCCCAGCTGCTCGTATTCCAATCCAGCTCTCTGATATGACCTGGGAAAGCAGCAGAAGATGGCCTAAGTACTTGGGCCCCTGCAACCAAGTGGGAGACCTGGAAGAAGCCCCTAGCTCCTGGCTTCAGATCTGCCCAGCTCCAGTCATTGCAGCCATTTGGGGAGTGAACCAGCAGATGGAAGATCGCTCTACCTCTCAAATGAAACCATTTTTAAAAAAAAACTATTCATCAGCCGGCACTGTGGCTGACTTGGTTAATCCTCCGCCTATGACGCCAGCATCCTATATGGGCCCTGGGTTCTAGTCTTGGTTGCTCCTCTTCCAGTCCAGCTCTCTGCTGTAGCCTGGGAAGGCAGTGGAGGATGGCCCAAGTGCTTGGGCCCTGCACCCACATGGGAGACCAGGAAGAAGCACCTGGCTCCTGGCTTCGGATTGGCGCAGCGCTGACCATAGCAGCCATTTGGGGAGTGAACCAATGGAAGGAAGACCTTTCTCTCTGTCTCCCTCTCTCACTGTCTGTAACTCAACCTGTCAAATAAAAAAAAACTATTCATATCCTTAAAATTACATTAAATACAGAGCAAGTTTAAAACACCATGAAGAAAAGAAAAACTATATATTTTAATAATTCCAGTGTTGTAATTTTTCTTGCTGTGTGAATAAGGGACTCTCATTTTTCATTTTGTACTGGGACCAGAAAATTATGTAGCCAGCTTTGCGCATACCTACACAGGTAACGATGGATAGCTATCGATGTGACATAGATGCTATACTGCACTGGCAATATAGCAAGTGAACAGTGGGTACCACCCATCTAGATAACAGGTGTCAGCCCTTGAAGTGGTGCTATGCTGGGGCTGGCTTGTATCTGTTCTCAGCAGTCAAGTACGCACATCTCCCCCCAAGCCTGCATCCCATGACATCCCGCTGTAGCTTGATATTGGTCATGGTGAAAGTATTTACAAAAATCAGCAGCTGCTACTAATCAGGTCTCATTTTCCCAAAGAACTGGTCTTAAACTTTTACCAGCACACAACTGGTCAGTAACCACCTGGTCAATCCCCTCTCGGTGCAAAAACCACGGAGAAAAAGTCATTGTCCAATTTCCCACCATTCCTAGCCAGGGACCCATCCTGTTCTGTTCCTGAGGTTTTAGCTTAGGAAAGTGTTGTCCTGGGAATGCTTTGGAAAGCAACATCCAGACCAACTGGCATCTGGAACTCGGGCGCACATCCGGTGCCAGTCAGGGGTGATGTGGGCCCTCCTGAGGTACGACTGGGGTTCACTAAAACCAATGATGTCCTCCTGAGGTTGTCCTGTCACCAGTCAGGAAGGGTAACCTTTGCTTATAAATACCAGCTCTCGATCCAGAACATGCTTCCTGGCCCATAATTACTTTCAGAGCATGCTGTTTCCACTTAGAGAAACCTGAGCTTCCTTCCAAATGGCACCGGACATAACCTGAAATTATATGTTTGCCTTCTGAAGTGGACATGCAAGTCAAGCCTGCTGCCTTCGAATCACAGTGGACTGGGTTGTAGGAGGGGGCCGGCGGGGAGTTGGCTGAAATGGGAGGACCGTGCTGCCTATCGGACAGAGCCAAATGAAGCAGGGGTTCCCACAGGCCCAAGTGCAATGCATAGGTCCAACTTGTGCTTTTCCCACCCAAGCATGGGCTCTCTGTGGGTTCAGCTCTGCAGCCCGGGCCACTGGAGGTTCATCAGGGCCATGCTCTGCCTGAAGTCTTCACTGCTCAGTGGGAAACACACGTGCCAATCATCCGCGATGAGCAGGCACTGGAGATGCATCCTGAGTAAATGAAACACTTTCGCTGCCCTCACAGGGCTCCCAGACTGGAAGCAAATGTTTACCATTTCAAGGAGGCTGTGATGTAATCCTTGAGAGGAGGAGGAGCTACAAGGTGAGAATTTCCGGATTGGCATGGAAGGGTGGGATCCCCAGAGACGGCGATCACTGAAGGATGGGTGGGATGGAAACCTTTGTAGTGTCCCAGAGCTCTTGCAGGGACAGTGGTGAACTTTGATTCCCATAAACGTGCTAACAAAATACAAGACAGGACCAGCTGCACTTTGCAGAGGTGGAAAGTAAGGCTCAAGGTGACTGGCTCAAGATCACTTAACTAGGGAGGAAGAAAAGTGCTGGAAACACAGTAACCAAGAAGGAGGTCAGGCGTTGTTGCTGTCTAGCGGGAAGACAAGCTTGTCTGAGAAGTCAGAGGCTGGGAGGGGTGATTCTCATTTCCCCAGATCTTGCTACAGGGGACTCCACTAAGCTCTTCCCAATGACAGCCGCTGTCTGTCTTCCCTCTTGTCCACACAGGTTCACCCAGCTCTGGCCATCTGCAGCCCCTATGTCCTGGGGACTCTCAGACCCAGCTGCTCAATTGGCCATGCCTCCTTTCCCAGGCTGGCACCAGCAGGCCAACAGTGACATGGTGCTCCCTTAGAAAACAGGGCAGGGCACTGGCACTGTGGCATAGTGGGTAAAGCCATTGTCTGCAGTGCCAGCATCCCATATGGGTGCTGGTTCGAATTCTGGCTGCTCCACTTCCAATACAGCTCTCTGCCATGGCCATAGGAAAGCAGAAGATACCCAAGTCCTTGGGCCTCTGCACCCACATGAGAGACCTGGAAGAAGCATCTGTCTCCTGGCTTCGGATCTGCTTAGCTCTGGCCATTGCAGCCACCTGAGGAGTGAACCAGCAGATGGAAGACCTCTCTCTCTCTCTGCCTCTGCCTCTCTATAACTCTGCCTTCCAAATAAACAAATAAATATTTTAAAGAAAGAAAGGAAAGAAAACAGGGCAGGCCAAGAGCCTGGCTGTCTGCATGAAGCCTGGTCCTGAAGGGGAGAAGGCCCCCACAGCTCTGTTGGCTCCGCCCACGGGTGTGCTCTGCCCTCTGGTTGCAGAGAATCCCCTGGAGAACTTGTTAAATACAGATTCCCGGGCCCTGCCTTTGGTAATTCTGGTTTAGTAGGTCTGGGATGGGGTTAGCAACTCTGTACGATTTTTAAAGTGGCAGGAGGGTGTTGAGAGAGAGAGAGAATCTTCCATCTGTTGGATTTGTTGGTTCACTACTTCAATGGCTACAATACTTGGGGCTGGTCTAGGCTGACGCCAGGAGCCAGGAACTCCATGCTATTATCCCAGGTGGATGGCAGGAACCCAAGCACTCGGGCCATCATCTGCTGCCTTCTTTGGCACATAAGCAGGCAGATGGATCAGAAGTGGAGTAGCCAGGACTCAAGTGATAACCCTGATATGGGATGCCGGCATCATAGGCAGTGGCCCAACCTGTTGCACCACAGCACCAGCCCTGCGCAAAGATTTCATCTGTTCTCACAGTGCTCATTGGCCGCAGCCCTCCGCCTGTTTCATGAAAAGGCCACACTGAGGCCCAGGGATGGTCAGCTGCCCATCCCCCTTGGAGCTGCTGTGAATCATCAGCAGGAGCCAGAAGCTGACCCAGCAACCGGGACTCGGAGCCCAGCATGGTCACCGCAGGCTCCTGGAAAGCCAGAAAGCAGAGGCTTCAGCCCTGGAGTCTGAGTCCATCCAATACCATGTGGTTGGCTCAGAGAACCTTTTATTTACTTTAAAATATAGACGTATAGAGAGCCGCGTGCCCTCCAACATATGTGAAATGAGCCCAGCTCAGATGATCTGCAAAACCCCAAATTGTCCCCATTAGGGTCTCAGGAACTTCTGTGCCGAGCACCGCTGGACCTCAAACCCCACCGCCTGGCCCACTTCCAGCAAAGTCATTCCGGTCACTCGGAGGCTGAAATCCCTCACATGACCCCCGTGCCTGCCCCTCCTCTGCCACATCACCAGCATCCGCCAAGTCCACACTCAGTTTGCATTCAGAGATGTATTTTTCCTTTTTTCCCTTAAAAACCTGCAATATGTTTTTGATAGCAGGGGCCAGTCTTATCCCAGGACTCCCAAGAGTGATGTGACAATACAGGGAAGGAAATGTAGATTGATACCAGAGAGATCTCTAAATACACCCCCTTTGATGGACAGATAGCTCCAAGCAGCAGACTCTCACCACAGGAAATCCTGGTTCTTCTGTGGCTCAGCTGAGTGCACCCAGCTCCCTGTGGACTACTGGGAGCATCAGTTCACACCTCCAAGAGAGCAGGGCTTCTCAGGGAAGGGCGACCCAACTGCTGCCATCACCTGTCCTTTGCAAAGAGCTTGCTGGGTATGGCACAGTGTTCAAGCAGCAGATAGGGGTCCAGGCTGGAAGTCTTGGCTCCCAGGGTTTAGCATCAAAAGCAGACACAGTAAAACAAACTGACTCAGATGGCCAGCACGTCGGTCACTTCCCTGCTCATGCTCCCCTCTCTGGCTCCTTCCTGCCACGCTCTACTTTGCAGAAAACCACATTTCCAGGCTGCCTTGCCCAGTGGCAGTGGGAAAGCTCTGCCCAATGGGCAGAAGGCTGGAAGCCAGAAGGTAGAGCAAGTCCACACCATTTCTACCCCTCTCTCTCTGCTTAGTAGCATCCAGGCAGTGGCAGCCTCACCCCATGCCCTAGGTCCCAATACCTGGGTGCTACTAATGCTACCTCCCCACCTTGCCATACTTTTATTATTTGCTCCTGAACTCATGCAGGAGTTGAAACCCCAAAGCCCTAAGTTCACAGTACTGATAAGGTGACAATCCAATAATGGTGTTTAGAGATAAGGTCTTTGGGAAGTGATTAGGATTGCACCAGGTCCAATGGGTGGAGCTCTATGATTGAACACTGGGGGCTATGTCAGGAAAGGGAAGTCACAGATTGATATAGACACATTCTCCCACCATGAAATGACACAGCCAAGGGGGACTCTCACCAAAGCCCACCTGCGTCCTGCGGTTGGGACTCAGAGGCTCCAGAGCTGTGGACTACAGTCACTCTCTCTTCTTAGTGCAGTAGCCTGCCTCTGATACTCTGCTATAGACAGGAAAAGCTAACTAATACACCCCTGGTCCTTGCAGCTGTTAATTCTTAGTTTGGTTGCTCAGTTCCCCCATCTTTGTGTAACCAATTCCCTGTGTCCCTTGTAATACACTCAAGTGGTTTCTGTTTTCTGTCTAGACCCTGACTCACACGGCAAATGACAGGAATCCAACTCAAGCCAGCCAGCAAAGAGAAGAGGGACTTGTTGTCTGACTGAAGGAAACTCTGGGAAAGACAGGAGTGCAGCTGGGTCCCAGGAGCACCTGGGTCCAGAAGCCTTTGCATCGCCCAGCCCAGCGTCCTTCCACCAGAGGAGTTTCCTCTACATTCCATGAGAAGTGGTCCCCAGCAGCTTGCAGACTCACGTCTTCAGGTTTGTGCCATAAGCAAACACTCCTTTTCTCCAACTGCAATTAAGAAAACACTGGCTAAGGCCTCCTGTTGGCTTATCTTGGGTCATCACCACCACAATGGTCAAAGGACCAGGGAAAACTTGACAGTTTGCTAGAACCTCATGGCTAGTTGGGAGAGTGTCTAAGAAACTGGGGCCTGAGGCACCTCGGAAGTGATAAGGTATATTGGGATGTGCAATCTCAAGGCAAAGAGAGGGAGGGAAAGGAAAGGAATGCAGCAAATACTGCAAAATGAGAGACGCAAATATGCAGACTGCATTATCAAGCCATTCACAGCCGGTTTCTCATTCACACAGGGTGTCTTCACACATCCTAGCATACTCCCTGTGCCTGAGAGCATCCCACCAGATGGGGGGAGGGGGAGGGGACGAAACTCTGTCTGCCGGATCCCTCCCATCTCAAACAGGTCAGCTTTGCCCATGCAAGGCACTATCTCCCCAACGCTGCTGGTGCTGCCTCACCCAGCATCTCAGGACAGCCCCTGGTGAAGCCAGATGCCACACCTTGCTGCGTGGTGCTTCACCAGGGACCAGAATGGGGATGACAGGAGGCTCCAAGGATCAGGGCAGGCCAGGTGCACCGTGACAGGAGCAATAGAGACAATGTTGGATCCCAGAACTCACCATGAGGGAGAGACCCCAGGCAATGGTATGGTCACGACGGCAGCAGTTGGTGATCTCCACGAGTTCTAGGAGAGACCAAGCTGATCTGAGGCTATACAGACATCAAGACAACAGGTCTGCAGGGGGAGTGGGTATCCCAATGGACGGAAGGGGTCATCTAAGGACAAACAATAGATTCAGAGATAGGAGCCCACCAGGATGAACACTGAAGACTGAACCAGTACAGGGCATTTACATGATGTACACATCAAGGGCACACAAAACAAGCAGGTGTGGAGACACAGAGAGAGCCTCCAAGTGGTTTGCTGGAGCCACATAACTGTTCTCCGCCTGTCTCCACTCTTTCAACCTTCGACAACTGCCTCTGCTCTCATTCTTCCCCTCTTCTGAGCACCTGCTCTGTGCCAAGGACCATCCGTGTCTATGCCTGCACTCATACATCGGAATCCAGCACTGCCCACTTGCCCCACCTGGACCAAGCCGTCAGCATCTCTCATTGGTCCCCCATGACTTTCCCTAACTGCCCCTTGCTTGTCCATCTTTGCTTCATTTCAGTCTCTTCCATGCACAGCAGCCAAATGAACCTTTAAAAACCCATATCAGATCATCATTTGTCCCATTTTTCAATCCCCCCTCCCCAAACTCCCTACCACACTTTAAATCCATGCTTATTCTGACTCCTGGAACTGTGGCTCCCTGCCCAGCATTCTCCCCTTCACTTGCCTCGCTGTGGCCACACTGGAGCATAACCAACAGGCTCCTACCTCAGGGCCCCTGCTCTCGCTCCTCTTCCCCTCTCAGCAATTCACTCCGCCACCAGATATCAGCTGCTCACGCCCTTGCTTCTTTCAGGTCTGTACCCAAAGGCAGCTTCTGAGAAAGGCTTCTCTGATCAGCCTAGCTCCAGCAGCACCTTGTGTCACTCTCTTCCCCTTAACTGCTTCCCCTATTCCTGACAACACCCATCACTCACGGAGGCCAAAGAGTACATGGGGCATGGGGTGTGTGTGTGTACATGCATGAACATGTATCTGGGTGTGCAAATGCTGTGTGTGTGGTGTGCATTCACATTTGTGTGTGTGCATGTTTGTATGTGTGCATTTATGTAGGGTGTGTGCACATGTATGTGCATATGTGTGCATGCACATGGATATGCCATGCACTTCTCTTTCCCCATTAGAATGCAAACTCTATGCAGCAAAGGCCTGTGTTATTTTCCCCACAGTAGCTACAACAATGCCTGGCACTAGCAACTTCTCAGTAAATGCTTGAGCAATGGATTCCTCAGTGGGGGGCAGATTGTTCACCACGGTATGACAAAAGCTGAAACAGATGTAAGAGCAAGAGTGTTGGGTTTGGTTCTCTGGCCGCACAGGTCCGGGAAGCCGTGGAAGCCCTAAGCATGTGGCACCCATCCTGCCTGCAGATGCACAAGCAGTGCCAGAATGACAGAAAGCTTCCGTCTGAGACAGCTGACGGAGAGCAGCCCGACAGTGCAAGGTGAGCCTCAAGGCAGCACAGTGAAGCCACTTAGGACCTGGGCTTAAAACCTACTTATGTTCTATTTTTTTAAAAAAATGTGTATATTTATTTGAAAGGTGGAGTTACAGAGAGAAGGAGAGACACAGAGAGAGAGATCTTCCATCCCCTGGTTCACTCCTCAAATGGCTGAAAGGACTGGGGTTGGACCAAGCTGAAGCCAGGGTGGAGACCAGGGACTCTGACCACCTTCTGCTGCTTTTCCAGGCACATGAACAGGGAGCTGGATCGGAAGTGGGGCAGCCAGGACTCCAACTGGAGCCCATGTGGGATGCCTGCACTGCAGGACAAGGCTTATCCTGCTGTACCACAGCACTGGCCCCTGTGTTCTATTTTTAAAGTGTTTGTCATAGACTGTCAGGTTGGAAGCAGAGACTGGAAATCCTGTAGGCACACTCTCTTGCTGTGCAGGTTAGGAAGACCTATCTCAGAGAACGCAAACGGCGTTTTTCCCAAGTGACATGGCCAGTTGGTGGCCAAGTCTGCTCCCCGACCAGTGACTTGTAGACAACGTTAGATTTTCAGCAGCTTAGAGGATTTGTTCCCAGGGACTCTTGTACTCCAGAGAGCAGACGGAGAAATCTGCATTCCAGTATGGTTAAGGGGAGGCCTGGCTTCGAAAAGAAGCTTCATTGGATTTAAATGTAAAGCAGTGAAGCGATGCATCAGGAGTTCGAGAATTTTCTCTTTCCAAAAAAAAAAAAAAAATTGGGTTTTGCAGACATCGTGAGACAAGGACCACACCTGCCTGATTCACCACTGCATTCCAAGCACCTAGCAGAAGGCAGGCACATGGCAGACACCTGTTAATTAGGGTCGAGTTAATGGGTGAAGGAGCCAGGAAAGTGACCGCCCTGCTGGGAGAGTTGTCCAGGGGGCTGATTCAGCCGCTCTGCACACACGCAGGGGGCAGATGCAGGAAGCCTTTCTATGTAGACCGATGACTGCAGCAGCAGGACGACAGACTAAGGGCTTCCCTGATCTCAACAGTTCCGTTCTGGATTCAAAAGCAACAGTTTTCACCACTCAGCACTCATGGTGCTTCTCTCGACAGCAAGAGGCATTAATGTGAAACCTGTGGAGCTACTCATGCCCTCACAGGCTGGGACTGCAGTGGCTCCATCACGAGAAAGGGCCTAAGAGGGCTTTGATGATGCAGCTCTGCCTATTTTCTAATAGCTATCAACAACAGGGAGAAAACCACCTTCCTAGACTTACAAGTCTGTCTTTTTCAACTTGCTGCCTAACACTTCAGTTTGCTCAGAGATGGCTTTCAGAACAGGCTTTATTCCTTGCCATAGATGTGGGCGTCAGTCCCCGACCATGGCTGCCACGTGCCTTAGCAGCAGCTCATGTCCTTCAAGTCACCCAGCTCCCTGAGAAGCTGAGTCAGCAAATCTAAATAGCCAGGCAGACAGCAGGCAGCGCAGAGAAAGCCCAGCAGAGTGCTGCTACTCCCACGCCCAGACCAAAGAAGACCCTGCCCCTCGCCGTTTGTTAAATGCTCGACTCTAGGCTTACAGTGGCCTCCTGGCTCTTCCCAGGGAAATGGTTTCTCAGAGCCCGGGGAAGATGCCAGCCCAAGGCTCAGAGCTTCCTTCCTAACCACACTCAGGTGCCTGTGTAGCCCTCTGCCCAGGATTCCTCCAAGACTGGCACAAACCACCCCAAGAGCACAAAAACTCGAGTCTAAGTTCAAGGGAGCAGTGCCAGGTGCCACTTCTCGTGGGCACACAGAAGCTCCAGGTTTGGGCTGGAGGTGGGAGGAGCAGAGGGTGGACCAGGGTCTCGTGTAGTTGTCCTTGCTCCAGTGTATTCCAGCCCAGAACTCTGTGAGAAGCTATGTTCCCCAGGAGAAGCTGAAATGCCACGTGCTTTGGAAATGGTATTTTGACAAGGGAAGAGGAAACAGGAAACAGGTTGACAGCTTTGTTGATAAGTCTTTTTTAAATAGAGGGAGAGACCAGACTCAGTCCCATCTTGTACTCTGTTTTAAAGTTAGCTAACTAACTATCTACCTATCTATCCATCCATCTATCCATATTTGAAAGGCAGAGAGAGAGACAGACAGACAGACAGACAGAGGCCAAGAGAGATGCCCCATTTTCTGTTTAACTCCCCAAATGGCCACAGCAGCCTTGGCTGGCCCAGACCAAAGCCAGGAGCCAGGAACTCCATCCAGGACTCCCACGTGGGTGGCAGGGTCCCAAGCACTTGAGCCATCTTCTGCTGCCTTCCCAGGTGCATTATCAGGAGTTGGATTGGGGTGGAGCAGCCAAGACTCAAACCAGCTCTTCTATGGGATGCCAGCAGTGCTTTAACCCACTGCACCAGGACACCAGCCCCTATTGATGAGTCTTGAATACTTAGCTATACACTGGGGGGACATCCATTTCTACTCCCCACCGGGGGCTGGGTCTCCCTCCCTATCAAGACCACAGCTGTGGGATATAATACCTGGAGGGACGGAGCAGAGAACCAGAGAACAAAGTCCAGAAGCCACAAGCCTCCCTCTGAGAGAAGCAAAGAGGCACTTTCCTGAGAAATGGAGTGAGTTTTCTAAGTCACTGCAGCTCTGAAATCAGCCATTTCCAAAAGATGAAGAGAAAGAGTGACAGAGAGCTGGGGGCGGGGCAACCTGAAGGCTCCTCGGAAGGGTGCAGAGACGTTACTTCTGTGGAGTGTTCATTGTCTGCAAAGCTTGGAGGGATCTGGAGAGACAGTGGATCAGGTGGAGGCAGAGGGGGCATTCCTGGTTTTCCCAACCTTGGAGCTGGCCAGGTGATGCACAGACAGTGGGGTTCAGGAAACTATCAGGACAAGGCTCTCGGGGCTGCCCTCTGGCCTCCAGCTCATGGGGCTGGCCTCCCCACTGAGCACGGGACAGCACCTAGGGCCTAAGCTCTTTTCAGGGCCTCTCAGAAATGCTGCTATTTTTGTATCTTTTTTTTTTTTTTTTTTTGACAGGCAGAGTGGACAGTGAGAGAGAGAGAGACAGAGAGAAAGGTCTTCCTTTGCCGTTGGTTCACCCTCTAATGGCCGCCGCGGCTGGCGCGCTGCGGCCGGCGCACCGCGCTGATCCGATGGCAGGAGCCAGGAGCCAGGTGCTTTTCCTGGTCTCCCATGGGGTGCAGGGCCCAAGCACCTGGGCCATCCTCCACTGCACTCCCTGGCCACAGCAGAGGGCTGGCCTGGAAGAGGGGCAACCGGGATAGAATCCGGCGCCCTGACCGGGACTAGAACCCGGTGTGCCGGCGCCACAAGGCGGAGGATTAGCCTAGTGAGCCGCGGCGCCGGCCCTATTTTTGTATCTTTAAAAATTAAAATAAAAAAAAGGATGGTGATAAAAATGTATAATCATGAACCCAGCCTGAACAACCTTTGCCTTTATCCCAGTGTACTCATAAAGTGGGTGTCTTCACATTCATCTATGGAGAAAAGGCTCACTAGGCCGAAGCACCCTGGGCCTGTAGAAGTTCTCCTGTGGTCTTGGCAGTGAGGACCTTCTGGGAGCTGCAGCCCCATGGGGAAGCCTCGGCTCAGATCTGGAAACTCCCTCAGTGCTGGGCAACTCCAGCAAAGTGTGAGCGCCACAGTAGCAGAGGGAACGTGGAATCCAGACAAAGCACTCAGCACCAGCCGTGGCTCCCAGGAGCACCAGTAAATACTGGGAATCGCTGGTAAGTGCTCATGGACACAGGCCACCAGAGATGGCTTAGTCTACCGGGCTATGAGTCAGCTCTTCATTACTATGACGAGACACCTGAGGCAGTCCACCTCTAGAAAGAAAGGAAGTTTATGTAGCCCAGGAGGCCGACAGGTGCAGGCTTTGGCTGTCGGTCAGGGCCACTGTGGGTGCTGGAGCACGTGGGTGAGCCAGGAAGCAGAGAGACTGGGCCCAACTCAGGCTTTTATAACAGCCTTCCGAGGGCACACCCCCAGTGACCTAAGGACCTCCCACTAAGTCCCACCTCCTAAAGGTCCCACGGCCTCCCCATAGTAGTAGCACTTGAGGGACCAAGCCTCTAACACATGGGCCTTTGGGGGACATCTGACTTTCCAACCACAGCATTGGGTAAGAGCATAAGCTTTGAAGTCAGAGAAGCCCATGTGTGCCCTGCATCTCACCAAAGGGGTGACTTTGGGCTAGAACTCCATTTGCTCTATCTGGCAAATGTGAGCAATGCTTGGAGTGCAGGACAGAGTCCTGTCGCTCCCCCTCTTCATGGAGGAGCAACACAGGACCCTGCGCTGTTCTTTCATCTGCTCGGCCCTCCCCGGGTTTGCTGCTGGTTCTTCCTGGGTTGGCTACTATCCCTTCCACCTCCGTGGAAGGGCAGTTCCCCCTGGCCGCATTCCCCACTTCCGCAGGGGAGCGGCACACCGCCGGCCGGTTCTCTCGGGGGCTGCACGGGTCCCCTTAGATGTTCCCCATAGATGTTCCTGGTGCATGCCGTCTCTCTCCTCCTTTATAGTCCTCCTCCGCCAATCCCAACTCGGCTGCCCACACGCCGAGTACGCTGCTCTCCTCCAATCAGGAGCAAGTCCTACAGTTTATTGGTTGAACTGGAGGCAGCTGGGTAGAAGCTGTTTTCTCCTCTCCCAGCGCCATATTGTAGGAGAGCAGATGCATAGAATAAGTCTTAATTCCAGTAACCCAGTCTAGTCCGAGCTGCTCCCCACAGAGGAGAGCAGATGCATAGAATAAGTCTTAATTCCAGTAACTTAGTCTAGTCCGAGCTGCTCCCCACAGAGTCCCACTCATAATACTGTTCAGTTAACAGTCACCATGGAAACTGATGATTTTAGGACCAGTCAAAAGGCAAGACCTGGGCTCACACTGTGGTGCAGCAAGTTGGTCCTCCCCTTTCAAATAAATAAAATATTTTTTTAAAAAAAGGCAAGTACCCATGAGTAACAAGAGGCAATGCCCAGCCTCAAATATCTCCCGTCCTCTGTCTGTCCCTCACATCTTCAAATCTGCCCATTAAAACTCCTGTTTGTTAAGATGGAGACAAGACTCTCAGGACAACATATGGCAATGAGTTCAGGGACAAGGCGACTCAGAGCAGAAGCCGGACAGAGCTCCCTGCTGCCCAGCAGCTCATCTGGGAAGCGTAAAAAGCACTGGGCTAGGGCTTCTGGAATAATCCAAACAATACTTCCAGTCCATGATCGGAGAAGAAGGATAAGAGAAGTGAGGAGCTGGGCCACCACCCAGTGGGGGACAGCATGCAAAGGTCCCCACTCCAGAGGTGCGGTGATCTGTCATCTCGGGCACTCGGCCACACGGCTGGATCCACGCACAGGTCATTTCTCCAACCCTCCACCAGCAAGGACTGCTGAGAAACCCAGGGACACATGGGGACATTCTTGCTCTCCAGTCTCTAGGGAAGAGGGACATCACAGCCCCTTCTCTCCCATGAACATGTCTCAGAAATGACATCAAACCGCAGAGCTTCTTGGTGATCTAAAAGCCCGGCATTGCCTCCATCACCCCCATCCACCAAACTTGCCCCTTAGGAGCAGGTGTTGTGGTGCAGCCAGGTAAGCTGCTGCTTGGGAAACCCACATCCCACATCAGACAGCCCGGGATCGAGTCCTGCCTCTGTCTCTGCTTCCAATCCAGCTTCCTGCTAATGCATCTGGGAACCAGAAGATGACGGTTTAAGTCCTGAGTCCCTGCCACCCACATGGCAGACCCAGATGGAGTTCCTAGCTTCTGGCTTCAGTTTGGCAGAGCCCTGTTTGGGCATTTGGGGAATGAATCAGCAGATGGAAAATTCTCTCTCTCTTTCTCTCTCTCTCTCTGCCTTTCAAAGAAGTGAAAATGAATAAACTTTTTTAACTTGCATCTTATAGTTACACCTACAGAAGAGCCTTTTAATGTGCATTAACTCACAGAGACCATTTTGCAAATCTTTTTTCTTAACTGCTGGATTTGTCTAACCTCTTTATGTTATATTTAAAAATATAAACACATACGCTAAATCCAGGTCAATAGCCTGTCTAAAAATTGATTTATCAGACCAAAATCAACTAAATGTTTTGTTCTTAATTTCCCAAAGCAAACATGTACAGATTCAGGCTCTAAGTTTCATACCCTGTCCCAAGCAGCTCATCCCTGACACAGAACATAAGCAAAACCAAACAAACAGGAGAGGAAGGGTAGGCAGTCCATAGCTCCTTCCTTCAGGGCCAGCTGCCTGCTGCCCTCAGACCAAGCCTGAGAGCTTGGGGTCCAGCCATGTGACTGACTACGATCTGGAGGCAGACACAGCTATCTGCAGAAGCTAGAACCTTCTGAAGGCTGCCGACACACAGAGAGAAATAGGACTTGTTTCAAACAAAAATTGTATCCTGATTTCAGGCATTTATCAGCAAGGATCAGGCTGGGTATAAAGAACCTTAGAAGCAATTCATTCAAAAGACCTAGCTTTAGAAATTAGTCTGTTTGCATACTGTGTTCATACCATGTTACTCCCAAGAGCCCAGTGGTGGTCTAGTCACTAGATTAACTTTCAAATAAATAAATAAATAAGATGGCCCAAGTCCTTGGGCCCCTGCAGCCATGTGGGAGGCCCGGAAGACGCTCCTGGCTCCTGGCTTCGGATTGGTGCAGCTCCGGCTATTGCAGCCAACTGGGGAGTGAACCATCAGATGGAAGACCTCTCCCTCTCTCCCTCTCTCACTCTATCCCTCTCTCCCTCTCTCTCTCTGACTCTTCTTTCTTTAAAATAAATAGAAATTAGCCAGACAGATAAAGCAGCTTAGCCAACAGGCGGCCACCACCCCACACCAACTCCCGGCCTTAAGCTGTTTCCACAACCCCACTTGCCCCCCTCATCCCAACTGGGACCCTGGGCAGCCCGCAGGGGAGCTCTGGGTGTCACCATGCCAACATTTGAAGAATCAATAACAAGCAAGACCAAGTCATCTCCTCTGTCACCCACCTTCCCCCCAGCTCAACAATAGCTAAGTAAACTCAGCTGAAAGTTTCCAAAGAATTTCACTCTGGGGCCAAGCCCAGAGATGGAAACTTTTAGCCTGGGAAGGAAACTTAGCAGGATGCAGAGCGAGTAAAAACAGAAGGCCAGCATTCGGAACTAGAAGGAGATCGCGGCTTCCACACAGGCAACCCCTGGAGACCCAGCACCGTGCCTGAATCCAACCTGCAGCTCCCCAGCACAAATGAGGCACCCAACTGCTGAGTTACGGGCACGGGGCATGGTGACCTGGCAGGTTGGCACTGGCCTCCCCCCTACCCCCCAGGGCCTCTGCAACTGAGCAGCTCACGACTTCTTTCAGAAATGCCATTGAGGGCTCTGAGCTAACACAGAGACCATGAGGGGCTGCAGGAAGGGGTGCCAAGGGTCTCCTGCTGGCCCCAGGGGAGGCACTCAAATGTCACAAGGTCTTCCAGGCAAGAATCTCCTGTCCAAGTGGGCAAGATGGAGACTCATCATGGGACCACGCAAGATGGAGGCTCTCGTTATGGGACCACCCTGCTTCCCATTCGAGCAGACACCAGCACTTCCCCAGGGCAAGAAGCTGCTGTCAGGATTAAGGAAAACCAGGGCTGCAAGGCTCTGAGCTCGGGGCCATGCACTCAGAACTGACTTTTAACACAAAAGCACCCTGTAGACAGGGCACTGCCTGGATCTCTATCCCCAGAGTCTGTCACTCTGCTGGCACCCAGTGGTGCCTAATTAAGACTACATAGATGCCAAGTACTGCCTTGTGGGTGAGTCAAGCACCAGGGGACCCCAGGAGGGTTACACTCACAGCAGCAGTAGGGCCCCAGCTCTAGGAAGGTGTGGGTTTTTTTTTTTTTTACAGGCAGAGTGGATAGAGAGAGAGCGAGACAGAGAGAAGATCTTCCTTTTCCGTTGGTTCACCCCACAATGGCTGCTGCAGCCGGCACACCGCGCTGATCCGAAGCCAGGAGCCAGGTGCTTCTCCTGGTCTCCCATGGGGTGCAGGGCCCAAGCACTTGGGTCATCCTCCACTGCACTCCCGGGCCACAGCAGAGAGCTGGCCTGGAAGAGGAGAGACCGGGGCAGAACCCAGTGTGCCGGCGCCGCAGGTAGAGGATTAGCCTATTGAGCCTCAGTGCCAGCCCAGAGCTTAGGCCTCTAACACCGTGCTCCTGCCCAAGAAGGTGAGAGCTTGACTTGACACAAGTGACGCAGATCCAGGTACCTGCCGTTGGCTTAGCCGAGGAGGGCACTGTGCAGGAGGAAGGCCAGGTGAGATACAGAGGAGCCAGGAGCAGGCTGCCAGGGCAGGACTCAGCAATGATGCCCAGACGGGCGAGAGAGATTCCAGGACTTGGATGTTCCTCAACATCACCCCATAAGCTTGTTCTGGCACCTGGAATTGCCCCATTTAAAAAAAAAAAGTATCCCTTTAAGCCCAGAACAGCATGTCCTTGGAGCCAAGGACAGAGGAGAGGTTTGGACTTCAGCCATCAGCCCAGTCCACAGATCCTTGGAGGTGTCTGTGCTGTACTGCCCTGGACGGGCCCCAGGGCCCACGACCCCAGCCTCCCTCGTGCAGTGCAGCCGTGCTGGGGGAGTCCATGTCCCTCAACTCTCTCCACACTCCTCACGCTGTCCTCCCTCTGCCCCGTGAGCCTGAACAGCAAACTCTTACTCACCCTTCAAAGCCCAGCCCGGACATCATCATCCTGCTCCACACAAACGTTCTAACTCTCCTTGCACTCCTCAAAAATCAGTTCTTGGGGGGACTGGCACTGTGGGCTTAGCAGGTAAAGCCACCACCTCCCATGCCAGCATCCCATATGGGTACCAGTTCAAGTCCCAGCTGCTCCACTTCCAATCCAGCTCCCTGCTAATGCACCTGGGAAAGCAATGGAAGATGGCCCACGTCATCGGGCCCCTGCATCCATGGGGTAGATTCATAAGGAGCTCCTGGCTTCTGGCTTCAGCCTGGCCCAGCCCCAGCCATTGCAGCCATTTGGGAAGTGAACCAGCAGAGGGACAATCTCTCTTCCTGCCTCTGCCTCTCCTTCTCTGTAACTCTTTCAAATGAATAAATCCTCTGAAAAAATGAGTTCTCAGGACTAGAGGGAGTCTTTAGTGTGCTGCACTGTGTCTATTTAGCTTGCCTTAAAGACTAATTCGACTCCATGCACCCTACAGGGCACAAACATTTTGTTGCGATTGTCCCACCCCCACCAGAGGACTCAAAAGGGAAGCTGGGTTTTTTAATTATTTATATAGCTTGATCTATTTCTGCCCTTTGTGATATATGCATAACATACATGATATAGACTCTCTGACTATAACCACCCTCACATGTACCACCCAGTGACACTAAGCACACTCACCTTGCTGGGTGATCCTTCTTACCCTCACTCCGTCTCCAGACACTTTTTCATCACCCCAAAGTGAAATCTTTTATTCACCAAAAAATGTCCTCCCAGTCCCTTGGTAATCACTGTTCTGCTTTCTGACTCTGAATCTGACTGTTTCATATACATGGAATTGTGTACTATTTCTCCTGTGGCATCTGGCTTACTTCACTGAGCATACCATCTTCAGTGTCCATCCATGTTGAGGCAGGTGTCAGAATCTCCTTCCCTTCTCAGCCAGAATAACACGACAGGGGTATCAGGGCCAGTGCTGTGGCATAGCAGGTAAAGCCACTGTCTGCAGTGCCAGTATCCCATATTGGTGCCAGTTTGAGTCCTGGCTGCTCCATTTCCAATCCAGCTCTCTGCTATGACCTGGGAAAGCAGTGGAAAATGGCCCAAGTCCTTGGGCCTCAGCATCCTAGTGGGAGACCCAGAAGAAGCTCCTGGCTTCAAATTGGCACAACTCTAGCCATTGCGGCCAGTTGGGGAGTGAACCAGCAGATGGAAGACCTCTTTCTCTGCCTCTCTGTAACTCTGCCTTTCAAATAAATAAATAAAATCTTTTTTAAAAAGTACTACAGCTCTATGGAAATAAGCTTTGCTTAGCCTTTTACCTGTTGATAGGTGTTTGGGTTCCTTCCACCACTGGGCTCTTGGGAGTAACATGGTATGAACACAGTATGCACACAGAAAAGCAACTTTTTGAAGGGGAATGGGCAGAGAGAGTTCTGGGTAACAAGGCCACACCAAGGGACAGAGGCTGGGGTCCTCCAACTTGGGGCAGGGAGAAGAGAAGCCACAGCCACCCCCTCCTGTTTCTGTACGCTTTGCTCATGAAGCATGTGTGGTGACTCCAGCAAGGACTGAAACAAATCCAGTCAAGGACGAGACACATGCGCAGCTGAGAGCATCCTAACACTCTACACAGGCTAATGCCCTTAGTCCTCAGGAGGCCTTCTGCCCAAATACTGCTGACACCCCCATCTTACCGAAGAGGAAAGCAAGGCCCAAGAGGTGCAAAAGTCTCTCATGTCACCAGCTAGCAAGAGACAGAGCCGGGATTAGAACATAGATTAAGGGGCTGGCCTTGTGGTACAGGTGGTTAAGTCGCCGGCAACCCATATATGTGTGCTGACTTGAGTCCTGGCTGCTCTACTTCCAATCCAGCTCCCTGCTAATATGCCTGGGAAAGCAGCAGAGGATGGGCCAGGTACTTGGGCCCCTACCACCTATGTGGAAGACCGGATGGAGGTCCAGGATCCTGTCTTCAGCCCGGCCCGGCCGCAGCCATTGCAGCCATTTAGGGAGTGAACAAGAGAGGATAGAAAAGATAGCCACCCCCCGCTCCATTTAATTCTGCCTTTCAAATAAATACAACTTAAAAAAAAAAAAAGAACATAGATCAAGTCTATGCTGGAGACCCTTACAGAGACTCCCCTGGCCCTCACAGGGGAGGGTTAACATCCCCAAGTCCCGGTCTGCCTCAACATCCTCACAAATCAGAGGGAGTTAGGGGGTGAAGAAGCAGGGAGAATCTGATGACGGGATGGGGTCACGTGAGCAGAAGCCCTGTGGGGTCTGAAGGGGGCTCTCGGGTGGCCGGTGCTCACAGAGGAGACGAGTGCAACCCCGGAGGCCGGGGGATTCCTGAGCGGGACAGTGCTCTTGGCAGCCTGGGCTTCTGTGGGCCTCCTGGCCTGGGAAACCACAAAGCCAAAATGTAAAGGGTCTGTTTCCTAAGGAAAACACGTCCTTATACATTCTGAGTAATTTCCCGTGCAATGAGGGAAACGTACACACAACACCCCCCACGGGTTTTCGCTTACGGTCGGATTCAAGTACAGAGAAGCAGGGTCGGGGGAAACTCTCTGCTGCTTCCAAACCTCAGCGGTGGCCTGGAGGCCTGGGGGGGAGAGGGGAAGGCTGGGGAGCGGGGGGGGGGGGGGGGGGCTGGCTGGCTCCCCTGCTGTGAGCTCCTTGCCCGTCCTCTGAGGGCGGGGCGGTGGCATCTCACACGTGGAAGGGGCTTTGCCAGCCCGTGGGGAGAAATCACAGAAGCTGAGGCCCAGGTTTAAGTCCAAGTGCACTGTGGGAATGAGCCACTAAGGGCAGCGGGGGCAGAATACAGGCGAAATCCACGAGGTCCTTGGTCGTGGACACGATGGTCAGGGAGGAGCAGGCTGGGGGAGGCCAAAGAGGACAACGAAGTGGGGATCAGACGTGTCGCTTCCCAGAACCCCCGGAAGCAGGTGAGTGGGCAGAGGACAAACCACGCCACCTCCCTGGACCTTGCTCAGTCTCCCTGCACACTGTGTGACTTCCAACATCCCTTCCTGGCAATTTCAAAAGATGGGGGGGGGGGGGCTGACTGGGGGAGGGGTGGCGTTACCGTGCGGGGGTGGTGTGGGAGTCTGGAGCTGGGGTACTGTAGAGCCAGGAGAATCCGGACCAGCCCAGAGGCGACTTGCACTGCAAATGTGACGCAGGGAGCATCCCGACTGGCGGGGGTCCCGGGTCTGGCAGCTTCAGTGCTGAGCAGCTGGCCTGTTTTTACACTAGCAGAAGATTTAGACGTGGGGGTTTCTGTGTCTCCAGGGCCCTGAGGGCCCCATCCTGACTGGGGCAGCCTGAAGAAGTTGAGATCCCCCCAGCCAGCAGTGGCCGGCCTGCTCCAGTCTGTACAGCTCTCTGCTGGTCACTAGCCCGCTGGCCTCTATGACCTCAGGTGACCCTCACAGCAACCTCAGGAGCAAGGATCAATCCTTGTTCCCACTCTACAGATGGTGACACTGAGGCTCAGAGGACACATTCACGGTAGTAAGCCACATGGCTAGCAGAGGCAGGAGTGAGCCCTTGTCCCCAGCCTCCTGGGGACATCTGGGCCCCAGGAAAGTAGCCGCTGTCCCCCCAGCATATGCCTGATTGGAGAGGAAAGCAGAACACCAAGAGCAGAGACCCCACCTCATCCTCTGGGAGCCCCCAACTCTATTGACCCAGGGCCCATGGACAGGTGCTGGAGACAGAGATTCCCAGTAGTAAGGATGCTCACCAGAGCCCCAGGAGCCCTGTGGTTGAGGCTACAGCCCCGGGCCAATCACTTCACCGGCCTGAGTCTCACCTATCAAAAACAGGAGCGACACTAGGTCAGCAGTCTCCAGTGTGGCAGAATCAGATTCTTGCTTTCCTCGCACGAATCTCACTGAAGCCCTGGGTAAACAGAACATCGGGCCATTCCCAACGGCTCAGAGCACAAGCCTGGCAGGCCAGCTGCTCATCAACTTTCCCGTTGTTCCTTGGGACCCTGCACAGGACCAAAGGCAATGCTGGATGCCATTGGGAAGCCATCAAGCTGTCCAGTATCCTGGGAGGCTTAGTCCTCCTGCACAGGGCCACTAAGGAAAGACCTTCTCAAAGCCGAATGAGGGCCGCCCATGTCTCCTCAAGTCATCCCACAGGTTCAGTCGCCACCCAAATGCCATCAACTCCCAAATCTTAACCCCAAGGCACATGAAATGCCTGCCCAACGCCTATGCTTGTTCACTGGTATGCCACGTCCATGGCTGTGTGACTGACCCTAAAACTTACAGCTGGAAGACAACAAACGTTAATTAGGACAGAGTGTCAGGGCTGTGGGTTCTGGGTCAAGTTCTCTCCTCTGGTGGCAGTCAAGGTGTCCACTGGGGCTGGAGGACCCACTTCCGACATGGCTCACCCCACTCACGGAGCTGGCAGGTTGGTGGTGGCTTTGTGGCACAGACCTCTCCCAACATGGCCACTCATCTGCGGGAGAGTAACCAAGATGGAAGCCTGAGGCTTCACCATCGCCTTATTGGGTGCGTTAGGAGTGAGTTACTAAACCCAGGCCATAGTGGGAGGAGAATCAAGCTCCACCTCGTTCAGACAGAAGCATCAGAGAATGTGTGGATCTATTTTAAAACCACCGTGCTAAGACTAGATTTCTGAGTTCTTCCCTAAAACCCAGCCCCCCTCCACTGGGGCCTACTGGAGTAAATGGAAGCTTGAAGATAGTCAGGAGACCGGGACACCTCCTCTCTCAAACTAACAGAACACCAAGTCCTCTGCTTCTCATCTCCCATCACTCCATCCACACAGTAGCAGACCATGATGGAACCCTGGCTCCAGCTACAAAACCTCCTGTGCCTACTTCCCTATCTTTAAATGACCATGACAGCACCTGCCACGTGGTAAGGATGGAACATTCCACATAAAGCCATGGCTGGCACCTAATAAACGCTGAAAAAGTGCTTGCTACTACTGGGTTTCTTGGATTTGTCTCTCTTCCTCTGTGCCTCTCACCAAGATGATTTACATGGCCCTTTTGTCATTCTCCTTAAATCCACTGTTCCCAGCTATGGTTGCCACAGAGCAACCAAAGGGAGCTTGGCAAAGTATACATTGTTTTTTAATATTTATTTATTTGAAAGGCAGAGCTAGAGAGAGAGGGAGAGAACTATCCTAAGCTATTTTCCCAGGTGCATTAGCAGGTGGGATAAGAAGTGGGACAACCGGGACACACACCGACACCCATATGGAATGCTGGCATTGCAGGTGGCACCTTTACCTGCTACACTACAGCACAGGCCCCACAAAGAGCACATTGATCTTCCTTTTAAGATTTATTTATTTGAAAGTCAGAGTTATAGAGGGAGAGGAGAGGAGGGGAGGGGAGGGGAGGGGAGGGGAGGGGAGGGGAGGAGAGGAGAGGGGAGGGGAGGAGAGGGGAGGGGAGGGGAGGAGAGGGGAGGGGAGGGAAGGGGAAGGGAGAGGAGGGGAGGGAGGGGAGGGGAAGGGAGGGGAGGGGAAGGGAGAGGAGGGGAGGGAGGGGAGAGGGAGAGACAGAGATCTTCCATGCACTGGTTCACTCCCCCAAATGGCTGCAATGGCCAGGGCTGAACCAGACTGAAGCCAGGACTCAGGAGCTTCTTCCATATCTCCCACCTGTGTGCAAGGGCCCAAGGACTTGCGCCCTCCTCCGCTGCTTTCCCAGGCACATTTGCAGGGAGCTAGATCAAAAGCAGAGCAGCCAAGACTCAAACCAGTACCCATAGGGGATGCCGGTGCTGCAGACAGCAGCTTAACCCACTGTGCCACAGTGCTGGCTGCACATAGTTGATCTTCTTCAGCAACTGCCCTCCATCCCCACTGCTCAAAGACCTCCAAAGGCTTCCATTGCTCTAGAAATGAAAATAAAGCCTGGCTCTTGCCTGCAAGGGCCCCTCCTCCTGCTCTTCAGAACATCTTCGAACACTCCTGCCCCCTGTCTACCACAGCGCCTTTGCTCACGCTGTTTCTCTAGCCTAGACAAAACACCTAGATGAATTCTGATCATCCTTCCAATCTCAGCTCGTGATATTTTCCAAGGAAACCTTCTCTGACCTCTGAACACACAGCACAGACTGTGATTACTCAATTCATCCTTCTCCCTCCCCCCGCACACTCAGCTCTATGGCAGCAGAGACCACACCCACCATGGCTCCCAAGTGCTTACGCAGCTTCCACCCCAGTGTCTGGCACAGGGTCAGCTGCCAACAAGCATTTGTGGAATGGATAATGAAATGCTCTTCCTCCCATAGGTGCTCACGGTGAGGGTTCCCAGGTCCAGGGACAGAAAGGACCCGCCCTCCACAGCTTGCCTCCTCACTCCTCACGTGCCCTAGAGGTGCTGGAGCATCAAGATCTTCCTTAGCCGGGCAGCTCAGCGCCCTCGCCTGGATAAACAGAAACAGGTACCAGCCGCTTCTGGGAGCTCCACAGGGGGCTTCCTGTCTCGCTCTGGGCCGGCTGGGGCTGTCCACACCTCTGAGAAAGTGATGGATGGGCCTCCTCTGTGACCTTCTCAGATGCCTGAAAGACTCATATTTGCCTGGCTTCCTGGAGACTGCTCGCCAGCGGTCCAAGTCTCTGGCCTTCTCCTCCACAGGCCTCTTTGAAATCAGGATCTGAAACATGTTCATTCTCTTTTTAGCTTCCCTCTTGACCCAACTTCAGCCACCTCTCTAGGACTGCTTCTCCCCTCAGCTCTTCTAAGTCCAGGCCAAGGCAGGGACAACTCAGTGGCAGAGAGAGCATGCACCCGGCTTGCTAGCTGTGCTACTGACCTGCTTGCTTGTGGTCCTGGGCAAATCACTTTCTTTTTATGAGAATAAACTCCAACTTTACCTGCTCCCTCCTGCAAGGGTGCAAGGGCCCCCCACTCTATGTCCACCACTGTCCCCCAGTTACTTCTTTCATCTCCTTCGCAGCCATTCTCCGAGGCTGAGGACACTTCACACAGAGAGGCCTCTTCCTCCCTGGGAAGACTGCGCTCTGCTTCTGAGCTCAGCACAAAAATCCAAGTCTCGGAGGGAAGACAGCTACTTCTCACATCACATGAAGGCCCCTGGTGTTGCCCATGAGCGCCACAATCGCCCTCCTCAGCCTTCCCATGCACACAGCTGACTTCGTTGGGTCAAGCCTGCCCACTGCCATGCCTGCTGCTGGCATGCCTGGTGATCATTCGCACCCCATCTGCATCCTGGCGTCTGAGGCTCTCCTGTTCCCACCACGAGAATCGCGACACACGCACCTGCAGCTCATGTACTCAGCAAGGCCTGGCATGAATCCTTGCAGGAAGCTGGAGGGAGAAGCAGAGGGCATTCCCGCCCACCTTGGGGATGCAGCCTCCTTTGCCAGCCTCGTAGCCACGAAGCACTGAGCCCCCCTCCTGCTGAGGACCCCTGGCCTGAGACCCAGCCCCAACAGTCCAGAGTCCTTGTCTTGCCCTTGCTCTTGCTCTGAGGCCCACCACCTGGGAGCAAGCAGCCCTGCCTGAACTTCTCAAGGCACCACCTTCAGAGCACCTGGCCCCTTCCCCGGGCCGTCATCCACCCATCTGGGCCACAGCCTTTATCACCGTCTTCAGGCCAGGAGGGCTCCCAGCACGTTCTATCTTCAGTCCTCACCCCCAACCCCGCTTTGCTCCTACAATGGAACGAACCAAAATGTCTCCCCCACCCTCCAAACATTCCTTCATCAAGCATTTCTAGGACCCTGGGGTAGATCTGGAAGAGACTTTCGGGTCTTGCCCTAAGATGGAATCTCCCTTTTCTTACATCTCCGTGCCTTAATGATTTATGATTCAACAAAATTTCCCGAGACTCTGAACTGTGCTGGCCTCTGTTTCATGCACCGGGATCAAAGCAAGAACAAACCAGACAGGAACCCCTGCCCTGGTGGGTTTGCATTCTGGTGACAGCCCCACAGAGACACAGCCAAAATCCAGAGAACTTCCTCTGCTTGTCCTGAGGCCTCGCCACCTCCCAAGTGGAGCCAACTCTTTTGGTGCTGCCATCTTGAACCCCAACGCATGACGTTCCACTGTTGCCTTCTTTCAAGCTCAAGCCCCGTGCTGTTCTGCAAGGCAGCGCTGCTTCTCCTCCAGCATCCCCACTGCCCTTCCTTCCCCTGCTGCCACAGCCGCTGCCCACCCCTCCTCCTCCTGGATCAGATTCATTAGTCAGCGCTTTTACCCAACCCCCCACCCCGCCCCACCCTGGGAGGGCAAGCAGTCCCTTTTGTTTTGTCTCATCAGCATGGCCAGCCTGCACTGCTCTCCGCGAAGATTTTCTCGTCCCCAGAGGCTGCTGCTGGAGTCCACAATGACAGGGGAGCTGAACATTTCCCAGTCGGCCGCCAGCCCTCAGCAGAACTTGGCCTGGGGCCCGAGCAAGCGTCTCAGGAGATGAAAATCAACTTTCCTGGACCCAGCGCCTGGCTTTCCAGTGGGAGCCACAGCCTCCGCAAGCTGCTGGCATCCACTCTGTAAAGGGCATATGGGATGGTAAACAGGACCGTGGATGCCCTGCAGCCTGCAAGCTCTGCAGAGCAAGACCTGGCCCCTTCCACCGAAGTGGACCCAACAGGCGCCCCACGTGAACTTGGTGCACAACCCACCAGGGCCAAGGTATTGGTGCTTGGGACCCCTGTGTCACAGGGCAGCCAAAGGCCTCCCGAGAGCTCGGAGGTTGTGACAGGGACTGAGATCTGCAGGGCTATGGGCCATTCTGGCTCTTCTGTCTCACACAGGGAGCCCTTCTGTGTGACCTGACCCCTCTGAGGGTCACATGGCCCTGGCATGGATAGCAAGACCCAGCCTCCTCACCTGTCTTCCACACATGCACTCAGAAAGACAGCCATCCACCCTCACAGGCAAAGTGACCCGTCAGATCCCAGCTCCCTGTGGGTGGACAGCTGGTGCTAGCCCACCCTGCCTGCCAGGATCTGGACTTTCTTGGGCCACGTCGCTGTACCCAGGGCCCTCCATTTACTAGCGCCCAGCCACCCTGTTCCCAGGACTGTAACCCTGCCTGGCTAGCTCACCCAGTCCATCTCAGAGTACACCCTGCAAGTGGAGCACGCAGGGTGAGGATGAGGGAGGGCTGCTGCAGAAATCTGAGGGGACCTCCCAGTGCTGGGACCTGACGCCTGTGGAAGACAGACTGCAGTGTGACGGGATCGTCCCTCCCAGTTCTCTCCTCTCCGGGTTAGGAGAGTTTGGAACTAAACGGTGTGGCCAAGGCACAAATCACTCAGATCTGTAGCTCAGAAACAGAAGCTGAGGAGGGAGCAATGGCTTTAGGAGACCAGCTGACCTGGAAGGAGAAAGGGTTAGGAGATGGCTCCACTGACCTTGGTAATAAGACCTAGGCAGGTCAACAGAAGAGGGGGCCAGCGGTGGGCAGAGGTCATGGCTGAGGGGCAGCTCCAGGGCCGGAGGCGCTTTCCAGAGTGGGCAGACATCACGCAGGCCTCCCAGAGGTTGGGGCCCAGACAAAGCACCACGTGCACCTGCAAGGGAGAAATGCCAGCTTCCAGAGTGCAGCCTGCAGGCCAGGGATGCGTGCGGGACACTGAGGGGCTGGTCGGTCCTCCTGCCTCACAGAGAACACAGTGAGGGTGCGGCCAGCCCCTTCGCTTTGGCCTCAGTCACCCCCGACCCCCAACAGACAGGGCCCAGCAGTACCTCCCAGGACAGGAGCCCTGACACTCACAGCACCTTACAGCCCAGCAGAGGGACCACACACAAGGCTCCAAGTGCCACCCTTGTCCCCAGAAGCGTGGGGCGGACTGACACCAGCATTCTTTGGACCTCCTGTGCATGCTTCAACCAGGCTACTTTATGTCCATTTCTTGTTTCCTCTTTACTGAGGTTCTATTTTGGCTTTCATTCAAAGAAAAAGTCACCAGGCTCAAAGCCAGTCTAAGGACTCGAGGCTGCAGCAGGGTCCTCCTGACTTTGATGTGCGCCACCTTTGCACGGTGGTCTCTTCCCCAGAGCCCAGCCCCCAGGAGGAAGAGCTGCCAGCTAAGCCCCCAAGGACCCTCCCCAACAACCACACGCATGGGCTGTCAGAAACCCATGTGTGCTGAGCACCACCAGGCCCTGCTGTCCACAGTAGGGCCATTTACACAAGGGGAGTCCACCCCACGATGCCCACGACGCCATCCTGGGGCCAGGGTCAGCCTGCTCCTGGGCCACAGCTGGTCCCAAGGGCTTGGTGACAGGGCTGGGGTGGGGGCCTCTGCTTCTCTTTGGGCTGTAAAAACAAGAGGTTTGGATTAGCATATGAGATGGTAGCATTTCCCAGAATGCAGTCTGATTTCATCCCATCCCCCAGGGGGACTCCAGCAGCCCTGTCTTCTCGGGATCCTGCCAGGAGGAGGCTCGGAGGCAGTAAAGCACTGGGCGATGCGTTAGATCTGCGTCCATGAGCGGTCTCCTTCTACACTCACTCCAAACACTTTCCCAGCAGGCCTTTGGGGGAGGCACCACCATGAACCCCATTTTATAGACAGAGAAAACAGGTGCGGCTTTCTCAGATGGCGAGTGGCAGGCAGTCTGACTCCAGTGTGGGAATTCCTAACCTCCACCCCCACCACAGCCCTCGGGCTGGATCACGCCACCTGGAGGTGAGGCTCTTACATCTCCTCCATCCCCAACGCTCTCAGAGCCTCTCAGAGCGGCCGGGGGCCAGGACAGGCCATGGTGTGGGAGGGGAGTCTCAGGACAGGTGGCCATGGAGCCCCTCTCAGGCAGGGCCAGCTGCTTCCTCTTCCTACCATGCAGCTCCTTGTAGAGTCACCCAGAAATGGAGAGGAGACAGAGAATGCTCCTCCAAAGATGACCGCCCAGACAAGGATGGACGGCCCTGTGCACTGGCTACCCCTAGCCTTGAGGTCTTCTCTCCACGAGGGGCTGGGCCGGGGTCCTGTCGCCTTGGCTGGAGGGGAAGGGGTGTGTTTAGACGTCCGTGAGCAGGATGGGCTCCCTGCCCTCCTCAACTCTGGCCCAGGTCCTCCTTGCAGTCCTTGGCCTCAAAGTGCCATGTGTCCCCCAGGCAGGTGCAGGGTTCCCAGGCTCCACCTGGGCATGCGGGTGGGCCCGCGTTTGGTCCGCGAGATGCCTCTCTCTCCAGCCGGAGACTCTCAGCACACGTCCAGGGAGCCCCTGGCCCGCCGCAGCCGCCATGGAGGCCTGCCTCACTCACGTCACCTGCCCTCACGGTCGGTGGCCACCCTGCATTGTTCTCTCCTGCCTGTGCCCCTGCACTGTCCTCTCCCTCTCTCTTTCTGTGTGTGTCTCAGTCCCCCCTCCCTCTCACTCTCAGGCTTTCTCAGTATGTCTGTCTGTGTCTCTTTGTCTTGTGTCTCTCTCCATGTCTATGTCTATCTTTCTGCGTCTGTCTCTGCATCTCTGTCTGTCCCTTTCGGTGTCTCCCTCTCCTTCTCTCTATCACTATCCCCACCTCTCTGTCCCTCTCAATCTCCTCCCACCCCCTGATTTTCCTGGGTCCAGTTACACAGTGAGGCAGCAGCTAATTAGTAGCCGAGGTCCCCAGTCCAGGCTTCTGGAGCTGTGTTCAAGAACCTTTGAGTTCCACAATGAGTGTCCAGGCTCGCACAGAGCACTTGGGAGCCCCTGGGCCTGGAAGTGCAGAGCCTCACTGCCGTGACATGCACAGCTCTGAGTTGGACATTGGGCAGGCTCCGGCCCCTGCCTTCTCCTCTCCCATAAACAGGAAATAACAATCAGTGCCCGCTTTGAATGTTTGTTGCAAGCGTTAAATGAGATTTATGAGTCATTACTTAGCACCCAGTGCTCAACATTACCTATGATCACCTGTCAGACTGTGGGCAACAGGAAGCCTCCAGGGTTCCCAGAAAAATGACAGTTGCCACCAGCCCCTTACTCTGGAATGAAGACAATGAACAAGGCAGACTCTTCCGGCAGCAAGAACAGAGTCTGGCCCCATTACCAGGCTGCGGGGAGACCCCTGGGGCAGGGGACAGGAGGGGTAGATGCTTCCCCATCCCATTTTGCAGATCAAGAAACTGAGGTGGAAGAGACAGCACAGGAACCCCAGGCTGTCAATGCCCGGCACAGAGATCCTGCTGCATCAGCAGTCAACTTAGAGCTCAGCAAACATCACCAGGGGACTCCTGGGGGCAGCAACTGGAGGAGGGGCATGGAAGACTCAGACTCCCCACCCCGACTAGGCCCCCAGGAGGGCTCCAGCCACATGCCAGGCTCGAGGCTGGCCAGTCCTACACCTCCCCTGCCGTCAGATTTTCCCAAATCCCGCCTCTGCCCCATGGCAGGCAGAGCTCTCCCAAGCCTCTGTTTACAAAATTATAAGCTTCCTTTGTCCCCAGTCGCCTCTGGTTACCAGAATACTCATTGGCTCTCCCGAGCTTTCGGGGACATGGAAAATGTGACTTCACCCCTCAGGGATTCGGGGCCTTAACAGAATGGCACTGGGGAAAGAAAATGAGAAAGGACGTCACTGTCCACTCTCAGCAGAAAAGATGGCGAGTCAGGTCCAGCGGCAGGACCGAGGGCCCCAGGAGGCCCAGCAGAGACAGACCAGGATACCCCCCTCCTCTGAACCCCACAGCCTGGCAATCAGCATCTGAGGGTGTGGTCAGCAGGGAGGGAACGGGTGGCCAAGGACAGGTGTCAAAGGCGGGACATCATCCTCCCTGATTGGACCGACTTATTGATTTCTACGCTGAGTTAATCAGTCACTGACTGTGTGTGCTTCGAGTGAGGGGTTCTGGGACCCAAACACCTGGGCTAGCATCCTGGCTCTGCATTCTGGGCTTCAGTTTTCTCTTCAGTTTTCATTGTTTCTGTTTCATAACAGAAACAATGCAGTGATGACCTCCCAGAGGCTGAATGAGATAACATAGGCCCAGTCTCAGGACCACACCCAGCATGGCAGAAGCTCCTGAGACCTGTGGCTCCCACAGCTGTCACTCCCTCCAACAATGTGTCCAAGGCTGACGTGGTCCTGCCCAGGGCCCATTGATTGCTGTAGGCCTGGAGCCTCGGGGAGAGCTTAGCGGGCAGCCTGGCAGAGTAACAGGTGCTGTCTGTCAGCAGTCCACATGGCCACTGAGCCCCGCCCCATTCAGACGCAGGCACTTCAGTCTCAGTCTCTGACCAGATACTAGCCCTGCCTGTCTCCCTCTAGCATCATGGGAAGAGAGTTCTGTGTGGTCACCAGCCACTTGTCCCTACTGACTACACAAACATGCCCCCATCCCAGCCACATGGTCCCCCGGAGCCCATTGCTAACCAGAAGCAGACAAAGCCCACTCCAAATACATCACACAGTCAGTCCACTTTCAGGTCCAGTCTACCTGAGCACTGCTCTCAAAGGCACTTGCCTCTCAAACAACTCCAGCTTCCAGGAAAAAGATAAGTCAGAAAAGCAAGCGCCTCCTTTCCTCCCAACCCACAGCCTCCACAGCAGGGCCCCCAGGACATAGGCCACCCACATGGGAGTTGGGGGGCAGTGGAGGCAGAAGCATGAGGAGAACAGACAGCACATCACTGTGTCCCACCGGGGTGGACAGCACGCAACATCTCAAGAGTGACAGAACACCCTGCATGAAGCAAATCTACCTCCCACCATCCAGGCTCCTGAACACCTGCACTCACGCTATCCCCTGAGGTCAGACATCCTGGAGAGGCCTGGCCAAGGGAGATCAGGAGACTCGTCCCCACCACTATGCTAAGGCCAGGGCCAGTGTTGATGGGGAGGCAGTGCTGACCCAAGAAAGGAAACTTTTCAGAAGTTTCAGAAGCGGGTGGTTTCACAGCCAGCCTCTGTGTGTATCACAACCATCGTGCACTCTGGCCTCAGAATCAGCCCTTAAGGCATTCAGATCTGGCTAAGAAGCCCATGAGAGCATTTCAGGCATGGAAAGCCAACACCTGTGGCAAAAAGTGGCCTACATGAAAGATCTCTGTGAGGGAGATCCCAGTGGAAAGAAGGGGCCATCAAAGAAGGAGGTACCTTTCTCCAAAGGGAGAAGAGAGCTTCCACTTTGCTCACAGTCCTGTCTAAATAATGACAGAGTTTGTGAACTCAAGAGGCTTCCATAGCCTTGGCAGCTCATGACAAGAGCCTTGGGTGATCACTGATGTCATGAATAAGAGTGTCAATTGTTAAATCAACAACAAGAGTCACTGTGCACTTGCTCCCCATGTAAGACTTCTGTCCTTAATGTGTTGGACTATGAGAATTAACGGTAAAACTAGTCTTCAAACAGTACTTTATACTTTGTGTGTCTGTGTGGGTACAAACTGTTGGAATCTTTACTTAATATAGAGTTGCTATTCTGTTTATAATTAAAAATGAATCTTAATGAAGAATAGGATAGGAGAGGGAGTAGAAAGTGGGACAGGAGTGGGGGTGGGAGGGTGCGTACGGGGGGAAGAACCATTATATCAAAAGCTGTACCTATGAAATTTATATTTATTTGTTAAATAAAAGCTTTATTGAAAGAAAGAAAGAGAGAGAGAGAGAGAAAGAAAACCATCATGAAGAATGAGTACTGCTGCACCCTGCTACTGACAAGGAAACAGCAATCCCAGGAGGACAGGGTTCAAGCCACAGAGCCACACTGCCAGCCACGGGAAGACAAGCACACTCACCCGCTGTTCCATATCAGTGACCAAGTCCCCTTCCCCGGGGAGGCTCAGAGCCACAGCATGAACTGACCTGTGAGGCTGACCCTGAAGCCTCAGCTCTTTTCCCACCTCCTTTTCCTGGCCCTGCACAAGGCGCAATCAGTGGAAAGTCCCACCAGGCCTGAGAATTGGTGGTCTGCCCGGTTTCCAGCTAACAAGCAGAGATGCACCAGCCAAGGACACTCGTGGCTTTGCCTAGGACTCAAGTACTCAGAGGATGTGGAAATCAACATGAAAGTGGAAATGTTTGGAAATAAATTTCAGCGGTGCTCTGGGAAACACAAGACAAAGCTTCTCCATTCCTCCTGGTCTCCTCCCACCTTGCCCCACCTCAGATCCACGGCCTGGAATCCTTAACTCTTTGACGTGAGCAGAGGGGTTTCTAAAGGGGAGACCCAGTGTGCTGAGCCTCTAGGCTCAGACTGTCAGAGATGGAAAGACACCCTCATCAGACAAACGAGAAAGCTATAAATCTGGATGATAGAAGCCACTTGCCCAGGGTCAGGCACCTGAGTGCACACCATGTGAGACTTTGCATGCTGGTCTTACACATGCTGTGCTGGCCTGCACAGCCTGCACGTGCACTCCCGCACGTATCACAAGATCCTCTGTCACCCATCCCTTCCCAATGCTGAGCCTGCTCATGCACGGACAAAGACTGCCCCCTGGTGGGCATGGGGGCCCTCTCGGGACCTGCAGGTTCTCCTTAGACTCCAGGTCCTGGACCAGGATGGAAGCTGCTCTGGGATCAGGATGTCTGGGGTCAGGATCAGGGCAAGAACAAAGGGGAACCTTGGTGTCACAATCAGGAAGTTTACTGGAGAGAGAAATGCCTGTTCTGGGAAGAGACACAGCAGCGCTGGGCAGAGAGAGAATCTGAGCCACAGCACAGTCACCTGCAGGCCTCCATGGACCCAGCCAGGAGCACTGAAAAGTGTGACAACTCCTCAGGGCTAACATAAAATGCAGGCCGGCCAATTTAACTGGAATTTCAGGTGAGCAGTGAATATTCATCTAGCGTAAGTACATCCCACACAAGGAGAGGAAGGCGCCTGAGCAGAAGAGCAGAAGCTGGGGCTGGCGCTGTCGCACAGCAGGTAAAGCTGCCGCCTGCAGCACTGGCAGCCCATATGGGTGCCATTTCAAGTCCTGGCTGCTCCACTTCCAATCCATCTCTCTGCGATGGCCTGGGAAAGCAGAAGAAGATGGCTCAAGTCCTTGGGCCCCTGCACCCGCGTGGGAGACCCGGAAGAAACTCCTGGCTCCTGGCTTCAGATCGGCACGGCTCCAGGTGTTGCTTCCATCTGGGGAATGAACCAGCAGATGGAAGACCTCTCCCTCTGCCTTTCTGCCTCTCTCTGTGTAACTCTGACTTTCAAATGAATAAATAAATCTTTAAAAAAAAAATAAAAACTGCTAGAATGCAGTGATGGGCACTGTTTACACGGAGGGAGACAGAACAAGCAGGTAACACACTAAGGATGACAGGAGCCAGGTTTTTTATTATTGCACATGGAAGCAGGAAATATGGAAGGAGGCAAAACAAGAATAAGCTCTGTGGAGTTAGAACTGGTGCACACTCCCATATAGAGACAGGAAAATAAGTGGAGATATAAATATGTATGTATATGGCTATTAGGGACTCCTTGTTTGTCCCCTCCCAAAATCCATAGGGTGGATCCCTAATCCCAAGGGGAAGGTAGTGGGAGGTGCGGCCTTTGAAAGGTGATTAAGGTCTTTGAGGTCATGAGGAGGGAGCCCCTGCGATGGGAGTTGTGTCCTTGGAAGAAGAGGGAGATTCAAGGTTGTCTCCTGGGAGGACCATGGAGAAGAGCAGAGGAGGAACCAGGAGGAATCTGCACCCTGTGCTCACGCTCCCCAGCCTCCAGAACGGTAAGAAATCAATCTGTTAGTGAAGACACCTGGTCTGTTACAGTAGCCTGAAGTGACTGAGAAAATGACCACCGACTGTGTGTGTGTGTGTGTGTGTGTGTGTGTGTGTGTGTGTCGTTTGCTTGTGCATTTGTTTGCCTGAATGGATATACACAAATTCCCCACCTCCACCAAGGAGGCTTTGGAGTAGCAACACCCCAGCAACAATGAGCACACACCTGGGTTTCTAAGTCTCATCCTGTACTCAGAGAAACCAGAACTCTGCAGAAGTGGCCACTTCTAAGAGCAGAGTATAAAAAGCGCTGTCAGTCACCAAGCGAGTGACGAGTGTCAGAATACCCACCCATGACTCCTGCTCCTCCCCTTGCTCCCTTCATGTTTGCCTTCGTGGATTTCGAAGAGCTATCATTATTAGGTTTATTCACATTGCTATCTCTTCCGAAGGAATCCACGCCTTTATCATCCGCACTGGTCTACTCAAGCTGCTGTAACAAAATACCCCTGCTGGGCTGCTCTCGCTTCAGAAATGCTCACAGTTGTAGGGGCCAGAAGCCCAAGATCAAAGTGCCCGAGGGCTGGTTTCTGGTGAGGCCTCCCTGTGGCCGGCCACTGTGCTTCCTCTGGGGAGACAGAGGCTGGGCAGGGGAGGGAGATTGAGAGCCTCCGCCTCTTCTCATCCTGTCAGACTCCAGGGCCCTCATGTAACCGCGATTACCTGACAATCTCCAAATACAGTTGCATTGGCGGTTACAACTCCAACATATGACTTTTGTTTTTGGTTTTGGTTTAAGATTTATTTATTTGAGAGTCAGAGTTACACAGAGAGAGAAAAAGAGGCAGAGAGAGAGAAGTCTTCCATCCACTAGTTCACTCCCCAGATGGCTGCAACAGCCAGAGCTGTGCCAATCCAAAGCCAGGATCCTCTTCCAGGGCTCCCATGCGGGTGCAGGGGCCCAAGGACTTGGGCCATCTTCCACTGCTTTCCCAGGCTACAGCAGAGAGTTGGATCAGAAGTGAAGCAGCCAGGACTCGAACTGGTACCCATATGGGATGCCGGCACTACAGGCAACAGCTTTACCCACTACGCCACAGTGCCGGCCTTGCATCCTTACCTTTTCAACCTTTTTCTTGAAATAATACACCATTCACGCATTATTTTATAATCTTCAAATATGCAGTCCCCAGCTTTTGATGGTTTGACTTAGAATTTTTTGACTTTACAGCAGTGTGAAAGCAAACCTAGAGTCTTCTGGTTTTCACTCTCAGTGCAGTGCTTAATAAGGTACATGAGATATTCAATGCTTTAAGACAAAATGGGCTCACATTTGCCCTCCTGTAGGCTAACATAAGTGCTCTGGGCTCATGTAAGGTAAGGGAGGCTAAGCTATGGTGTTCGAGAAGTTAGGTATTTTATATGCATTTCTGACTTCTATTTCATGATTTGATTTCACTAATGGAACACATTGTGCACAGAAAATTTATCAGGATGGACCATATTCTGAGCCCCTAAAAGTAAGTCTTAAAAGGATCTGAGAAATACAAAGTGTTTACTATGACCAAAATGGAATCAGTCAAAACTAGAGAGTAACAATATAATTCCTAAATATTTCGAAACTAAATACTGCTTATCTAAATAATCCATGGGTCAAAGAATGAATCAATAGAGAAATTATAAAACACTTTTTGCTGATGAAAATGAAAACACAACATATTATAACATATGTGATTACTAAGTTATATTTAGGGAGAAATATACAGCACTAAAAGCTATATTAGTAAAGATAGGTCTCAAGCCAATTATTTCATTCATCTTCCACATTAAGAAACTAGAAGGGTGGCATCTCACTTAGCATTTATGACAACAGTTAAGACCTCTGCGTCCCACCTGGATTCAATACCTGGCTGGCTCCAGCACCTGACTCTAGCTTCCTAATGCAGACCTTAGATAAGGCATATCTGGATTTAATTCCTAGCCGCCAGCTTCAGCCAGGCTCAGTCTGAGCTGTTGTGGGCATTTGGGGAGTGAACCAGTGGATGGGAGACAGTCTCTCTCTCTCTCTCTCTCTCTCTCTCTCACACACACACACACACACACACACACACACACACTAGAGAACAAGAGTAAATTCAATCCACTAAGAGGAATACAGAGGCCGGCGTCGCGGCTCAATAGGCTAATCCTCCACCTGCGGCGCCGGCACACTGGGTTCTAGTCCCGGTCGGGGCACCAGATTCTGTCCCTGTTGCCCCTCTTCCAGGCCAGCTCTCTGCTGTGGCCCAGGAGTGCAGTGGAGGATGGCCCAAGTGCTTGGGCCCTGCACCCCATGGAAGACCAGGAGAAGCACCTGGCTCCTGCCTTCAGATCAGCGCAGTGTGCTGGCCGCAGTGCACCAGCCACGGCGGCCATTGGAGGGTGAACCAACAGCAAAAGGAAGACCTTTCTCTCTGTCTCTCTCTCTCACTGTCCACTCTGCCTGTCAAAATAAATAAATAAAAAAAAAATTAAAAAAAGAGGAATACAGAGAATAATAAAGAATATAACCGGCAGAGCCTAGACAGCAGCCAACTCCCACCCTGAAGAGACCCCAGTGTGAACAGACTGCAGTGTGAACAGAGACCGCAGTGTGAACAGAGACCCCAGTGTGAACAGAGACCGCAGTGTGAACAGAGACCCCAGTGTGAACTGAGACCGCAGTGTGAACAGAGACTCCAGTGTGAACAGAGACCGCAGTGTGAACAGACTCCAGTATGAACAGAGACCCCAGTGTGAACAGAGACCACAGTGTGAACAGAGACCCCAGTGTGAACTGAGACCGCAGTGTGAACAGAGACTCCAGTGTGAACAGAGACCCCAATGTGAACAGAGACCGCAGTGTGAACAGAGACCCCAGTGTGAACTGAGACCGCAGTGTGAACAGAGACTCCAGTGTGAACAGAGACCCCAGTGTGAACAGAGACCGCAGTGTGAACAGAGACCCCAGTGTGAGTCACCTGCACAAGAGCTACAGAAGCCAGGTCACTGCCTGTGGACAGAGTCTCCACTGCTCCATTGTCAGGTGGGGATTTGTACCCTGGTGAGACACATCAGTTTTGGTGTGTAGCACCACTAACCTCTCATGGGCCTGGTGTGTAACCCCAAGACTGCACAGACTTGGTGACATGAGACCCTGGTGTTTCTCACCCAGGGCCTTGTGAGTAGCTGAGAAGTTGCCTCTATACCCACTCCTACAACCTTGGGCAGACAGTAAGGAATCACAAGACTCTTGGGAACTCGGTGCCAGGATGATAAAAACCAAGACCAGGCAGATCCCAAGGGTCCCTGTCCCCAGGCTAGCGCCTGCAGACAGAGCCTGTGACCTGCTTCAGTGCCGAGGGGAGAGCTCCATGATCTTGCTTGAGCAGTCTTATACCCCAGCCAGCATCACCGGTGGCTGATAAGTACCGCAGCAAAACACTGCTTAGAATTTCTGGAAGCACAACTACAAACGAAACCAGACTACTAAGACGAATGCTTCAGTGTATTCTAACAGTCATCAGGAATTTCTGTGGAACCATGGTGTCACCTAAAGACCAAAATAAAGTGCCAGAAACCAGTAGCTGAAGTTTCTAAATTCTCAGATGAAGATTTCAAAATAGCTGTTTTAAGGAAACTCAACAAAATTCAAGGGAACACAGAAAAATAATCCAATATTCTAAGGGAAATCTGATAGGTGGAAGTAGTTAGCAGCCGGTGCTGTGGTGCAACAGGTTAAACTGCTGCTCCACGGCACCAGCATCCCATATGGGTGCCAGTTTGAGTCCCGGCTGCTCTGCTTCCAACCCAACTCCCTACTAATGTGCCAGGGAAAGCTGCAGAGGATGGCCCAAGTCCTTGGGCCCCTGCACCCACATGGGAGACCCACAGGATCCTGGCTTTGGACTCACCCAGCTCCAGCTGTTAGAATCATTTGGGGAGTGAACCAACAGATAGAAGTTCTCCCCCACCCTTTAAATATTTTTAAAGACAGAGACGATGGCAGAAAACTTCCCAAACCTGAAGAAAGATGGAATTATCTGGGTATAGGAAGGTCAAAGGTGACTAGTCCAATTCAACCCCACCAACTCTACCCCAACATATACTATACTCAAGCTCTCCGATGTTAAAAGACAAAAAAAGGGTTCTCAAAGTTGCAAGAGAAAGGAAGAAAATAATACATTAAGGGGTCGCAACTCACCTGACTGAGGACTTCTCAGCAAAACCCATATGGGCCAGGAAGGAGTGGGATGAGACTTACATTAGGAGAAAACAAATTTGCCAGCCAAGAATACTGGATCCAGCAAAGCTATCTCTAGATGAGAGAGACACAAAGGCATTCTGAGACAAACAAAATGAGAGACTAACACCATCAGGCCTGTGCTACATGAAATTTTAAAGAGACCTCTTCAAATGGAAAGAAAGAGATGCTAAAAAGTAAAATGAAAATATCAGGACACTCAAGGTAAGAGTATCCCAACAAATGCAGAATGACCCACTATTGCAAACATGGTAAATAAATCATTTATATCTTTACCGTGAAGACTTTAAAATGGCAATTACTGCACTAAAATGTTGAGACTGGCAATATGAAAACAGGTCAAATGTAACATCAAAAACAAAATGGAGCACAACCGTAGGGTGGCTTATCACAATTTCTTATCTCTTTGTTCTGCTTCTCTCTTATTTTTATAATCAATGGTATCATTTCACAATATTTCTTTCGAGCCAAAAGAAATTTTTTTAAACCTCAAGGTAACCACAAAGCAAAACATATACACAGACTCACCAAACATAATAAGCCAGGAATCAAAGTATGCCACTAGAGAAAATCACATAACCACAAATGAAGATTGTAATTTAGGGACAAAGAAAGAAAGGAACTACTATAAAAAATAAGAAACAAGTATCAAAATTGCAGTAGTAAGATCTCCCCAATCAATAATTACCTGACATGTCAATGGACTATACTCTCCAACTAAAAGAATAACTAAGTGGAGTAAAAAAACTGGACCCAACTACATGTTGCTTACAAGACTCTCACTTCACCTCCAAGGACACACACAGACTGAAAGTAAAAAGATGGAACAAGATATTCCACACAAAAGGGATCCAAAACAAATCACAAATAGCCATACTTCTATCAGATAATAGATTTTAAATTGAAAGCAGTAAAGAGAGACCAGAAAGGTCATCAAATAATGATAAAGGGTTCAATCCAGTAACAGGAAATAACACTTGTAAACACATATGCACCCAAAAATGAAACACCCAAATATATAAAGCAAATATTAATAGAACTAAAGGGAGAGAGAGACTTCTATAAAATAATAACACCCCATTTACAGAAATGGATAGATCACCTAGAGAGAAAATCAACCAAAAAACAGCAGAGTTAAAGTGCACCCTGGGTCAATTAGACCAAAAGACATCATCAGAGCTTTCCATTCAACAGCTGCAGAATACTTTCTCCCCAACAGCATGTGGAACATTTTCCAGGATAGATCATATAGCAGGTCACAAAAGTATCTTTTCTGACCACAAAGCAGTAAAACTAGAAATCCACAAGAAAAATGCAAACCACAAATATATGGAAATTAAATAATTTACTCCTGAACAACCAACGGATCAAGTAAGAAATCAAAGAGGAAACTTAAAATTTTACTGAAATAACATAAAATGGGAATACAACATACCAAAACCTATGGGATATAGCAAAAGCAGTACTTAGATGGAAGTTTATAAGTTTATAACAATCAATGCCTATATCAAAGTTATCATTTCACCTCAAGGAACTAGCAAAACAAAAATAAAATCCAAAATTGATAGAAGGAAAGAAATGAGACTCAGAGCACAAATAAATGACATAGAAATTAAACCAAAAAAAAAGAAAAAAAAGAAAAAAATCAATGAAACAATTCTTTGAAAAGATAAACAAAATTGATAAATCCTTAGCTAGACTAACCAAGAAAAAAGAGACAAGTTTCAAATACATGCAATTGGAAATGAAAATGGAGACATTACCACTGACAACACAGAAAAAATGAAGGATTGTTAGAGCTTACTATAAACAATGATATGGCAACAAATTTGATAACTAGAAGAAAAGAAGAAATTCTTGGACACATATACCTTACCCAGATTTGATCATCATAAGGAAATAGAGTACCTAAAGATATAACAAGTAGCAAGACTGAATCGATAATTTAAAAATCTTCCAACAAAGAAAAGCCCAGGACCAGCTAGATGGCTTTACTACTGAATCCTCCAAACATTTAAAGAATTAACTCCAAACCTTCTTAAATTATGTCAGAGAACAGAAGAGGGAGATTCCTCCAAATTCATTCTATGATGCCAGCATTACCTTGATACCAAAACCAGACAAGGATACAACTATAGGTCAATATCATTGATGAACACAAATGCAAAAATTCTCAACAAAATACGAGCAAACCAAAACCAACATGACATTAAAAAGATCACTCACCATGATTAAGGAAGATTCATCTCAGGGATGCAAGGATGGTTGAAGACATAGAAATCAATAAATATGACACACTATATCAACAGAATGAAGGACAAAATATCATATAATCATTTACACAGATGCAGAGAGGACATTTTATAAAATTCAACATCTCTTCAAGACCAAATTAGGTACAGAAGGAACATACCTCAACATAATAAAGGCCATATATTACAAGCCAGAGTTAACATCATATTGAATGGGGAAAAGCTAAAGGCTTCCTCTAAGATCTGGAACAAGACAAAAATGCTCACACTCACTATTTTTATTCAACATAGTACTAGAGGTCCTGGCTAGAATAATTAGGCAAGAGAAAGAAATAAAGGGTATCTAAATTGGAAAGGAGAAATTCAAACCATTACTATCTGCAGATGACATGATCAAATATAGAAAAACCCAAGGACTCCAATTAAAAGCTGTTGAAACTAATAAATTCCGTAAAGATACAGGATAAAAAGTTGAGGAGTAAGCCAGCAAATGGAAGATTTCTGTCTCTTGTCGATCGTTCTGTCTCTCTGCCTTTGAAATAAAACAAAAATAAATTAACTTTTTAAAAAAGGAAATTCTTCAAATTCATTTTATGAAGATTATATAACATTGGTATGAAAACATGATAAAGAGGCTGGTGCTGTGGTGCAGAGGGTTAAAGCCCTGGCCTGAAGTGCCGACATCCCATATGGGCACCGGTTCCAGTCCCAGCTGCTCCTCTTCTGATCCAGCTCTCTGCTATGGCCTGGGAAAGCAGTAGAAGATGGCTCAAGTCCTTGGGCCCCGCACCCCCATGGGAGACCTGGAAGAAGCTCCTGGTTCCTGGCTTCAGATCTGCGCAGCTCCAGCCGTCGTGGCCATCTGGGGAGTGAACCAGCAGATGGAAGACCTCTCTCTCTCTCTCTACCTCTCTTTGTCTTTCAAATAAATATAATAAATCCTAAAGAGAAAAAAAGAAAACATGATAAAAATCACACACACACACATGCAAGAAAACTTTATATCAATCTCACTATGGATGGATACAGATATAGAGATACAATAGACATAGACATGGATATAAACATAAATATGGACAGAGATACAGATATGGATTTGGATACAGATAAGAATATTGATATACAGATATAGATGGATATGAATATGGATATATAGACAAAGATAGTGGCATAGACATGGATATAGATACAGAGATAGATATAGACATAAACATAATATAGATACCAAAATTGGAAATGAAAAATTGACGAAGATTATGAGCACATTAAAAATAAAACACCAACATTTCCACTTCTGGTAAGGGAATAAAGCACTAAGAAATTAATCCTTCTATAAATAGTAATTCTAAACTGGGGGAAGTTTTTTAAATAAACCAACTGGGATGGGTGTTGTGGTACAGCTGGTTAAGTCACCACTTGGGACTTCAGCACCCCTGGCAAAGTGCCAGCTACTTCTCTTTCAATCCACCTTCCTACTAATGACCCTGGGAGGGCAGTGGATGATGGCCTAAGCACTTGGATTCTGCCACATGTGCGGAGACCTGGATGGAATTCCAGGCTCCTGGCTTTGGCGTGCTCCAGCCCTGGTGGTTGCACATGGAAGACCTTTCTTCTCTCTCCCTCTGTGACTCTGCCTTTCAAAAAAAAAAAAATCAAACAAACCTTTAAAAATAAAATAAATCAGGATCCAAGATGGCTGAATAAGGAAAAGACGTGATGATTTTGACCACAGGAAGACAACAGAAGAAAAGTGGAGTAACTGCATTCCCAGCGGAGAGTTGTAGAGAAATTTGCAGTAGTAATTCTACAGAAAGAAGAGAAACATCATGGAACATTGCAGACAGTACAAACACACAGCAGCAAGAGGAGACATCACCAGCAACTCCCACCAGCTGAGGGGCTGGAGGAGATGCCATCTTGTCAGAGTAAGGTGAGAGGAGCCTGTGGCAGCCGGTGTCATGTAACACTGCCAGAGGGAGAACCTTGTGGACCACTCTGACTCTGAATCCAATCTGGTGGGCAGGGTGCCCACCGAGCCCCTTGAAGAGAGAGCACAGTGCCTGATTCCCATCCCGCCACAAGGGTGCCTCCCAGCGACTAGCAGGGAGGAAGCACCATATAAATAAGGGGTATACAGGCTGCGGCAGCTGGAACACACGTGCATGCAATTAGGGGATTTTATCAAAGGGACAAATCTGTGGTCTCTGCTGTCTTTTAGACCGGTCTGGAGAGCTGGCAGGAGATGGGGCACCCACTTAAGCCTGGGAGGCACTCCCCACCCCTCACTCTATCACAGGCACGAACACTCAAACTGCCAAAGGCAGAACACCAACAGGTAGTTGACTCTGGAACATGTCTGCTCTCTCCTTGTGCAGAGCAGGCTCATGCAGATGAGAGCTGATCCCCTTCTCCCTGTGACTGTGGGAGCCCTGTGCATTATGACTGTGGGAATCCTGACTGCACAGTATGGCATGGGATGGAGCTGGGTCTCTGGGCAAACGCTGTGTCTGGATTTAGAGGCTCAGAATTCCCTCAGTACCGGGAGTGGAACATTGCGGGGAGTTCCGTGCTCACACTGAGGACTGCACAGATCCTTTGTGCAGTTCATGTAACTATGTGGGTGGGGTTTATAGCCACTGTGGCTTGCCCCAAGCATTGACCACCTTGGCAGAGAGGTGAGGCTGTGATCACACCAGCAGATGTGATCCCCCTGCTGACAATAACAGAGACCTACCATGCCATACTTGGATGTCACCCTGGACTTCTGCATCACATCCAAGACTGACCAGAGCTCTCTGGCCCCACCCTGCACAACCTCTGAATATCCACAGAAGGAGAAGACACTCCACTAAGCCACAGAGGCACATTTCAAATGTAAAAACCATCAAAGGAGAAAACCAACAAGCGTTTCCATAAATGCCTAAAAATAAATGTAGAAATACAAGAAACAAGAACAAGGAAGACAATATGACATGCCAAAAGGAACACAAAAACACTTCAATATTAGAATGTAAAGACAGAGAGCACGGGGCAGTGCTGTGGCTTAATGGGTAAAGCCACTGCCTGAAGTGCCAGCATCCTATATGGGCGCCAGTTCAAGTCCTGGCTGCTCTACTTCCGATCCAGTTCTCTGCTATAGCCTGGGAAAGCAGTAGAAGATGGTCCAAATTCTTGGGCCCCTGCTCCCACATGGGAGGCCCAGAAGAAGCTCCTGGCTCCTGGCTTCAGATCAGCGCAGCTCCAGCCATTGCAGCCATCTAGGGAGTGAACCAACAGATGGAAGACCTCTCTCTCTCTCTGCCTCTCCTTCTCTGCGTAACTCTGAATTTCAAATAAAATAAATAAATCTTAAAAAAAAGAGAGAGAGAGAAGATTCCAAGATTGTGGAATAGGGAAGAAGCATACTGCTCTAGTCTAAGGGAAGATAGTTTAAAAAGGGGGGGAAGGAGTACAATCTCAGATAATGGTTAGGGAGAAAACTAAAGAGGAAATTCCATGCAAATTAGAGGGACAAATTACAGGGACAAATTAGAAGGACACATGAAGTTTGTGGATACATACAACTCAGGCCCCAGCAGCTGAGAGACGCAGCACCAACTTTGGAGAGTGAGGTGAGACCAGACAGCAAGCAGTCAAGTCACTGGAGATAAAGCTGTGGGGAGAGCTTGGTGTAAGTCCAGTTTGGAGCACTGTGGAGGGACAGTGAACCTGCCAACCCAGAGGGAAAAAAAGGGGGCACATTTCTCTCTCGATGACCACCCAGTACCTGCATCCTGTCACTAGCCAAGAGAGAGCAGGCGCCATTTTGGACATTCGTAAAAGCTGCACCAGCTCATATCTGCATACCCAGTAACCAGACAAGAGGAGATGCCTGAGTATGGCTGGGAAAACTGACAGGGGGCTTGATGCTTGTGACTGTGGGAATCTAGTGTGCTGGGACTGTGAAAACACTGTAGCTGTGTGGCTGCGTGAGCAGGTGCAGACAAGTTTCCCTGATGAACATAGACGCAAAAATCCTCAACAAAATACTAGCCAATTGATCATTAGAAGATCATTCACCCAAACCATGTGAGATTTATCCCTATGATAAGGTATGAAGGAATGTTTCACCATTTGTAAATCAATCAATGTGATACAGCACATTAAGAAACTGAAGAACAAAAATCATATGATTATCTCAATAGAAGCAGAGAAAGCATTTGATAAAATACAACACCCTTTCATGATGAAAATTTTAAGCAAATTGGGTATAGAAGGAACATCCTTTAATACAATCACAGCTATTTATGACAAACCCACAGCCTATTGAATGGGGAAAAGTTTGGAAGCATTACCACTAAGATCCAGAACCACATAAGGATGCCTGCTCTCACCACAGTTATTCAATATAATCCTGGAAGTTTTAGCCAGAGCCATTAGGCAAGAGAGAGAAATCAAAGAGATACAAACTGGGAAGGAAGAAGTCAAACTATCCCTATTTGCAGATGGCATGATTCTATATATAAGGCATCAAAAAGATGCCACTAAAAGACTACTGGAACTCATAGAAGAGTTTGGTAAAGTAGCAGAATATAAAATCAATACAAAAAATCAATAGCCTTTGTATATACAGACAATGCCACAACTGAGAAAGAACTTCTAAGATCAATCCCATTTACAATACCTACAAAAAAAAATCAAATACCTTGGAAAAAGTTTAACCAAGGATTTCAAAGATCTTTATGATGAGAATTACAAAACATTAAAAAAGAAATAGAAGATATCAAAAAATGGGAAAATCTTCTATGTTCATGGATTGGAAGAATCAATATCATCAAAATGTCCATACTACCAAAATCAATCTACAGATTCAATGTGATACTAAACAAAATACCAAGGACATTCTTCTTAGATGTAAAAGAAACAATGCTGAAATTGATATGGAAACACAGGAGACCCTGAATAGCTAAAACAATCTTATACAACAAAAACAAAGCTGGGGGCATCACAATATCAGATTTCAAAACACACTACAGAGCAGTTATAATCAAAACAGTCTTGTACTGGTATAAAAACAGATGAAAAGACCAATAGAACAGAAAATAAACTCCAGAAATCAACCCATGAATCTACAACCAACTTATCTTTGACAAAGGAACTAAAATCTCAAAATGAATCAAAGACATAAATCTATGACCCAATACCACCAAATTATTAAAGAACATTGGGGAAATCCTGCAAAACATTGGCATAGGCAAAGAGTTCTTGGAAAAGATCCCAGAGGCACAGGCAATCAAAGCCAAAATTGATGAATGGGATTACATTAAATTGAGAATCTTTTGCACTGCAAAAGAAACACCCAGAAAAGTGAAGAGGCAACCAACAGAATGGGAGAAATTATTTGCAGACTATGCAACTGATAAAGGATTAATTTCCAGAATATATAAAGAGCTCAATAAACCCATCAAAAACAAACAGAAAACCCCAGTTAAGAAATGGACAAAGGACTTAAACAGGCATTTTTCAAAAGAGGAAATCCAAATGACCAATTGACACATGAAAAAATGCACAGGATCACTAGCCATCATGGAAATGCAAATCAAAATCACAATGAGGTTCCACCTCACTCGCATTAGAATGGCTTTCATACAGAAATCAACAAACAAATGCTGGCTAGGGTATAGGGGGGAGGTACCCTAACCCACTGTTGGTAGGAATGTAAACTGGCCCAGCTACTGAGAAGACACTATGGAGATATCTCAGAAATATGAAATACAGCCATCGCACTCCTGGGAATTTATCCAAAGGAAATTATATCAACATATGAAAAAGTTATCTGTACCCTCATGTTTATTGCACATTAACTCACAATAACTAAGATATGGAATCAACCCAGATGTTCATCAACTGATGATTAGATAAAGAAAATGTTTAATATATACTCTATGGAATACTACTCAAGCATAAAAAAGAACAAAACCCAGTCTTTTGCAACAAAATAGATGTAACTGGAAACCACTATGCTTAGTGAAATAATCCATTCCTAAAATGATAAATATCATGTTTTCCCTGATTTTTGGTAACTAATATACAGAGTACAAAAAGTAATGTATATGAGTGAAATCTGTATTTTGAAATTTGATTGCTGTTTACAGCCCTTGTCTATACTCTTAAGGAACAGTGGTTTTTCTACTTAATACTTTTGATTTCTTTATTTAGTGAAGCATTAAGCTTGTAATTATAATTATAAAATAAACTGAAAGGATGTCATTGTGAAGATTAAAAGGAGAGTACAGCCTTGTGGCATAATGGGTTAAGCTGCTGCCTGTGACACCCAGCCCATATGGGTGCTGGTTCAAGTAGAATCCCAGCTGCTCCACTTATGATCCAGCTCCCTGCTAGTGAACTTGGAAAAGCAGCAGAGGATGGTCCAAGAGCTTGGACTTCTACCACCCATGTTGGAGACTCGGATGAAGCTCTTGGCTACTGGCTCCAGTCTAGCCCAGCTCTGGGCATTGCGGCCATTTAGAGATTGAACCAGTAGATGGAAAATCAATATCAATCTCTCTCTCTCTCTCTCTCTCTCTCTCTCTCTCTTCCTATCAGTAACTCTGCCTTTGAGATAAATAAAAATTAATCTTTTAATAATTAAAAAGAAACAATAAAGGAAGAAGGAGGGAGGGTAGGAGCAAGGGCAGGAGGGAGGGTAGTACAGGAAGTATCATTATCCTCTTAAATCTGTATACATGAATTACATGAAACTTATTATCTTATATAAATAAAAAATAAACCAACTACCTGGAGGATCTGACGAGTGAACAGAGGCAGAAGGAAGTGGCAGACACAGGTGAGCTTCGTACTTTGTGACTTTATTCTCAAGTAGCTGCCACCATCAGCAGTGGCTCTGGGCAGCAAAGTCTGCTAGAAGAGCACACCACACTCTCACAGAAGGTGCCAGAAGCAGCTCTGGGAAACCAGGGCTGCCAGAGAGTGAGGAGCATCCCCAGCAAGGATAAAACCAAAGAAAGACCCCAAAAATCTGTGCCTAAATCTGCCCAAGTCTCTGGCTCCCCTGAAACGAGAGTGCTCAGGGCAAACTAGTGGGAGTCTGCCCTGAGATCTCAATTCCACTCACACCCAGCAAGACAGAGGACTGGGACTTTTCCAAGTTAAATGCTTGAGGAAACCAAACATCAACACTATTTGGGACAACGTAACAAAATCCAGAGCTGCCACAACACAGCAATCAAAATGCCTGGGATACCATTTCAAGTAAGTTACATGAAAAGAGCGAAAAAACAGACCCCATTCTGAAGGGGAAAGGCAATAAACTGGAGGTCAGTCCTGAGAAGGACCAGATACTGGGATGAACAGATGAGGACCCGAAGTGGCCGTTATAACCATGCTCAGTTGATAAAATGGAAACCTGCTCAAAATATGTGAAAAGATCAGAAATAAAGGAAAACAGAAGAAAAATAAAAACTAACCAGAAATAAATTTTATTGGAAAAATTCTGTATCTGAAATTTTAAAATTCAATGGGTACTGGGGCAGCCACTGGACACAGGGTTTAATCCATGGCTTGGGGCACCCACCTCCCATATCAGAGTGCCTGGATTTGAGTCCCATACTTCCAGTTCCAGATTGCTGCTGATGCACACCCAGGAAGGCAGCAGATGATGGCTCAAACACTTAGGTCTCTCCCATTTACGTGGGACACTAAGATTGAATTCCTAGCTCCTAGATTTGTCCTGGGCCAGCCTCAGCATTGGAAGCATTTGGAGAGTAAATCAGCAGATTAAAAGATATCTGTCTCTATGTTTCTACTTTTCAAACAAAAATAAGCAAAATTTTAAATATTTTAAAAACTCACTAGGTGGGCTTATTTGTAAAACGCACATAATGGTGGAAGAAGTCAATGGACTTGAAGAAACCAACCAATCTGAAGAAGATGGGGTGAGACTAGTGAAAATTAGCAGGTCCTCAAAGACTTATAGAACAGTTTCAAAAGGCCTAATAGCAGTGAAGTTCCCACAGGACAGAAGACAAAGAATGCAACAGAAAAAGTATTTGAAGAAGAAGACCTTCCCAAATTTGCCAAAAGACATGAACATGCAGATTCCAGAAATTCAGCAAACACCAAACCAGAAATGTTCAAAATTAAACCATTGCTGGCTTCATCATGGTGAACCTGATGAAGCTGGAGAAAAAGATTTAGAAAGCAACCAGAGGAAAATGAAACATTCACTGTGACAACAACCTGATTGACACCAGACATCTCCTGCAGACATCATGGAGGTCAGAGGACAGAACAGCACATTTAAAGTGCTGAAAGAAACACCTACCAGCCCAGAATTCTATACCTGTTAAAATGAATTTCAAAATTGAACGCAAAACATATTTCTAGATAAAAGAAAAACTAGTGAATTTGTTGCACAAATATGCACTGCAAAAAATGCTAAAGTCACTTCCGGTTTATGAGAGATGATAACAGAGGGAAAAATATTTATTCCTTAGGAATAAATGGAGGAAGCATGGATATCCAAGTGTATTCATTAGCTCTTCATTCCTATAACAAAATACCTGAAGCAGGCCAACTTTATAAAGAAAAGAGGTTCTGTACACGATAAGTCTAAGGGCCCCACCTGGTGGTGGCCTTCCTGCTAGCAGAATCCTAAGGCAGCAAGAGCATCACATGGAGAGACAGAGAGCACACTGGTCTGTACATCTCTCTCCCTGTGGAGCCACCAGGATCCAAGCAGGGGTCTCTACACAGTGATGTAATCCAATCAAGGCCCTTCCCAAGGGCCCCACCTTTAGACATGGTACTGGGTGAAGTTTCTACCATCTTAGTGCCATTAACTTATGACTGTAGGGTGGAATTCTGCATGAGTTCAGGCACCAAATCATTGCACTGAGTAAATGAAAAGGTCCATTTTTTCTATTAATTTCTTTCAAATATATACAAATAAAGAAATGCTATGAAATTCTCTTGAGGGATTTACAATACAAATAACTATAACATAAAAATAGGTAAGACTACAAATTCATCATCTATACTACTGCAAGATTCCCATACTTTATGTAACATGGTTCAATAATACAAGAGGAGATGCAAGATGGCAGAATGGGGAACGATGTACTGCACAAGGCTAGGGATAAATAGTAAAAAAAAAAAGTGTAGGAAGTACAGTCTCAGGGGAGAATGAGAGAGAACAACTGCAGTGGAAACGCCATGAACTTGTGTGGAAGGTGCAGATGCGCAGCACAAACACAGACACATTACATGACTCCAGCAGCCGAGAGTTGGAGAGGGCGTCAACATGGAGATGGAGGTGAGATCAGACTGGAGCAACCCATGGTGATATAGCTAGAGGGAGAGCATGGTGTGAGTCTGGCCTGGAGCCCTAGAGACTAGAAGGCACCCACAGACCCAGTGGAAGTAAAAGGAGCACGTTTCTCTCACCCCATCCTTCTCACAACAGTGCCCGGCTCCAAGCTGAGAGGGTAGGTGCCATTTTGGGCATAAGCAGCAACTGCAGAATCCCTGTGTGTGCACAGCAACTGGCTGAAACAGGACGCCATCTTCCTAGCAGTACTTGTGACAGCAGTGGGGAGAGGGCAACATTTGGCCAGTGGCTCCAGTATATACGTGTGATCCAGAGATTCTAGCAGAAGGAAAAATCCATGAAACCACTGACTTTGAGCCTGGGTGGGAGGACTGACAAGAGGCTGGACACCCATGTAAGATTGTGAGGCGCCAGCAGCCTCCCAACCTACCACAGGCTCTGGGGCTCAAGCCACCTAGGCAGAGCTGGCTCGGGGAACATCTGCTTCTCTGTGGACCAAACAGGTTGGAAGGGCAGAGCAGAACCTCTGCACCCAGTGACGATTGGGAGCCTGGTGTGCTGAGACTGCAGGGACTTGGTGGCTACATGAGAGGATGTAGGGTGTAGCTTGGTCACTGGGCTATCACTGGGTGCAACTCCACATGCTCAGAGCCCCTTTGTTGCCTGGGGTGGGTCATCACAGTGAGAACTGTGCTCAGAATGAGGACTATGCAGATCATTTGTGTGGTTCATCATACAGCAACACGGTTGAGTGTTGAACCCATTGGGGACTAACACCTGGGCATTGCTCACCTTGGAGGAGGGGAGGTGAGGTGGTGATCACACCAACAGAGGTGACCCATTACCCCCTTCTATTTCCAAGAGAAGATCTATCACGCCCAGCTTGGGTGTTACCCTGGATACTTCCCCCACCTTGGAGCACTGACCAGAGCTCTCTGGCCACAACCAGCACCACCTCTTGGTATTCATTGAAAGTGAAAACATCCCACTAAGTCATAGAAGCATAGTTCAAAGATAAAAGCCATCAGAGGAAAAAACCAACAAGTATCTCCACAAATGCCTAAAAACAAATGCAGAAATTCAAGAAACAAGAATATGGAAGACATAATGATGCCCCCAAAGGAAGACAACATTCCAATATTAGAATATGAATATGAAGAGATTGATAAAAAGATGGAAATGGAATTGAAAATTTGATTGTAGGATTACTCAAAAGCAATCAGAAGCAAATGCACAAACTAAAGAAAACCATACATGACATGAATGAAAATTTTTCCCATGAAATTTAGATTTTTAAAGAGAAATCAAAATGAAATATTAGAAATGTAGCATTCAATAGAGAAAATTAAAAATGCAGTGGGAAGCCTTAACAACAGACTTGGTGAAGCAGAAGAAAGAATGTCTGAGTTGGAAGACAAATTTTGGAAATTTTTCAGTCAGATCAAAAAAAAAAAAAAAAACAAAGAAAATCAAAAAATTAAAAAGAGTGTAGGAGATTTATGACATACTATCAAATGACCCAACATATGGATGTTAGGAGTTCCTGAATGTGTGGAAAGAGAAAATGGATTACAAGGCCTTTTTCATAAAATAATTACAGAAAACATCCCTAATTTGGGAAAACAAGGGAAGCCCAAGTACAGGAAGCACATAGAACTCCTAACAGACATGACCAGAAAAGATCTTCACCACAACACATTGTAGTCAAACTCTCCACAGGAAAGCATAAAGAAAAGATTCTAAAATGTGCACGGGCAAAATGCCAGATTACTTTCAGAAGATCTCCAATTGGACCCACAGATGATTTCTCATCAGAAATCCTACAGGCTAGGAGACAATGGTGAGATATAGTTCAAGTCTTAAGAGGAAAAAACTGTCAATCCAGAATACTGTACCCTGCAAAGCTCTTATTTATAAATGAAGATCAAATAAATGACCTTCTGAAACAAACAGAAATTAAAAGAATTTGTCTGGCTAGCACCATGGCTCACTAGGCTAATCCTCCACCTGTGGCACCGGCACCCTGGGTTCTAGTCCTGGTTGCTCCTCTTCCAGTCCAGCTCTCTGCTGTGGCCCAGGAGGGCAGTCGAGGATGGGCCAAGTGCTTGGGCCGTGCACCTGCATGGGAGACCAGGAGGAAGCACAGCGCACCAGCCGTAGTGGCCATTTGGGGGGTGAACCAACAGAAGGAAGACCTTTCTCTCTGTCTCTCTCTCTCTGTCTAACTCTGCCTGTCAAAGAAAAAAAAAAAAAGAATTTGTCACCACTCATCCAGACCTACAATCGATGGTTAAGGATATGCCACACACAGAAACAGAAACAAGGTCATCACTATAAAAGAAGGTGAAATCAGAAAATCTCCCAGTAAAAGTACAAAGGAAATCCCAAGTAAACAATAGGGATATTTATGGGAAAATGTCAGGGCCAAGTCATTACTTATAAATAATAACCTTAAATGCAAATGGCCTAAATCCTTAAATTAAAAGATACAGACTGGCTGAATGGATTAAAAAACAAGCCCATCTACTTGCTGCCTAAAGAAACACACCTCACCAACAAAGATGCATGCAGACTGAAAGTGAAAGGATAGAAAAAGATATTCCATGCTAACTGAAAGAAAAAAAAGAGCTAGCATAACCATCTTAATATCAGACAAAATAGACTTTAACACAAAAACTGTTAAAAGAGACAAAGAAGGACATTATGTAATAATGAAGGGATCAATAAAACAGAAGGTGTGACTATAATAAATCTATATACACCCAATTACAGGGCCCCTAGCTATTTAAAACAAATGTTAATGGATCTAAAGGGAGACATACTACAATACAATGGTAATGGGGGACTCTAACACCTCACTTTCATCAGTGGACAGCTCTACTAGACAGAAATCAAAAAGAGAAATAATAGAGCTAATTGACACCATGGATCAAATGGATCTTACTGATACCTACAGAACTTTTCACCCCACATTTGCAGAATACACATTCTTCTCATCAGCGTATGGAACTTTCTCTAGAGTAGACCACATGCTAGGCCATAAAGCCAGCCTCAGCAAATTTTAAAAAAATCAAAATCATACCACACATCTTCTCTGCTCACAGTATAATGAAGCTAGAAATCAACAACTCAAGAATCTCTAGATCTTATGCAATCACATGGAGACTGAACAAGATGCTCCTGAATGAAGAGTGGGTCAGAGAAGAAATCAAAAGATAAATCAAAAAATGCGGGGGCAATTAAATCAGCAATACATCATATCAAAACATGGGATGCAGCAAAAGCAGTGTGCAGAGGGAAATTTATAGCAATTGGTGCCTACATGAATAAATTGGAAAGGCACCAAATAAATGAGCTTTCAATGCACCTCAAGGACCTAGAAAAGCAAGAACAAACCAACTCAATTAGTAGGATGAAAGAAATAATTAAAATTAGAGAAGAAGTAAACAAAATTGAAACCAAAAAAATACAAAAGATCAGCAAAATGAAGAGCTGGATTTTTGAAAAAATAAACAAAATTGATACATCATTGGCCCAACTAACCAGAAAAAGGAGGGAGAAGACCCAAATCAATGAAATGAGAGATGAAAAAAAAATGTAACAACAGATAACACAGAAATAAAAAAGAATCATAAGTAATTACCACAAAGAGCTATATGCCAACAAATTGAGAAATCTGGAAGAAATGGATAGATTCCTGGACTACCATGAATGAGTCATGAAGACATAGAAAACCTAAACAGACAAATAACCAACACAGATTGAATTAGTAATAAGGACCCTCCTGACAAAGGGAAGTCCAGGATTGGATGGCTTCACTGCTGAATTCTACCAGACATTTAACAAAGATCTAATTCCAATTCTCCTCAAGCTATTCAAAACACTTGAAAGGGAAGGAATCCCCCCAAACTCGTTCCATGAAGCTAGCATCACCATAATTCCTAATCCAGAAAAAGATACAACAGAGAAAGAGCACTATAAACCAATATCCTTGATGAACATAGATGCAAAAATCCTCAACAAAATATTAGCTAATCAAATCCAACAACACATCAGAAAGATCATTCATCCATCCAGACCAAGCAGGATTTATCCCTGGTATGCAGGGATGGTTCAACATTCACAAATCAAAAAATGTAATATATCACATTAAGAAAATGAAAAACAAACACCACATCATTATCTCATTAGATGAATAGAAAGCATTTAATAAAATACAACATACTTTCATGATGAAACCTTAAGCAAATTAGGTATAGATGGAACATTCCTCAATATCATCCAGGCAATTTATGACAAACCCATAGCCAACACCTTACTGAATGGGAAAAAGTTGGACATATTCTCCCTAAATCCAAAACCAGACAAGGATGCCCACTCTCACCATTGCTATTCAATATAGTCTTGGAAGTTTTAGCCAGGGCCATTAGGCAACAAAAAGAAATCAAAGGGATACAAATTAGAAAACAGCAAGTCAAACCATCCCTATTTGAAGATGACCTGATTCTATATATAGGAGAAAAAAGACTCCACAGGGACTACTAGAACTCATTAAAAGTTTCATAAAGTGTCAGGACATAAAATTAACACACAAAAATAAATAGCCTTTTATACATAGATAATGACATGGCTGAGAAAGAACTTTTAAGATCAATTCCATTCACAAAAGCAACAAAAATTTAATACCTTGGAATAAATTTAGCCAAGGGTGTCAAAGATCTCTATGATGAAAATTATAATACATTAAAGAAAGAAATAGAATAAACATAACAAATGGAAAAATATTCCATGTTCATGGATTGGAAGAATCAATGTCATCAAAATGTCCATACTACCAAAAGCAATTTATAGATTCAATGTGATCCCAATCAAAATACTAACTACATTCTTCTCTGATCTAAAAAAAAAAAATCAGTAGAGATACAAGAGACTCCAAATAGCTAAAGCAATCTTACACAACAAAAACAAAGCCAGGGGCATCACAATACCAGATTTTAAGACATACTACAGGGCAGTTATAATCAAAACAGTCTAGTACTGGAACAAAAACAGACATGTAGACCAGTGGAACAGAACAGAAATTCCAGAATTAAATCCATGCATCTACAACCAATTTATTTTTGACAAAGGAACTGAAATCAATCCCTGGAGCAAGGACACTCTTCAACAAATAGCTCTGGAAAAACTGGATCTCTGCATGCAGAGGCATGAAACTAGATCCCTACCTTACACCTTATACAAAAATCCACTCAAAATGGATCAAAGACCTAAATCTATGACCCAATACCATCTAATTACTAGAGACATTGGGGAAACTCTGCAAGATATTTGCATAGGCAAAGACTTCTTGGAAAAGACCCCAGAGGCATAGGCAATCAAAGCCAAAATTGATGAATGGGATTATATCAAGCTGAGAAGCTTCTGCATTGCAAAAGGAACACAGTAAAGTGAAGAATGGGAGAAAGTATTTGCAAACTACACAACTGATATCCAGAATCTATAAAGAGCTCAAGAAACAAAAATGAAACAAACAATCCAGTTTAAAAATGCACAAAGGACTTGAATAGGCACTTTTCAAGAGAATAAATTCAAATGGCCAACGGACACTTGTAAAAATGCTCAAGCTCACTAGCCATCATGGAAATCCAAATCCAAACCACAACGAGGTTTCACCTCACCCCAGTTAGAATGACCTCACATGGTGAAAGGGAAGGCAGCACTCCGGTGCTTCCTCTATAACTGCACCCATTCCACTCACAAGGCTCCACCCACAAGAGCTAGTAACCTCCCAAAGGCTCCACCTCCCCACACCATCACCTTGGCGATTAAGTTTCAACAAATGGATTCTGGGAAACACAAACATCCCGACCACAGCGCCTTCCTCTTCAAACTAGGGTGGGCTTTGTTTTGTACCACATCCTGACCATACACTTGTCCTGATGTAAACCTTGCATACTGGCTTGCAGCTTTAAGAATCAACCTACTGATAAACTAATAAATAAAACATAAAGACTAAAATATTTGACAACACAAGGGTGACAAAGACTGCTAGTTATTAACCAAAATGTTTCCTTCTGTCTCCTGGGGACCCAAGAAGACCCCAATTTCCAATAGTACTCCCTGGCTGCGTGTGTCCACGTGACTGAGTTACAGCCAAAGGAATGACAGTGCAGCGAGAAGGACCACCTCCAGGCCTGGCCCTTAAACCTCTGCCACAGATACTTGTCTGTGCCTCTTACCTTTCACAACTGGCCAAAAGGCAGCTGAATTACCATGAAACAACACTGATTTGTGGTTGAATTCATCAGGCTTCCTTCAGGCTAAATCAGTGAATGACCTGCCAACGTATTCACTCTCCTAGTACTGTTTGGTGAGCAATCAATAAGATTTTATTGTATTTGAAACATGTTTGTGCCATCATCTAGTATTACTCTAACAAACACAGGAAGTAGACGCATGCATGAAAAATGTGAACGGTGCGCGGCTCAGTAGGCTAATCCTCCGCCTGTGGCGCCGGCACACCGGGTTCCAGTCCCGGTCGGGGCACCGGATTCTGTCCTGGTCACTCCTCTTCCCGTCCAGCTCTCTGCTGTGGCCCAGGAGTGCAGTGGAGGATGGCCCAAGTCCGTGGGCCCTGCACCTGCATGGGAGACCAGGAGGGGCACCTGCCTCCTGGCTTCAGATCAGAACGGTGCACCAACCACAGCGCGCCAGCCGCGGCGGCCACTGCGGGGTGAACCAATGGAAAAGGAAGACCTTTCTCTCTGTCTCTCTTTCACTGTCCACTCTGCCTGTCAAAAAAAGAAAAATGTGAATGAAGGGAGTAGGAGTTTGGCCTAGAAGTTAAGACACCCAGATCTCACACTAGAGTACCTGGGTTCAAGTCCCAGCTCCAGCTCTGGACTCCAGATTCCTGTTTGTGCAGACCATGGGAGACGGTAGTGATGGCTCAAGGAATTGTGTTCCTGCTACCCATGCAGGAGACCTGGATTGTGTTTCCAGTCCCCAGCTTCTGCCTCAACCCAGCCCTGGCTGCTGTGTATGGATAGGGAATGAACGAGCAGATGGGACCTCACTCCCTCTGTCTGTATCCCCCCCCCCTTCTCTCTTTCATAAACACAGACATACATACATAATCTTTCATATGAATGTAAAACAGAAAAATATTTGCAAACTACACAACAGAGAAAGGGTTGATAACCAGAATCTACAAAGAAATCAAGAAACTCCACAACATCAAAACAAACAACCCACTTAAGAGATGGGCCAAGGACCTCAATAGACATTTTTCAAAAGAGGAAATCCAAATGGCCAACAGACACATGAAAAAATGTTCAAGATCACTAGCCATCAGGGAAATGCAAATCAAAACCACAATGAGGTTTCACCTCACCCCGGTTAGAATGGCTCACATTCAGAAATCTACCAACAATAGATGCTGGCGAGGATGTGGGGGAAAAGGGACACTAACCCACTGTTGGTGGGAATGCAAACTGGTTAAGCCACTATGGAAGTCAGTCTGGAGATTCCTCAGAAACCTCAACATAACCCTACCATACAACCCAGCCATAACACTCCTTGGAATTTACCCAAAGGAAATGAAATTGGCAAACAAACAAGCTGTCTGCACATTAATGTTTATTGCAGCTCAATTCACAATAGCTAAGACCTGGAACCAACCCAAGTGCCCATCAACAGTAGACTGGATAAAGAAATTATGGGACATGTATACTCTATAGAATACTATACAACATTCAAAAACAACGAAATCCGGTCATTTGCAACAAGATGGAGGAATCTGGAAAACATTATGCTGAGTGAATTAACCCAGTCCCAAAGGGACAAATATCATATGTTCTCCCTGATTGGTGACAACTAACTGAGCACCAAAGGGGAAACCTGTTGAAGTGAAATGGACACTATGAGAAACAGTGACTTGATCAGCTCGTCCTGACTGTTGATGTACAATGTAATACTTTATCCATTTTAGTATTTTCTCTTTGTTTTGTTCTAGTACTACTGGTTGAACTCTGTGATTAACACACAATTATTCTTAGGTGTTTAAATTTTAACTGAAAAGTTATCCCTGTTAAATATAAGAGTGGGAATAAGAGAGGGAGGAGATGTACAATTTGGGACATGCTCAATCAGATTTGCCCCAAATGGTGGAGTTAGAATCATGCCAGGGGATCCCAATACAATCCCATCAAGGTGGAATATACCAATGCCATCTCACTAGTCCAAGTGATCAATTTCAGTTCACAATTGATCACACTGATAGGTCTAAGAGTCAAAGGGATCACACAAACAAGACTAGTGTCTGCTAATACTAGCTGATAGAATCAAAAAGGGAGAGAACGATCCATCATGGGAAGCAGGATACACGGTAGACTCACAGAATGGCAGATGTCCTAAATAGCACTCTGGCCTCAGAATCAGCCCTTAAGGCAGTTGGATATGGCTGAAGAGCCCATGAGAGTATTTTAGACATGGAAAGCCAAGACACCCTAAGGAAAAAAAAAAAGACCTAAATGGAAGATCTCTGCAAGTGAGATCCCAGTGGAAAGAACGGGGCCATCAAAGAAGGAGGTACCTTTCTCTGAAGGGAGGAGAGAACTTCCACTTTGACTATGACCCTCTCAGAATAAGATCGAAGTCGGCGAATTCAAAGGGCTTCCATAGCCTTGGCAACTCATGACTAGAGCCTAGGGAGATTACTGACGCCATAAACAGGAGTGTCAAATTGTTAAGTCAACAACAGGAGTCACTGTGTACTTACTTCTCATGTGGGATTTGTCCTTAATGTGTTGTCCAATGTGAAGTAATGCTATAACTAGTACTGAAACAGTATTTTACACTTTGTGTTTATGTGTGGGTGCAAACTGATGAAATCTTTACTTAATATATACTGAATTGATCTTCTGTATATAAAGATAATTGAATCTTGATGTGAATGGAATGGGAGAGGGAGCGGAAGATGGGAGGGATGTGAGTGGGAGGGAAATTATGGAGGGGAGCCATTGTAATCCATTAACTGTACTTTGAAAATTTATATTTACTAAATATAAAATAAATAAAAAAGAAAAAGAAAAATTGAAGGAAAGAACTCTGAATATCTTCAACTTGTAAAATAGACAGTCAAGATACATTTTTATAAATTGTGTAGAAGGAAATAAAAATGTTCTTTATACAAAATTCTAAAATAAGAGAGAATAAGTGAAAGCAGGTGTATCCGTAGGAAGTGGAAGGTGAAGGGAGAAGACTGAGTTAGCAGTTCTCACCTATCACAGCAGAAAATGGCTGAGTAATCCCTAAAGCTGTTCATCAAGAAACAGGAACACAGCGTCACTAATAGTTTTTTTATTTTTCTTACAATGATATTGAATACCAAATATAAGACACCATAGCAAGTCAGGAAGCAATCACGGGAAAAGAGAAAAAGGCTTATATTCTAGTACTTTTAATGCCACTTTTCTTTTCTGCAGTAGGTACAAGGGGCCCTGTATTTAGATTTGCTCCTGGGCCCTGAGATTTACGTAAGTTGCCCTTCATAGCAGTTCCTACAGTGGTACATTGCTTCCACATGTGCTTGTGTAACTTTGACAATTTTTAAAAATAGATGTGTACATTTTGTAAAAGTACAAATTAAGCTAGACACTTGTGCTTCTTGGAGAATGGAGAATATACACTTTTCTCTATCAATTATAGCTAAAAATCCTGGAATGAATATACATGACTCTCTTCAGAGGTGGAGAGGAAGGCAGAGCAGTTAGGTGTCTCAGAACCCAAGCACCGACAGAGCAGTAGGATCCCTTGGTTCTCTTTTTGCCTCACATTTGCAGACTTGGAGCTGAAGAAGCCAGCAACTCAGAAACAACAATGTGCATAGACAAAAAAATCCCCCACCTGCTACAGACACCTGCTATCTCTGTGGAAAGTACTGGGAAATGGATAGCCCGGATAGAGAGAACCTTAAGACCATGTGACTTTATTCCAGCCAAGCACAGCAGGACAAGTACGGTCCCACCATCCCCCACAACAGCAAGGGCTGAGCAGACAGCCTCACCCCAGTAGTGCCAGAGAAGGCAGGAGGGAGAGATGGAACTTCTGTTACCTCTACAGCAAGCCCCAACCCTACCAGAGAGGAGCAATGAGACACTCCCACCCCTCCCAGCCTGGGAGCTATCATCAGGGTCCCAGTGAGTAGGCAGAATTCCCAATCTGCCCACTAGGAACAAGGAGCCACCCCTTCAGATTTCAAACTAATGTGAGGTCCTGGGTTTCCACCCCCCTGGCAGTAACTTAATGACAAGGTCATCTCTTTCCCCACAGCAACCATGTCAAGAAGAAAAAAAAAAAACAGATCAGCTAAACCATAAAACTTCAATAGTATTGAGAGTTTCATATTGTAATACCCAAAATATCCAGGTTTCAATCAAAAATCATACCAAGAATTAGAAAGATCTTAACCAGAGTAAGAAAGATCATCAACAGATGCCAACACCAAGATGAAAGAGACATTAAAATTACCTGGCAAAGGTTTTCAAGAAGTTCTAATAAAATCCTTCAAGGGGTATTTAAGAATGTATAACATGCGGGCCGGCGCTGCGGCTCACTTAGCTAATCCTCCGCCTGTGGCACCGGCTCCCCCAGTTCTAGTCCCGGTTGCTCCTCTTCCAGTCCAGCTCTCTGCTTTGGCCTGGGAAGGCAGTGGAGGATGGCCCAAGTGCTTGGGCCCTGCACCCACATGGAGACCAGGAGGAAGCACCTGGCTTCGGGCTCTGGATTGGTGCAGCACGCCAGCCATGGCAGCCATTTGAGGGGTGAACCCACAGGAAAAGGAAGACCTTTCTTTCTGTCTCTCTCTCTCTAACTCTGCCTGTCAAAAAAAAAAAAAAAAAAAAAAAGAATGTATAACATGTGAAAGATGAAAATATAAATAAGAAACAAATGGAAATATTAGAACTGAAAAACACAGTAACTGAAATCCTAAAACTCAGCAGCTGGGCGCAACAGGAGAGTGGAAGGGACAGAGGAGAAAAAAATCAGTCAACTGCGAGGTAGAACAACAGAAATTACCCAGTTTGAATGACAAGGAGCAAATACACTGAAAAAAAAAAAAAAAAGAGCTTCCAGGGACCTGAGAGACTCTAACAAAAGATCTAACATCCACGTCAGCAGAGTTTCAGAAGAAGAGAAAGAAATAAAGGGTGACAACTTTCTAAATTTGGCAAAAGCACGACCCTACAGACTCAAGAAGCCAACCAAACTCCGAGCATAATAAACTGAAAGAGATAGCCACAGCAAGATACATCATAGTCAAAATGGTGAGGACAAAGAAAAATATGCATGGGGAAACCATTTGTATGGCAGCATATTTCCCGATAGGCACCACACAGGCCAGACAGAAGTGGCACGCCGTGTTTCAAGTGTGGGAAGAAAATAACTGTTGGCCTGTATGCAATAAAAATATCCTTTGGGAATGAAGAGGAAATTAAGATATTCTCCAATGAAGGAAAATGAAGAGAATTCGCCTCAGGAAACCTACTCTAAAAGCAGAGCTTAAGAAAGTTGTCTAGACGGAAAGGCTATGGTAAAAGAAGGAATCTTGGAACATCCAGAATGCAGAAAAATAACAGAAAGAGTAAAAATGTGGGTGAACACAATGGATTTTCCTTTTCTTCCTGCCTTTTCTACTGTTGAAGCAAAACACACACCATTCTCTCAGGTGATTGTCAATGCACATGAAAGAACAATTCTACTTAAACAAGTGAGAACAACTCTATTCTAGAGGGGGAAAGGTAAAAGGGCAGAAATACAGGAAAGTTACCTACACTTCACTTGAACTTGCTAACACCAGCAGATCGTGGTAAGTTATGCATCTATAAGGTAATACCTACAGCAATCACTTAAAAAAATAGATGTACTAAAAATGCTAAAGATAAATACAGATGGAATTCCTCCCCCAAAATGTGCAATTAATCCAACAGGAAAGCAGAAAAAAAACTGAAAAAGGAAAAATCTCAAATCTCAAATTTCTAATCTAAGCCACAACCTCAAAAACCCAGAGACCAATAAGCCCCAAGCAACCAAACGGAAGGAAATAAAAACAGAAGTCAATGAAACTGAAAACAGAAACCAGCAAAAAAAAAAAAAAATCAACAAAACAAAGATTTCCAGTTTAGTTTATTTTATTTGAAAGGCAGAGCCAGCATCATTGGTTTGCTCCCCAAATGCCTACAAGAGCCAGGGCTGAGATGGGCCAAAGCCAGGAGGCAGGAGCTCCATTCAGGTCTATCACGGGTGTCAAGACCCCAAGTTCTTTGCACCACCATCTGGTGCCTTCCGGGGTGTGAATTCACAGGAAGCTATAACGGAAGCAGAGGAGGAACGCTAACGCAAGCACTCCAGTGTGAGGTCTGGGCATTGCAAGTGGCAGCTTAACCAGCTGCACCAGAACGCTAATCACATACCCCCAAAGATTTAATTCTTTAAAAAAATCAATACTTGGTGGGCTGGTGCTGTGGCACAGCAGGTTAAACCCCCTGGCCTGCAGGACTGGCATCCCATATGGGTGGAGGTAAGCACCTGGGAAAGCAGTAGAAGATGGCCCAAGTGCTTGGGCCCCTGCACCCACGTGAGAGACCTGGAAGAAGCTCCTGGCTCCTGGCTTCGGGCTGGGCTAGCCCTGGACATCGTGGCCATTTGGGGAGTGAATCAGTAGATGGAAGACCTTTCTCTCCCTCTCCCCCTCCCTCCCTCCCTCCCTTCCTCCCCCTCCCCCACTCTCTTTCTCGCTCTGCCTTTCCAATAAATAGAAAAATAAATCCTTAAAAAATAAATAAATAAATGGAATAAAAAGATCAATGGGGGTGAGCAGTTGGCCTACCAGTAAGAATTCCCCACATCCCATATCAGAATTCTATGTTCAAATCCTGCCTCTGGCTCCTGACTCCAGCTTCCTGCTAATGCGGACCCTGGGAGGTAGCAGTGATGACTCAAGTAATGGAGTTTCTATCACCCATGTGGGAGACCTGGATTGAGTTCCTGGCTCCCAGCTTCAGCCGTGGCCCAGCCCCAGCTGCAACAGGCATTTGGGGAGTAATCAGTGGATGGGAAAGCTCTCTTTCTGCCTCTCTGCCCCTCAGATAAATATATATAAATATATTTTATATAATATATTATATATTATATCATATTATATATCTATATAATATATATTATATTATATTATATATTTATATAATATAATATATTAATATATATTATGTATTATATGTATTTATAAATATATATTTATAGTGTATATATATACACACACATACATATATATATATAAAAGATTTATTTATTTATTTGAAAGAGTTACACAGAGAGAGAAGGAGAGGCAGAGAGAGAGAGAGAGAGAGAGAGACAGAGTCTTCATGCACTGGTTCACTCCCCAATTGGCCGCAACGGCCGGAGCTGTGTCAATCCGAAGCCAAGAGCCAAGAGCTTCCTCCAGGTCTCCCACGCAGGTGCAGGGGCCCAAAGACTTGGGCCATCCTCCACTGCTTTCCCAGGCCACAGCAGAGAGCAGGACCGGAAATGGAGCAGCCGGGACTAGAACCAATGCCCACATGGGATGCCAGCACTGCAGGTGGCAGCTTCACCCACTGTGCCACAGCGCCGGCCCCAAGATAAGTATATTTTTAACAAATCAGTAAACTTGACAAAACTGTAACAAGACTGACAGAGAAGATACAAATCACCACTACCTGGAATGAAGCAGGCGATGTCACTTCAGATCCTGCAGACATCACAAGGATAAGAAGAAGATATTATGAGTAACAGCACACATTCTGATTCAACAGAGTAGGTAACACGAGCCAAGTCGCTGAGAACAAGCCACCACAGCTCACCCACTAAGAAAGAGATCATGTGGATAGCCCAAAAACTACTAAGGAAAGTCAATTTATAATTTAACCTCTGAAAAAGGATTCGACTCTCCCAACCCAGAACTTTGCCAAATGTTTAAAGATTTGACATCAATTCTAATCTTTTCTAGAAAACAGAACAAAAGTAAACATTGAAAAAGAAAAAAAAAACTAACATTGCCAATCCAGTGTATGAAGCTAGTAGTCCTCCGATACCTAAATCATACAACATTAAAAGAAAATCACAAGCCAATATCCTTCATGAATATACATGCAAATATCCTTAACAAAATACTAGCAACTAGAATTCAGCAATACTTAAAAGAAACTATACAGGGTTTGGTGTTGTGGCACTATGGGTTAAGCTGCCACCTGCCATGTTGCCATTGCATATAGGTGCTGGTTCAAGTCCCGGTCACTCCACTTCTAATCCAGCTCCCTACTAATGCATCTGAGAAAGCAGCGGAACAGGACCCAAGCCCTTGGACCCTGTACACACATGGGAGTCCTAGATGAAGCTCCAGGCTCCTGGCTTCAGCCTGGCTCAGCCCTGGCCATTGTAGCCATCTGGGGAGTGAGCCAGCGGGTGGATGATCTCTTCCCTGCCCCCATAACTCTGACTTTCTAATACATAAATAAATCTTTAAAAACCAAAAGAACTGTATAGCAACCCAAGTTCGGTTTATCTCAGGAATGCAAGGCTGGTTCAATATTCATAAATCAAACAATATAGTTCACTATATTACAGTCAAACAAGAAAAACCACGGGGCCAGTGTTGTGGCGTAGTAGGTTAAGCCTCGGCCTTCGGTGCCAGCATCCTATATGGGCACCTGTTCATGTCTCAGCTGCTCCTCTTCTGATCCAGCTCTCTGCTGCTGGCCTGGGAAAGCAGTGGAAGATGGCCTAAGTGCTTGGGCCCCTGAACCCATGTGGGAGACTCAGAGCAAGCTCCTGGCTCCTGCTTTGGATCAGTCCAGCTCAGGCTGTTACTGCCATTAGGGGAGTGAACCATCAGATGAAGACCTCTCTGTCTCTCCCTCACTATGTCTGTGACTCTGACTCTCAAATAAATAAATAAACCTTTAAAAACAGAAGAAAAACCACATAATAATATCAGTCAATGCACAAAAAGCTTTGACAAAATTCAACATTTATATATGATAAATATGAAAGCCCTTCAGAAAAATCTCTAAAATAAGAGGAGCTTCCTCTGCTTGACAGACAGCATCTATAAGGCACCTGTGGTTCACAGCATTGCTACATTTGATGGCGAAAGACTCAGGCTTCCACCCTACGCTCAGGAGCAGCACAGGGATGCTCACTGTCACTGTTCTTATTCAACCAATTTCTGCAAGTTTTACCCAGAGCAACAAGGCAAGAAGAGGAAATCAAAGGCACCCAGATTCAAAAATAATAAATAAAACTGTCCCTATTGCAGATGGCATGATTGGTCATGAAGAAAATCTCATGGAGTCCACAAAACAAACAAAGATTCCTGAAGAGGATGACGTGGGTGGTCATAAGTGAACTTGGCAAAGATTTCCAATTACAAGACAAACACACACACACACACACACACACACAAAATCAACAGTATTTCCATGCACTAACAACAAAAACGGGGACACACAAATTAACTATAGAGATACAAAAGTATTTTACAATTGCTAAAAAAAAAAATTACCACGGCCTGAGTCCAATAAAACATGGACAGAAGTTGTATGTTGAGAACTACAAAATATTGAAGAAAGAAATCAAAGACACGAATAAAATGGGGAGACAGGCTGTGTTCATGCTTTGGAAGATTCAACATAATAAAGATGTCAGTTTTCCTCAGATTAAGTCAGGTAGGTGTAATGCAATTCTTATCAAAATCCTAACAAGTTCTCTTGCAGATATAGGCAAGGTTATTCTAACATGTACACAGAAAGGCTAAGGAAGTGGAATACCTCAAACAATCTTGAAAAAGAATAAAGACAAATTAGTCCACCCAATTTCAACACAGGTTATATGAGTATGTACAAATTTCCATTTTTTTGCACCAAAATAAATTTATCTTTTAATCCCATTTCCATGTATTTTCTTGAAGTGCCCTCCAAAAAATGGAATTAACAGATGAGTTTATTTTGGTGCAAAAATTCTTAAATATGTATGTGATTTTTTTTTTCATGAAAGGCGTTTTCCATAAACTTTTTAAGATCCCCCACACACACACAGCCGGAGTAGTCAGGAGAGACTGACACACAGAGCCACGTAAACACCCAGCTGATTTTTACATAGGTGCAAAGGTGATTCAGTAGAAGAAGCATGGCCTCTCCAATAAATGGCACTGATACAAGTACACATCCCTGTGCAAAAGAAAATGAAATGAAACTGACCTTCAACCTAAGACTCACACCTTACACAAAAATGAACTCATAGCCATCACAGAGAGAATGTTCAACATAAACCTTTTAGAAAAAAATGGAGAAACTGATCAGGATCTACAGCTAGACCAAGAAAGCTCAGCTGTGACAGTCAAAGTTTGAGCCACAGAAGAAAAAGAAACCAGTAAACTGGATTTGATCAAAATTGAAAACTTTTGCTGGGGCCAATGCTGTGGCGTAGCAGGTAAATCCACTGCCTGCAACGCTGGTATCCCATATGGGCACTGGTTCAGTTCGTGTCCTGGCTGCTCCACTTCTGATCCACCTCCCTGCTAAAGGCCTGGGAAGGCAGCAGAAGATGGCTCAAGTGCTTGGGCCCCTGATACCCAGGTGAGAGACCTGGAAGAAGTCCCTGGTTCCTGGCTTCAACTTGGCCCAGGCCTGGCCATTGTGGCCACCTGGAGAGTGAACCAATGGATGGAAGATCTCCCTCTCTCTGCCTCTCTCTGCCTCTCTCTCCTCTTTCTATGTAACTCTCACTTTCAAATAAATAAGTAAATCTTTTTAAAAAAGAAAACTTTTGTGATGTGAAAGACCCTATCAACAGCATGAAAGACAAGCCTCGGTCCAGGGAGAACTTGGTACAACCCATATCTGACAAAGGACTAGTCTTAGAGCTTAGAAAGAGCTCTTAATGAGGAGCTGGGCATAGACACTGCACCAGAAAGGATGAAGACATGGTAAATAAGCTCGTGAGAAGATGTTCAATATCACCAGGCACTAGGAAAATGCAAGCTAAAACCAGAATAAGATAGCACCCTACACCTCTCAGACAGATGGCTAAAGTAAGAAATCACAATACCTAATACGGGTGAGAGTGTGGACAAATTGGAGTATTGACATACCTATGGCACAGCAACCATGGATGTGTTGGGCATGAAAGCTAAACACGCAACTGTCATGGGCTCTAGGAATTGCAGTCCTGGCATTTATTCCAGAGAAATGGAAACTTACATGACCACACACACACACACACACAATAGCGTTTATGCCCCATAGCGCTGTGTGCACTTTTCTGAAGGTATATGGTGCTTTTTTATACTTTATACAAACATGTCCCATAGTAGACCAGGCACAGCCCTGCCCACCCCACCAACCCACCCTCCCAGCTCAGAACCTGTCCTGGAGACGCCCATCCAGATACTCCAGCCTCTCGCCCATGCTGTTCCCACTGCCCAGGTATCTGCCAACATGGGCAACCTTGACGCTCTTCCTCTACCTGGCTGTCCCCAACCTGAACTCTAAAACCCAAGCCAGATATCACCTCCTTCCAGAAGCCTCCTCTGAGCTCCTACCCCCACCCCTGCAAGGCTGGATTCAACCCTTCTAGTTTAATCTCTACCAACACTCTTGGTTGATCAAGCTTGGCGGTACCAACATTCAGGGTTAGACAATCCTTGCTAAGAGCACTTTCCTGTGTGTTGAAGAGTCTTCTTAGCATCCTTAGCCTTTACGGGAGATGCCAACATCGTACCCACCACCCTTGCCCCCAGAAGGGACAGGTGTCCCTCAGGCAGCCAAATCTGTCCTCTGGTTGACACTCATCACTCCAGTGCCTGACGACCAACCGACAGCATCTCCTCTCCACACCCAGGGTCAGCAACAATTGAGATATTAAGCCAAAGTCGGAGAGATTTAAAAAATTTAAAAAGTCAGTGACTGAACAGATTGGAAAGTGCGACTGTATCTGTCAGCTTTTCTTCTCTCTAACTAAAGTACATGGGAAGCAAGGTTTATTTTTTATTTTGCTTTAAGGTTAGGGAGTTCACAGTCTTCAGGTCAGGCAGCCCATGGGTCCGGTGTCTGAGGAGGAGGAGGTGGGGCAGGTTCACGCGGTGAGCCAGGAAGCAGGGACACGGGGAGCACACACTGCACCTGCCTGTGAGGCGCTGTCTCCTAACACAGGGGTCATGGGGCAGCACCAAGCCAACCACTTCCCAAAGGCCTCGGCTTCAGGCACCCCGTTTGGACCAAGCCTCTAAAGTGACACCTTGACAGCTGGGGCTCCATTTGAGAGCACCCGAGACTCCATCTTGAGAAAGCACCCCCCACCATGAGACTCTGGTCTGAAACTCACTACGGTCAAAAACTCAGACAACAACAGTACTCAGACAACAACAGTACTCAGACAACAACAGTCCACTGCATCCCGCTTGGCAGAGCACACAGCATCCCTAGCAGGATGGCTCAAGCTGGAGTAATGTTAAGACTGTAACTTGCAAACTGTTGAAATCCATACTTAATGTATACTAAGCTGATCTTCTGTATATTAAGATAATCGAAAATGAATCTTGATGTGAATGGAAGGGGAGAGGGAGTGGGAAAGGGGAGGGTTGTGGGTGGGAGGGACGGTATGGGGGGAAAGCCATTGTAATCCATAAGTCGTACTTTGGAAATTTATATGCATTAAATAAAAGTTTAAAAAAAAAAAAAAAAAAAAAAAAAAAAAAGACTGTAACTTGCCTATCTATGGTCAAGACTGTAATTGCTGCTAGTTTCACCTGGGCCTTGGGTCAGCTTGACCCTAGCAAGCATGTATTCCCCCTCCCCTGCTTGTGGATTTTGCCTTGATAAACCCTGTTGCTTTGAGCTTCGGGGCCGAGATTTCTTTAGGGCATGAACCCGCTCTCCACCGCCGGCAATAAAGGACATCAAATGTTATCAGCGTGGGGTTCCTCTGTCAGCACTCGCTCAGGCACAAGACCTCCACCCTAATCCACAGGACTCTGGGGTTCTACTGTCTGCATGAGCATGGGAGCTGAAATGTGTTCCAATGATAACAGTGCCCATAGACCAAGGTTTTAAGACTTTGCTCCCTTAAAACAAAACCGGCCCATCCCAGAGACAAGTAGGGCAGCACAACCCAGGAGCCCCTGCCCCAGACAGGGCCTGGCAGGGGAGAGGCCCCTCCCAGGGCGTCTCCTCCCCAGCTCCCGCTCGCTCAGCCTGCCTTCTGATTCACTTTCCTGAGCAGGGTGAGGGGAGAGGCCGAGGCCCCCCACGCCACACCACACTCCCCAAGAGAGAGGAACAGCCACGGCACCAGCACCGCAGGCCTAATAGATGTCATTGTCCCTGGTCTGTCTCCTGCACAGGCCACGGAGGGCACGGCTGTGTCCTGCCCATTCTGCAGCTCTGCTCGAACCGGGAGGTACCGATGTCCACTGTCACCAGGGTACCCACTCGTGCCCTGCACCTGCAGGCCTTACGGTCCCCACTCTGTCCAGAGGAACCAGGCCCTCCCAGGAGGAGCTCCCACCCACAGAGCCAGCCCAGGGGTGCAGCGGATGCTTCCTCTATTACAGCCACTAGGGGGCGCTGTCTCCCTTCCCACGCCTCCACCAGGACGTTCCTCCAGGACAGAGACCGGCAAAGGTTGAAAAAGGGGAGGAGACAGGGGCTCTGCCTTGGGGTGTTCAGCCTCCCTGGACACCATGGGACGTGTGGCCAACCCAGGGTCTACACCCGGACAGGCTGGAGCCCTGGAGGCCTCCCTGGGGCTCCCGTCTCCCTCCAGGGCCCAGACCTGTTCCAGCTCTGGGCTTGCAGGAAGGCCCGTGTTGACCCTGGGCTCCCCAACACCACACCTGCTCTGGGAGGTGCTGCTCCCCTGTGCAGCCCCTGGCCAGGCCCGGGATGCCTCCCAGCTGCACTGGGAGAGGGTGCCAGCCTCACCAGTTTGTTGTCACAGGACCTTTGGACGAGGCACCAGGTGCTGCCTGCAGAGGGTGCTCTGAGGTGGGGCAGATCCCGTGAGTGCCAAGCTACCTCCTCTCTGCAAAGCCTGGCCCCTGCCTCCCTCCGCTCTGACCTCACAGGGACTTCCGCCTTCTCTGGAGCTCCTGTCTGCCCTTGCCCCAGCCCCCAGCCACCTGCATCTTTCTGGGTAAGCCCAGTCTTGGGAAGCAGACACAGATTCAAATCCTCATGCCGGCAGTTGCAAACTGAATTGTCGCCTGCCTTCTCTGAGCCTTGGTTTTCTCATCTGTGAAATGGGGGTGGTAACGGCTGCCACTTGGAGCTTTTGTCCATGAGACCCTGTGCATCCCAAACAGGGCCCAGCATGTCACAGGCCATCAATGAATGAACCCCACTTCCTTCCTGGTGCTGTACACAGGCACTGGGCTGCACATGGCTCCTTCGTCAGCTGGTTGCTAGCGGGCCGTCTTACAGACAAGGACACTGAGGCACGGAGGGTCAAGTGACTGGCCTGGGATGGCACGGGCAAGGCAGCGGCACTTGGAAAACAAAGACTACAAAACACTCCTTCAAGCTGTGTGTGAGCACCGAGGTAGCATGCACAGGTAGGAGCGGCAGCAGCAACTCTCTCCCCATGTGGCCCTAATCCCAACTCTGCCACTTCCATGCTCATCTGATCCACCTACATGGGAGGCCTGGACAGTTCCCAGCTCCCATCGACAGCCCAGCCCTGGTTGATGCTGGCTTGTGGGAAGTGAACCAGTTATTGGGATTCTCTCTGTCACTTGTCTTATCTGTGTGTGTATGTGTGTGTGTGTGTCCCTCTCTCCTGTCTCTCAACTAAATAAAGGAATCTCTCTCTCTCTCTCTCTCTCTCTCTCTGTGTGTGTGTGTGTGTGTGTGTGTGTGTCAACTAAATAAAGTTCAGAGCAGGGCAAGTTAAGCAAGTACACAGGGAAGCGAGATGCCCACATGCCACGTTCTCAGACTGTTCCCACCTCTGCACGCTGGCTCCTGCAGGGTGTCGTGTCATTTTTAGGGTCCCATGGAACCAAACACCGCTCACCTACCCCCCCGCCAGAGGGCGGCAGCAGCCCCACAGCAGCCCCAGGGGTGATCACCAGGGACCCACACACACAGCTGGGAGAAGACACCCAAAGCCATCACCTGTCCCAAAGGCTGGACAAGTGGGCACAGACATGCTGAAAGGGGCATCCCCAGTGTGCCCAGGGAGCCACGCCAGGGCCTCGCTGGCTCCTGCCCCACCCCCAGGCAGGTGTAGCTGGGGAGGAGGTCTGAGCCGTCTCCGATTCTCCAGGAGGGTGATTGATGATGGCGCTGAGGCCGCCAGGTCTCTGTCCTCGCCACTCCCCTGGAGCTTTTAATAAGCAGCCTGCCTCTAAGTGCCCAATTACTCTGGGCTTCAGGCCCTTGCCTGCAGCCCACTCGCGAGGGGCGGGGATGCGCTGCAGTTCCTCAAGTGGACACTGGAGGGAGCCCGGGGGCCGTGACAGCGGCGGGAAGCCGTCGGAGGACCTGGTAGGGTGGAGGATCCCCGCCGCCCCTGGCTCTCCCCAGGGCAAGCTTCGCCCCTGCTGTCCTTAGAGGCCCTGGAAAAGGAGCGGCCTCCAGCCTCTGCTCCGAACAGCTGCAGCCAGAGCCCCAGAGCCGTGCCTCCTTAGGGGTGGGGACAGAGCAGAGGGGAAGGGAGGGGGCAGAAAACAGGGCCAAGGGGAGGGGAAGGGGCTGAACTGGGAAGAGTAGGACCAGGAAGGCAACGGGGGCACCCGGAGAGAACACCCTCCCCCTGCCCGACCGCTGCGGACCCCGAACCTACACCCCCCTCTGCACGCTAGACACGGTCCCCTCCACCCTGCGTCACTCCTGTCCCCAAGGAAAAGACAGAATGACCTCCTGTGGTCAAATTCAGTGCCCTTCTCCCTCCCCCCGGCACCAGCCCCTGCCCTCCCCTCCTGCCCGCGGCCCCTCTCAGCCCTGTGACCAGATGTTCCACAGCCCACAGGTGCACAGTGGTGTTGGGACTCCACTCATTGTCTCCGCCACCAGCCTCCTCCTCCTCCAAGCTGCAGATGCTTTGTGCCTGATACTTGCAGCCGCCCAGAGTGGGGCAAGGCACTGAGACAGGCCCACCCAACCCCTAAGTCCTGTGTCCCCGGAGCCCCCTGAGATGTCCCCTGGATGCAGTGTGGCCCCAGTCCTTGTCCCCTCTGCCTGAGATGGGGGGTGCTGCAGGGGGCGCCCTGCTGCTGAGGGGCGCAGCTCACAGACACAGGCCAGGCTCACCTCCATGGAGATGACCCTGAAAAGCCGCACAGCCGCCCTCCCAGCCCCCACGCCTTCTGCCTGCCCGCCTGCCTCTGGGCCAGGGAAGAGCCTGGCTACCTCCTCAGCACTGGCTGAGCGGGGCCCCAGGAAGCAGCCTGGTGTAGTCCTCACCTCCCGCCCCTGGAGTGACTGAGGCACTCTCTTCCCCACTGGTACTGGAGTTGGAGTCAGAAATTCCAGGGGCTCCCAGCACCCTCTCCCCTCCCCTTTGGCAATGAGTTCCCAGAAAGGATGGCTGCATGCACAGAGCAACCTTTCCCAGGAGCTGCTTTGAGCCATCGGCATCGGAGCAGAAGCAGTGGAAACCATGCAAACAATGTGTGGGATCCCAGAAGAGGACATGTCTGCTCCTTCCTCTTTCCACTTACTGGGATGCAGTTGTAATGGCAGGAGCTGGGGCAACCCTGATGGACCACATTTTGAGGGTGGCGGAGCAACAAAACTAAAGGACGCTGGGTCCCTGAACAACTTGGCTGGGGCAGCGGGAGGTGGGGGAGAGCTGCAATGCAAGGGAGAGACCTGGCTTGATCGCGAAATGAACTGTGCAACCTAAGTATTTGGTCATTGGAAATCTGTGTTCTAGAACCCAGACAGTAGTCTGATAGCAAGCCAAAGAGACGGTACATCCATGTCTGCAGCACTTTCCAGCTATGAGAACTTGAGCAAAGCACTTGACCTCGCGAAGCTTGGACCTCCTTGGCTGCACACCTGTGTCGCGGAAGCGTTTCACTAGATGAATGAGATGGCGTTTAACAAGTGCACGAAAACCGACTCTGACAGGTGCGGTCAGTCGGTGCAGAGACTGCCGGCCCTGGAGCCGCCACAAAATGCCAACAGGAGCCTGTGGCCTCCTGGATTCAGAACTTCCAGACCCTCCCACTGCCCTCACTGGCAGCACCGAGCCCGTCGTGCCGCCGGCACAGCCCTGCCTCCCCCGGCACCACTGACCTCGGTCACCTCGCAGTCACCTCCTCCCTCCATGATGGTGGCCACAGGGCTCCCCAGTGGCAGCCTCTGAGCTGGGGCTCCAGCACACACCTGGCTCCTTGCTCTTGGGGACTTCAGCGTCCAGCGAGGAGGGAAGGAAGAAAAAAGTTCCGAAGCAACAAGCAAAGCCCCTGCTTGCTTGCTGAGCACTTACTCTGCCCGGTGCGGTTCCAAGCCGTCCTGACGGGTTTGCACTCCCAGCTGGGACAGCCGCCCTCCACCAGGCACCACGAAGCCCGGCCCGGCCCGTGTTGACGGGTGCGGAAACAGAAGCTCGGCCGGCTGAGGCCACACAGCCGGGAGAGGCGCAGCCAGATCAGGAACCCTGGCGTGCCAGGCTGCAGCAGGTGCGGTTCGTCACTGGTCTCTGCCTGGGGAGCTCCGTGGGTTTGACACGCCAGCCTCCTCCTGCACGTGGGCCGTGGCCTGGGCGGCCTGAAACACCGGCCTCTCCTCTCTGCCCACTATGCCGCCGTCCACCTCTGGGACCCCCAGCATCCCACCCAGGGCACCTGCAGCACTGCAGTGATGCGTTTGGTGCCACAGGAGTCACAATCGCTCAGCCCGCCCACAGCAGGTGGCCAGCAAATAGCAATTGCCTTGATTGATTGATTGATTGGCTCACTCTGAGGCAGCCCGAGGTCTCCGTGGCTCTCAAGGTCTCTCTAGCTGGTGGTGTTCACCCTCTTCAAGCACCTCAAGGCCTCCCAGCTGCGGCCATCTCAGCCCCGCGGTCCCCTGGGGGAGGGGCGGTGGCGTTGCCCAGGTCAGAATCTGCAGGTACAGGATGGGGGGACTGAGGGAGGGCTGGCGACCTCAGGACCCTTGCTTTCCCAGCATGGCGGAGGGGCCCAGAGGCCGGACATCCTGTGTCGATGGCCAGCGGTGATCTTTCAAAGCCCAGAGAGGCTGGAGCCGCGGAGGCGGCTGCGCACCGTCCCCGCGGGCTGTGGTCTGGCACCTGGAGCCGAGCTGATCGATATCGCTGGGGAGCTTTGACTCCCTCTGCTGCCAAGTCTCCCCGGAGGCCCTAGGAACCGGCCAGCGGCATCAGAGAGAGAAAGGAAGCAGGAGTTTCTGAAGGGCCCACAGCGCCAGGCGAGTACTCTGTGGCCTCGGTCCTCACACGGCCCCAGGGCAGGGGAGAGGGCTGCCGTGAGCCCATTTCACAGATGACTGAAGGGGAGCCTGAAGAGGGGAAACACTTCCCAGGGAACGTTCCCAGCAAAGTCAGCACCAACCCCAGCCGGGCTGCCAGGTCCCAGGTCGCAGGGCTGCACCGGGAGGCCACCTAAGGGCACCTGCAGCCACACCCAGGCCGCGCGGAGCCTGCGAAGGGCCTTCTGCAGCCCCCAGCTGGGCGTCAGACACTTCCGGGAAGGGAAACTCCGGCCTTTCCATCCCTGCCACTTCCGGCCCACCCGGGGAACGCCCCGCCCTCCAGAGCGCCCCATCCTCCCACACCCCCGTTTCTCCAAGCCCCGCCTCCCCAGGCCGCCCAACAGCCAGGGGGCACCAGGCCCCTCACTGCCTCTGACCCGCAGAGCTCACGGGACACTCCCGCCCCTGTTGTGGTCTGGTCACTCAGCCAGATCCCCTTCCCGGCCCCTGCCTGGCCCCACGACCCTGCGACTGGCTCCTCAGTGGCTGCACGGAGCAGGGAAGGGGATCCTACATAAGGACACAGCACATGCCCTGGGACTGGGTCGTGTGCACCTGCGAGGAGAGGCGGTGCGCGCGCGCACACACCGACCGGCATTAGTGCACCTGTGGTCAGAGCTGTAGAACTGCGGTGCCCCCATCGGCGGTCAGCTCTTCCCACTAATGAAGGAAGGCCAGGTCTTCCTAAGGGAAATGCACGATTGGATTCCAGACACACCAGGCCAAATCCTCAGGGCCCGCCCCTCCCCCACAGTGCCTTTCCCCTGTGGAGTGAGTTCCCCTGGAGGGAGAAATGGCCACCGCTTCAGGTCTCACGGCAGGAGCAGGGGCCTTCAAGGTCTCTTCCAGGCTGGGCTTTGGGCTGCACTCACCAAGGGCCAGGAGCAGCATTCTCCCACTCCCAGGAGAGCATGGGAAGGTCGCTGGCAGTGGGGAACCTGAGCCAGTCCAGAGGGCTTCTTCGCCCTGGGCCCTCCTCCCTGGCTCCCGTGCTGGGCCCTGCATGTGGTGTGTCCGTGTCCCTGCACACCCATATGGCAGAAGAGTCCACTCTGAGAACAGCTCTTCCATGCTGCCCGCCCAGCCAGGCACCGAGAAAAACCCCCGACCTCCACTCCCAGGCTCCTCCCCCTTCCTAACGCTGCAGGTGACACCTAGCCTGCCAGGGCCCCCTGGGTCTTCTACATAGCAAGGTGCATCAGGAGGGCTCATCTCCCTCACCCAGCCCTCCCGCTGCAGCCCCAGTCCATTTGCTCCTCCTTGGGGTGTGCAGGGCACAGCTGGGCACCCCACCTCCCCCACTGAGTCCCTCCCAGACGGGCTGGACCAGCTCAGCTCCGGGGTGCAAGCCTGCTGCTCTGCTGATCCTCCCCTGCACCAGGCTCAGCCTCCCCTCACTCCTGCAGCCTTGGGCCACACCACTGGGAGGCGGGGCGGTGTGCTCAGCCCCCACCCCCTGCTCTGACCCACGGTGTGACTCTGGCTGGCTGCATGCCCAGCAGAGAGAGACAGGAGCTGGGAGGGGCACAGAGGGAAGCCCAGCGCCCCTGGGCTTCTGGCTCCACCACAGACCCCAGCTCAAAGGTCTGAACCTCTTTGAACATCGATTTCTTCATCCGGTAAATGAGGACCGGACCCTGACTCATAGGTAGGTGCTTGAGACCATGCACCCGAGTGCTCAGCCCTGGCGCTTAGCTTAGCAAGTGTTTGCCGGATCCCGTGTCTCCTTACTTGTCCCCTGGCCCAGCAACGTCTCCCTCTACCTCGTGGGCTTGTTGGGAGATCCCACACCCTACGTCTCCACTGCAAGCAGGGTCTGTGTCCCAGGTCTCCTACACAGCGTTTCAGGCTATTGTCTGGGGGTTTTTATGAAGCCTGAATTCTTTTCCTAGTGATCCTAAGGCATTATTTTCTTTCTCACTCATTTTCCCACAAGCGTGGTGTTTCCCAGATGCCCATGTGTGACATCACAACAGGTTGAATGCAGAAGCCATGGAATCTTCTAGAAACACAAGGAGGAGCAGTGTTGGCTTAGCGGGTTGATCTGTGGCCTGCGACACAGGCATCCCGTATCAGAGTGCTGATTTGAGTCCCAGCTGCTTCACTCCTGATCCAGCTCCCTACTAATGCACCCGGGAAAGCAGCAGAGGATGGCCCAAGGCCTTGGACCCCTGAACCCACATGGGAGACCCAGATGGAGTTCCTGACTCCTAGCCTCAGCTTGGCCCAGCCCTGACCTCCTGGCTATCTGCGGAGTGAACCAGTGGATAGAAGAGCTCTCTTTCTGCCTCTGCCTCTCTCTGCCACTCTTTCAAAAAATAAATAAATCTTTAACAACAGCAAAGAGCCCACCTGCACAGAAGCCCTTGGTGGGGAGGGGGTCCTCCGTAACTGTTGGGTGTGGTGTAAGTACAGGGGTCCCGACCAAGATGTCTGAGAAGGCTGTCTCCTGGCACCCACCGTGCCGGCTGCAGAGGGTCCCCACAAACACGTGCTCGGATCGGCTGACCCCTCCCAGCCACACTGAGCCCTCCCGAGTCCCCATCCCTGGCCCACCTGCGCCATGCTGGTTACGACTCCCTAGGCGTCATGCCCAAACCTTCTGAATTCCAAGGACTTCACCCAGGACCCCTGGGCCTGGCATCCGGGTGGGCTATACTACAGCCTCCGCTTCCCCTTCCTCACTCCCCCCTGTCAGTCCCCACGGCTTCAGAAGGCTCCAGAGGCAGGTGTGTGGTCCAGACCCTGATGGAGTGATGGGTTCTGTGTTAGACAAGCCAGGCAGGTTGACTCTGGGCCCTTTAGCTCGTGCCCGGGGTGCACATGGGGACGAAAGAGCCCTCAATCGACTGGGGCTGCCCTGTAGGTGGACAAAAGCCTGGAGCAGCAGGTGTCCCCATCTCGTGGATAGGGCTGGCCTGAGGATTAAGCCAGGACTGAACCAAGTGATGGGGAAAATCCCCGATTCCACCATGGGGATCCAGCCATGCCGAGACCTTCCTGGCACTTGGGCCAGACACATTTTTTTGGTTGTTGTTGTTAAAAGAATCTGAGTTTTCTTTGCAGCTGAATGAATCGGGATGAATGAGTCGCAGGGACCAGACCAAGACGTGGGTGGTGGGGAAGCCCCTGGAGGGTTTGGGGTGAGTCACCCACCACAGATCTGATGCCTCGGAGAGAGGCCCCTTTGCCCACTGGAGACCCCTGGCAGACCCCAGTCACAACAACACAGCTGGATGCGAGCACGGGATTTTCTTTAACTTTATCATTTTATAAAGCCATACAATGGATCGCAAAGAAACCGAGCCGCTGTACAGAAGTGGGGACAGCCTCAGTGAACGTACATTCATACCCGGGACAGGTAGCACAGGCTGCGGTTTATACAAGGTGGTAGAGGCTATAGGCACAATGATACAAAATATAAAGTATATTTCCATCTATATAAATACAGCCGGGTTCTTCCTGCAGGGGGCCGGGTGGTGAGGAATCTTAACATTTGTTTTGAATGGCGTGTCAGAAGGGAGGCAAGAGAATGGGGAGACACAAGCACAGTCAGGTACTCTCTTACACACACACACACACACACACACCTACACCACGCACACAAACCCAGCGTGGATACACAAGAGACTGTCAAACCATCTAACGCTGGCTAGAAAACAAGCGTGGGACCTCCTTCCGTAACAACTCGCCACGGGGAAGAGGTCAGGAAACCCACAGGTCCTCCAGCTTCGAGGACTCCTGAGGACGAAGCGGCCAGGGAGGAACACGTGTGCCCGAGCCCCACGCCACACGGGTGGTCCTCGCCAGCCCAACACTGAGCCTCCACCCAGCAGCCGCCCCACGGGCCCCGCTTCCTGCTCCCTCTCTCCACTGAGTGATGTTGACCTTGACATCCATTGCTCATCATCTCTGACCACCCCCCACTGCCAAGTTCCTTAAAGGGATGTGAGCAAAACATACACCCATTCACATGCACACACACACACACACACACACAGACGTCCTGTGTTACCACTGCTCAAGGACACGAGGGTCTCAGTGCTGCAGGGCCTGGACTCGGGGCAGGAAGTGGGCCTGGGACTCTGCCCCCAGCCTCTTCAATGACCCCAAGTGTGGGGTTTGGGGGTCAGCCACCTCCTATGGCTGGAGCACTGCCCCTGTGATCTCCCCTGTTCTGAAGCTGGGAAAAAATAAACAAGGGGCAGATGACGGGGGCACAGGGCAGAGGGCAGCAGCCCAGCAGGAGGAAAGAGGCTGTTCATGCTCTGTGCCCCTGGGTGGCCTGGGAGCCCCGGAGCACTGCTCAGGCCCAGCAGAACAGGGCTGAAGGACGCCCTGCCCTCCTGCGTCCCAAGAGCCCCTTCTGGCCACTGGGCCACCACCCCCAGGAATTGCTCGGGCCCAAGTCCCGACAGGGTCCCAGCTTTCCCAGCTGCTGGGGGAGAGAAGGGTCAGAAGCCCCAGGCGAGGACTTGAGGTCTCTGTCCTCACACACCGTCTAGCGGAGGGAGCCAGGCACTGTTCACAGCCCAGCTCCTTGCCGCTGGCCTCTGGGCCCACTTCCCCCAGCCGCCTCCAGACCATCAGATCAGAGAGGCCCTGGGCCAGCTTCAGACGCCTGCTGGACAGCTGGAGAGGGGGCCTGGGCGGGGCCTCGGCCTGCCTGGGGTCCCTGCAAACCCGTTTTCCAGACCAGTGAGCACTGTCCTGACGAACAGACCCAACAACACACAGCGAACAGGTGGAGGGAGGGGAAGGAAAAAGCGGATACACGTCCACAAAGTAACAACAGTGAGTACAAAGTGCTTTCTTTTCCAGGAAGTCTTTGGCAAGAGACTGCAGTGCTGTGTGGTGCGTGTGTACCCATATGTGCGTGCACGTGTGTCCACAGGCCCACCCGTGAGTGTGACGTGGGGGCTATGGTGTCAGGCCCAACGTGGGGGACTGGGCTGCTGCAGGCTGGGGTCCCCTTCCCCTTGGTTCTCCCGGCAAAGCCAGGCCCTGGGCTTCCCAGCATGGACCTGGCTCCCTCCCGCACAGCTCAGGGCTGAGGTGGAGGGGCTGTTGGGGTGGGGTGGGGAGGTGGGAGGCAGGGATGAGGGCCAGGTGTGGAGGCCGGGCAGCCTCAAGTGTGGAGTGACCATCTGGCTGGGGGCTGATGAAGATATTTACAATAGCCCTGGCCTTGGCAGAGAACGGGGTTAACCATGCAATGAGGGGACTGGCCAAGCCAGGCACTTGGGTTGAATATCTCAGAAGAAAGAGCACTTTGGAGGGACCTCGCTCTTGGGGAAGTGGGAGGCCCCACTCCACCCGCCCCGTGACTTCAGACACTCTCCGCTCCCTGAAACACAATTGTCCACACAGATACAGCTCCCTGGAGGAGAAGAAATACAAGACACACACACACCCACGTCCACCACGTGCACCCACGCCTCCGCCACTCTGTGGCTCGCTCAGGCTGCAGCTTCCCCACGTACCCTGGGAGCTGACTGCCAGGCCCCGGACAGAGCCCAGGACAGGCCAAGGCCAGGGCAAGGAGCATCCTGGCAGCCCCAAGGAGAAAGGCCTCCTACATCTCATGACTTTAACAGATTGAAAGGGACGGGAATCAATTCATGGCCAGGGAGGCAAAAAAAAAAAAAAAAAAAAAAAAAAAAAAAAAAAAAAAAGCAGTGGAGGGGAACAATAAATACTTCTGGGCAATTTACCTATTCTTTTTTTTTTTTTTTAATCTTTTCTTATATTTTATTAGCTTACAGATCTGTCAGTATGTCTCACATATATATTATATATATTTATATATCAGTCAATGCCTCGCTCTCAGGGACTCCACAGGCTTAAGAACGGAGTCCTGGTGAACTTGCACTCCAGCTTCCAAGTCCTTGGGTGGTGGGCAGGGGTTGCACAACTGCCCACGTGGACCCTAGGGCCTTGGGTCTAAATGCACTCCTTCTGCCCTCTGCTCCTGGGGCAGCGTGGCTCTGCTGGGGAAACCAAGGCAGAGGGGGAGCAGCGAGGCTTTGGCGTTGTAGGCAGGTCCACTGGTGGACACTGGGCACTGGGCAGCCTGGCTGGAAGGTTGCCTGTGGCAGGCAGACCCCAAAACGATACCCAAAGGGAGGACAGAGTGTGCAGGCCTCCCCCCGGGCCTGGCCAAGCAGAGCTTTGGGCAGAGGGTGGTCCAAGATGAAGCCCCACACTGGGGCAACAACAGGGCTGGGCAGAGTACATGGGCTCGACCCCCAGCCCCTACAAGGCATCATGCAGAGAAGCAAGTCAGAGATAAGGCTGGTTCTGGACAAGAAACCCAGGGACGGGGCCGACGGTGGGCGCTAAGGCAGAGTGCCAGGCACAGGCGGGCACCTCGCGGTGAGAGCAAGAGCCGGCACAGAGCTCAACTGGGCTCTTCCCGAGTCCCTTCCCCTAGGCCACGGCTCCGCGTCGCTCCAGCTCCTGGGGGAGGCAGGGGTGACACCGCAAGGGTGACCTCTATAGGGGAGAAGGGACTGGAGGTGCCCAGGGCCACCAGGGTGCAGGCGCGGGGACCAGGGTGAGAGAGCACCTTGGGTGCTCCTGCCAAAGGCGCCTCTGTCCCCTCCCCGCTGCCCGGTCACCCCAGCCCTACTCTTTGGATAGCACGCACATTCGTGTGCAGACCTGGAGGGCTGATTCTGATTGCAGCCGCTCGAGGCAGCTCTAGGCCAACAGGTGAGGGTGCAGTGCAGACGCCCACGTGATACATCCGAGGCCCACCAGAGGGAGCATAGGGGCCAGTGAGAAAGTCCTGCCCCCTACAGGCGGCCAGGAAAAGTAAGATGATGCTCTCCTCTGGATTGCTCCTTGCAGAGCAGTTGAGTGAGGGAGACGGAGCTTTTCCACTCCCCAACACGGGTTCTCTGGGAGGCCGGCAGTCTCCTCGGGAAGCTCCATTCTTGGGAAGCAGGGCGGGGGGAGATGGGGGCCCTGGTTCTTCCGGGAGGCGGCTTCCATCTCCCCAGGGGAATCTCCCCCTCAGTCTCTTCCTCTCTCTCTCTCTCTTTCCCGCTCCCGCTGTAATTCACTTCCCTCTCCCCACGATGCACTTTCTTCTCTCCTTCTCCAAAATCAGCCCAAAGTCCTCCTTCTGGATTCAAGGGTGGTCAGGATTCGCGGTCCCCTCCCGCTACGCCCCAGCCCACTGCCCTGGCCCTGGGCAAGGGGCGGGGCTCATCTCTTCTGGCCCGCACTCAGCATGACCTTGGAGACGAAGTTGACGATGGCAGAGGCTGGCTGGTTGGGGTCAAGCTCAGCGAAGAGGTGGCAGGCGTTGTCTGTGCTGCTACCCTGCTTCCGGGCCACGAAGCCAAAGAGCCTGTGGGAGCAGGGAGAGTGACAGATATGAGGGGGCAGGGAGAGTGACAGCTGTGGGGGGAGGGGGAGGGAGGGGTCTGGAGGCAGTGCAGGTGCACAGCTGGCCAGGCCAACCTCTCCGCCCCACCCCCAGTCTTCCCCGGGGTCAGGGGTTGGGGAGGCGCCCCACAGAACCTCCACCCTGTGAGGGCCAGAGACAAGCTGTGCACAGTAAGGGGTGGGGATGAGACCAGAAATAAAGCAGGGACATTCCTAGACAAGCGTCTCTGGTCCCTCCCAGCTCCACCCCACCCGAATGTTCTTACACAGAAATAAGCAAGGGAACAAAATGGCGCCTGCCTGCCTGGCAAAGGCACGGGCAGCCCCCCGCCACACACACACACACACACACACACACACACACACAGTCCTGCTTGGCTCCAAGGCCCGAGAGCCCTGGGAATAGAGGGGGGAGGGGATCCCTACACCTGTCCCAATCTTTGCCAGGATCCAGGGACCAAGCACCCTCTCCTTGCAAAACAGAGTTAAAAATACGGGGGTAAAGAACAGAATGTGCGCCCAGGTCCCCTCCCAGCGGCCTGTTGCTAATTAGAGCAGGATAGGGACTTGGTCGTCGGGACAGCTGGAGATGCCACCCATGGAAACCCCTCGGTCGCCGGGGCTGCACCACCACGGCCAAAATTAGCAGAGCTGGGTCCTGCCTGCCTCTGTGAGCAAGTGCCCATCCACCCCCACACCGCCACACAGCACACACACACCCCACACTCCACACACACCACCAGACACACAGCCATACAACACACAACCACACACACAACAATCACACACCCCATACCCACAACACACAACCACACATACCTTTTACCTCCATACACATACACATCACATACATACCACACACTTCTCACACCTATACACATATGTAGCACACACAACGTGCATGCACCGATGTACAGATCACACACGTGTGTGTGCACAACCCTCATTTCCTCTAACTTTGTTCTCCATGCTTTGTTTCAGGGGTGGGGAATGACAGGGCCCAGGATCTGGGGTAGTGCCCTGGTGCTGGGGAAGCCGGGGTCCGTGGAGCAGCCCCTGCACCTCCCCTTACAGCCTGGCTGGGCCCATGGCATGGGTGCTCTGGGCTGAGTGAGGGCGTGTCACCAGGCTCCCAGCACGGGGCAACCAAGCATCGCCTCCTGCCCCATCTGTGAGTACTGGCCCCGCCTGGAGATGTAGCAACACAAAGAGAAGCAGGGGCTTACAGGCCCTGATGACCCCACGAGGCCCAAGAAGGTCGTGGCCCCCCTCGTCCCCATGGCCTTGTGGGAGCCCCCACCACAGGTGAGGCCACAGACTTCAGGGGTTCACTGAGGGGCCTCACTACAGCCTTCTCCTGACTCCCCTCCTCAGTTCTCCCATGGCTTCATTCAACAAATATTCATCAGCTTGCCCAGGGGATTCCCAGGGCCCTGCCACAGGGCTCTGCATCTGGTGCTGTGCTGCCCCTGCCCCGAAGTGTCGTGTCCCCCACCACACCCCCCACCCCCGCCACCCAAGTGCACTTGTCTTTGAAGAGTCATTTAAAAATAACCTTCCTGGGACCTGCCTTGTGTGACACCAGGCATCCCATATGGGCGCTGGTGTGAGTCCTGGCTGCTCCTCTTCCACCTGGGAAAGCAGTAGAAGATGGCCCAAGTGCTTGGGCCCCTGCACCCACATGGGAGACCTGGAAGAAGCTCCTGGCTCCTTGGCCGTTGCGGCCATCTGGGGAGTGAACCATGGATGGAAGATCTTTTTCTCCTTTTCTCTATCTCTCTCTCTCCCTCTTAGTTACTCCTTCAAATGAATGGATAAATAAATCTTTAAAAAATAAAAATAACCCCCCTTTCCCAAGACCACCCCGAGTTTCCACTGTCTGGACACACGCTCCCTTCAACACCACGCACAGCCGTGGGGCACACCCCCAGCCCAGCCTCGCACCACCTTGGCTCCCAGTTTTCATTTTCGCAGAAAAGGTGCTCTTTTTCTAGAACAATCTGGTATGAAGTCGGAAGCTACAAAGGTCAAAGCAGCATTCTAGGGTATAAATCATAACTCAGCCAACCAGTGAAGACACGGGGCGACCGGGGCAAGCACACACAGCTAGGTGTGGCCATGGGGATGCCACATGTCGCCTTCAGCTCCCAGGGCATTCCTGTGCGTGGCGTTGGTTCTGTGAGCTTGGGAACTCCCTGGTTTGTACTGACAAACAACTGCCATAGGCTGCCAGGCAATTCTCCCTTCCCAACAGCGCAGGTGCAACCGGAAGCCCCCAGCCTGCAAACCCCTGAGCCACCTGTCCTGTGTGCTGGGCCAATGGGCTCCCGGAGGGTGGAGTCAGCGCCCCCATGAGGTCTCTGAGTCCCTCAGAAGCACTTAGGGTGTGCTGAACTGATGGAGGACTTGACCAAAGTCCAGAATTCAGGCCTTCTGAATTCTCAACACACGAAGCCCACCATACGGCCAGAACGGGGATAAAAGCAGCCAGGAGTTGGGCAGAAAGAACCATCTGAACAACCGTGGCCCCAGTCTCTAACGCAGCTCTGCTTTCTGTCCATTGCCTTGGACCCCTGCTGGTTCCGAGACTGAGAGAGGGTAGGGAGGCGAGCAGACTATGGCCTGGGTCCCTGGCCCTGCGATAGGGATCAAGCTCTACCTCCCAAACTGAGGGACCTGGGCCGAAGGTCCTCGCTGCCCCCTTCCCTCGCCTGGGCCCGGGTTCCAGACTTGCCCCTGCTCCCCTCACCAAGGAGCCCCCCTCCCAGCCAGCTGGGCAGCAAAAAAAAAGAAGCCACACTCACTTAGCAGGGGCGCCTCCCTCCGTTTTCATCCACCTGTGGAAAGAAAGAGGGCTCAATGTGAGTGACACACCTTCTCCCCAGGGGCCCAGACCTGGCTGGGCGGAAGGCAGAGGAAACCCTGGTCCCCAGCAGACAGTCGCCCGTGCAGATCAGGCACAGGGGGCATGCGAGGTGGGGACAGCACTGTGGCTGCCTCCCAGGCACCTGCCCCAGTGTGGGGAGGAGCAGACTTGGGTCAGCGACATGGAAGAGTGGGTGGGAGTGGCTAGTTAGCCCCTGAGGGGTCTCATGTCTCATGTCTCATGTCTGCGGTGGGAGACTCAGGCCGATGGTCCCGCAGAGCCAGGAACACACAGACCCAGCACCATAGAGCTGGGCGGGCGGCCAGGCGGCTCCAGGACTTACTTTCTTTCTTGTGGATCCAGGTCACAGAAGGTGACAGTGTTGAGGGGGTAGTGTCGTCGGAAGAAGAGCCTGTGGCACACATCAGAGAGACAGAATGAGTGCTTTTTCCCTCCTTCCACCTGCAGCCGAGGCTGCTTCCCACGGTGCTGCTCAGCCCCTCGCAGATGAGCAAATGGCCTGATGTGCTCCCACGGGCACCTGAGCAACACACAGGTGTGCCCCAGAAACATGTCCCAAGTGCAGGGACTGGGGAAGGAGGGGAGAAATTGGTACTGAGGAATGAGGAAAGAAAGGAGCCTGGAGGGAGAGGGAAGCAGCTGGGCACACTGTCAGGAGGCAGCCCAAGAGAAAGGGCTCCGCTCCAGGACGTAGGCACTCTTACCAGCTGTATGCACAGCTGCAGAGCCAGTGCAGGCGAATCCTTGTGGAAGGATGGATGGACAGGGGGTGGGGGGTGACTGAAAGGGTGGAAGGAAGGATGGATAGGTGGATGGATGGATGGATGGAAGGAAGGGTGGATGGATGATGGATAGATGGGTGGGTGACTGGATGGATGGGTGGGTGGATAGTGGATGGATGGATGGAATGAAAGATGGATGGATGGATAGAGGGGGTGATTGGAAGGAGGCATGGATGGGTGGATGGGTGGATGGATGGAAGGAAGGGTGGAAGGGTGGATGGATGGATGGATGGATGGGATGAATGGAGGGGGTGATTGGAAGGGTGGAAGGAGGCATGGATGGGTGGATGGGTGGATGGATGATGGATAGATGGGTGGGTGACTAGATGGATGGGTGGATGGATGATGGATGGAAGGAAGGAAGGGTGGAAGGGTGGATGATGGATGGGTGAGTGACGGGTGGATGACTGGATGGATGGATGGAAGGATGGAATGAAGGATGGATGGATGGATGGATGGATGGATAGAGGGGGTGATTGAAAGGGTGGAAGGAGGCATGGATGGATGGATGGATGGATAGATGGGTGGGTGACTGGATGGGTGGATGGATGGATGGATGGATGGGTGGGTAACTGGATGGATGGATGGATGGGTGGGTAACTGGATGGATGGATGGATGGATGATGGATAGATGGGTGGGTGACTGTATGGATGGGTGGATGGGTGGATGGATGGATGGATGGAAGGATGGAATGAAGGATGGATGGATGGATGGATGGATGGATGGAAGGGTAGAAGGACAGAGGTAGATGCATGGATGGATGGTGCATGGATGGATAGATGGGTGGGCAGAGGGACAAGTGAATGGGAGAGGGTAAATGGAGGTAGAATGGACATGTGTGAATAAACAGGTCAGATGGTAAGTGGGTGAGCAGTGGATGGGAAGTTGGATCACAGGAGGGAGACCCAAACAGAAGCAGGTGGAAGAATCTTACTTTCTCTGGTTATCAGTCAGTGTGATTCCCTGGGCAGACACCTTGAAGTGAACAATGGTGGCAGCTGGCGTGGGGTCAGCAGCCAACGTCTCAGATGTGGCTTTGGAGATGGCCTGTGGCCCCGTGAGTGACTCCATGTCCACAGAGTTGACGAAGAGCACATTGCAGGCTGGAAGAAAGCGACCCAAGGAGAAGTCACGGGGCTGGAGCAGGTGGGGCCACATGCAGGCCCGCTCTCAGGGGGTAGGGAGCAGAGGCAAGTTCAAGTAGCCTTGGGCCAAAGCACCTGCACCCAGCCATGCGATCTGCCCAGAGACATCTGGGTCTGGGAGAGGCTTCCAGCCTGCACCTGCAGGAGGGGACAGGCCAGGAAGGCAGAAAGGAAGGCCTGGGCAGGGGTGCAGCGTCAGGGGACCACTCACCAGCTCCTTGCTTTAGCAGGTCGGAGGTTGAGTTAGCAGGGCCAGAGCTATCTTTTGATTCATCTGTGGGGTCTGAGACAAAAATTCAGCTGGTAATTAAAACCCTGGAGCTGGAAAGCAGCACGCGCTTGGCTGGGCCTAAGGTGAGCTCCACAAATACTTCTGTGCAACGGACTCGGCTTTGCATAACAGGCCCTGGCAGTCGGCGCCGGGTCATGTTCCGTATGAATGTGCATGACTCTAAGTACCTGGCACACGGGGCGAGAGCTCTTCGGCAGGCAGAGCCGGGCTCACAGCCTCCCCCCAGCACCTGCTAAGTCCCTACAAAAGGGAGATGATGACAGCCGACCCATCCCTGAGTGCTTGAGATCTTCCATGCACTCCGTTTAGCCCAGTGTCTGGCAAAGCAAACCTTCAAGCAGTGACTGGGCGGCGGTGATGGTGGTGGTGGTGGTGTTTTGCACGGATGAGTCTTTGTGTAGATCAACAAGTGCCTAATTCTTTACACCTCTAATATAGCACAACTAGAACTTCAATAGGAAGAATTCAGAACTGAGCCATGCATTTGTTAATTAGCTTTGGTCTGACCATTTCACGATGTATGCAGACATCAAGACACTGCGCACTGCACAGAATTCAACTTCTATCTGACAACTATAGCTAAACCTTTGAAAAATCAGGAGGGGATTTAGTATCTGTTATAGCAGGGTTTCTCACCCTCTGGTATGCAGGCTCATAAAAACACAGCTTTCTGGGCCCAGCCCTGAGCTTCTGTGGGTCTGGGGCATTTTTTAACAAGTTCTTGGGAGGGGCTAATGCGGCTGGTCCTGGGACCACACATTGAGAGCCATGGTTGATACAATTTAAATATCAAGCAGTTTCTGGTGAACTATTTTACTAAATTCCATAGAAACAGAAGTTGATTAGGCAGCTAGAGTATGCCATGAATGATGCTCTGTACAATGTGGATGACTGGGGCCATTACTGTGGGCGCAATGGGTTAAAGCCCCGGTCCTTATTGCCCGCTTCCCATATGGGTGCCAGTTTGAGTGCCAGCTGCTCCTCTTCCAATCCAGCTCCCTGCTATGGCCTAGGAAAGCAGTGGAAGATGGCCCAAGTCCTTGGGCCCCTGTACCCACATGGGAGACCTGGAAGAAGCTCCTGGCTCCTGGCTTTGGATCAGCTCAGCTCCAGCCATTTCAACCAAATGGGGAGTGAACCAGCAGGTGGAAGAACTCTCTGTCTTGGGCCGGCACTGCAGCTCACTAGGCTAATCCTCCGCCTTGCGGCGCCGGCACACCAGGTTCTAGTCCCAGTCGGGGCTCTGGATTCTGTCCCGATTGCCCCTCTTCCAGGCCAGCTCTCTGCTGTGGCCCGGGAGGGCAGTGGAGGATGGCCCAAGTGCTTGGGCCCTGCACCCCATGGGAGACCAGGATAAGTACCTGGCTCCTGCCTTCGGATAAGCGCTACAGCGCGCTGGCCGCGGTGGCCATTGGAGGGTGAACCAACGGCAAAAAAGAAGACCTTTCTCTCTGTCTCTCTCACTGTCCACTCTGCCTGTCAAAAAAAAAGGAACTCTCTGTCTCTACCTCCCCCTGTAATGCTGTCTTTCAAATAAATAAAATAAATCTTTTTAAAACAGGAGCATAATTTAAATTAAAAAAAAAAAAGATGTAGTTGACTTTTGGTCAATTATTAATATTTCCATGACTCACTTTGGTGAAATGGATATTGGCAAGTACTATTAAATTATAACTTCTGCAGCTCCAAGGAAGACCAGAATGGAGTCCCTGGCCATGAGTCTAGGGGCACACCCGAGGTTCCTATCACCCAATAGGGAGGGTGGGGAGGAGGCACCCAGTTCCCAGGCCTCACATTCAGCGTCAGCAGTACGAACCTCCCCCTGCACTGTGCCCGTGTACTTGTGGGTGGGTGGTAGAAGCCTGCACTGAGGCATTACAGGCCCATCGCCACTCTCCAGAGCTGGGACATCGCCCTGGAGCAGCTCACATCTTCTTGGCCAGCTTAGCACGCCCCACCCCCCAGCTACACAGACCAGAAACCCCAGGCACAGGTGGGCCCTGCACCTCCCACCCACCCCCCGTGGAGCACATGCCTTCCCCCCCCCCATTCAGCCAATCCCCCTGGATGCCCACAGCTTCAGCCTGCCTGCCCCGGCCCTCCCACTGATGGCCCCCTCACCCAGGACAAGGCCCCTGGGGCTGCCTCCACTTGTCGTGCTCCTCTGGAATGAGGCTTACTCTGAAGATTTAATGTGAAATTCTCGGAGCCTCTAGAGAACTTTCTAGAACAATCTGGCAAGTCAATTATGAATGTTCCCGGAGTTAAGCTTTTTAATGAACTCTTCCTTCTTTTTTAATAGGGGATCGGGGAGAAGGAGGCTGGTTCTGAGGTTCCCCAAAATGGAAGAATGACCCGAGGATGCCAACCCTGGCAGGTGTTCTGGAGCGGCTGGCACGGCTGAGACCTGAAGAGGCCAGCTCAGGGGTGTGCTTGGCCGGTCGGAGCCTCGCGTGCCTACCTCGGTTTGGAATGACCAGCTTGCAGGGCAGAGCCAGTGGGATGATGGAGTGCTGGTAGACCAGGGCTGACAGAGATCCTGCAGGGAGCGGGGCAGGAGTGCATCAGGAGCAGGGATCCTGGGAGCCACGCCCCACTGCACCCCACACACACACACACACACACACATAACCTGAAGCTTCTGGATCCCACCAACCAAGCTCACCCCCTCTCTTTCTCAGCAGGACCCAAAGGAAAAGATTCCAAAGGCTCGCTTAGCAGTCATAAGGTGACCTAAGGTTTCCCTTTACAGAAAGTTCTTCCTAACCCCTGTGCCGAGCTCCCCTCCCCCACCCCCAGCTATTGGGACACTGCTGTAGACGGGTCAGGGCACTGTGGGAGCAAGTCCCAGCTCAGTCACTTATTGTGAATGTGCTCCTGGGTGAGTCTAAGTCCTCAGAGCCCGGTTGCCTCACGTGACCCCGACCACCCAGAAACAACGTACGGGACCCAAACAGAGGCTTTCCCATAGCAGGAGGTCACCAAGGCAGCTGCCCGAGTTGTCACCACAATTACAACCGTAACCAGTCTGGGCTGGGCGGGACACACACAGACAGGAAGGTGGCAGAGCTAAGGAGCCGCAGCACAGAGGGAGGGAAGCATGGTTCCTAGTTTTCTCTGCTCAGTCTTTGGAGGAGGGACCGGCAGAGGCTGTGCTGGGAAGAACTTGGGGTCGCGCCCCTGGAGGAGCCCGGGACAGGGCCAAGAAAGCCTCTCTGCGGCCATCCCACAAGGACACAGGCAGGTGCAGCTCACCAAAGTTGGGCTCGTTGGGACATCCCTTGAGCTTCACTCCTCTGGGGCCGGTCTCTATCAGGAAATGCCTCACCAGCTCTTGGGTCATGTCCCCTGGGAAGAAGAGCAAGGGACAAAGCCCGGTCACTTCTGGTGGCACGCCTCCCCACCCCGCCCCCACCTCCTCCCGAGAGCACTTGGCCAGGAGGGCAGAAGGGGTCGAGGAGATAAAGCGGCAAGAACCACATGGGAGAGAGGGCCCACCACCGCCTTCTCCCCCACCCCTCAAGGAAACACAACTCGGGGTCCCAGTAACCTTGCTTCCCAGACCCAGCCTGCAGGGAGGCCGAGGCTGGCTCTCCTGCACAGCCGTGACATCAGCTCGCCACGGCTTACAGAGCCAGTGAGCGCCACCGAGTCCCGAGCTCACCTTTCTTATTCTGTTGCATGATGCCTGGAGGCGGGGAAGACACCTTCATGGCCAGCCCATAGGCCCCCCGGAAGGAGTGGCTGTCGCGGATGATGAAGGCCCCTGGCTCCTGATCCTTGAGAAGAGCGATGGCTGGATTGGGAGGGGCAGGGAGAGAAGAGACAAGACGTTGGTGGGCCTGGCTTCACTAAAGTCCCTTCGCTGAAGCCAGCGAGCTCTGTAATTGCCTGGGGAGTGTATATCTCGGGCTGTGCAGGCCACACAGTAGTCCCTGCGGCCACCACTCAGCCTGGCCGCTGCGTTAAAGAGCGTTAAAGAGGCAGGCCCCTGACAGGTGTCCCTGTGTCACAGCAAAGTACTCTCCACAGCCCCGGGCAGCAGCAGGTTCGAGCCCGGGCTATGGTGCCAACCTCTGCCCCACCCCTACACGGCTCTTCTCGCCACCCTGGGGCAGACCTCATCTCCATGTTCCCATTCCCAGCTTTGGGTTCCTTATTTAAATTTTGTTAAAATGCAAAACTCCCCAGAGGACACAGAGAGTGAAGGCTGCCAGGAACCACGGATCCAGACCTCCCCAGGTGCCAGCCCAGGTTGGGGCTTCCAGGGCTGCCCACTGTGTTGCCATGGAGACCAGAGGCCAGGTGGCCTTGGTGGGCCCCAGGGTGCCGGCCCAGGCTGGGGCTCCCCGGAGTGGTTGCTGCACTGCTCTGGGGGCTGGAGACTGCGTTACCATGGAAACCAGGACCCGATGGACCCATCACCTGGCGGTGGCTTAAACTGGGGCTGCCAGGGGCTTTGCCACTTCCAAGGATGCTTCCAGCCCTTGCTTCTGCCCTCCCACACTTGGCTGCAGGAAGTGCCTCTTGTTGTCTGACTTGGATCTCAGCCCCGCTCCCCCAGTGTGGCTGTCTGCTACAGCAAAACAACATGGGTGTGTCCCTGCTCCATGTCCAGGGAAGACCCCACCCCGTGTGTCCCCAAGGCCCCAGCACTCACCCTGCTCTCTGGAGATCTCGGGCTTGTACCAGTACTTGGAAGTGTCCTGGACAAACTTCACCTTGGCCCGTGTCTCAGGGCTATTGTCTAAAGGAGAAGAGAAGGTGTTCTGGGTTGAACTGTGCTGAAGTCCTAACTCCCAATACCTGTGAATGTAGCCTTATTTGGAAACAGTGTCGCTGCAGCTGGGATCAAAGTGAGGTGAGGACGGGAATCAGAGCAGGGCTAACCCAGGCTCACTGGTGTCTTCAGAAGAAGAGGGGGAGAGAAAGAGGCATGGAGGAGGGAGGGCTGGGGGGAATGTGTCCATGAGGACACCGAGCATGGCCGGCAACCAGAGAAGCATGGACAAGGACTGGGCCACGTGCCCTCCTGCTGGGCCCTTGCCTTCAGATGTCCAGCCTGCAGAACACACTGGCGGGGGACTCAGTGCAGGCAGCCAGCCCCAGGAAACACCCAGAAAGCTGGGGTCCTCAGACTTCCCCGTGCACAATGGCAGGAGCCCAAAGCAGCCTCCCCAGCCATCAGTCCCCCTCCCAAGCGGGGCAGCCAGTGCCGCAGGTGCTGGAAAGCTGAGCGGGGCAGGACCAGGGGGCAGGCTGGGCCCTCCCAGCCTCCTCCGCAGTTTCAGCTTGTGGATGACACCCCCTGAGGCTCCTGGGGTCTGTCTCTGGGAGTCAGCTCCCCTTCCCGGCAGCTGTGTGCAGAAGAGGGCCTGGGGCCAGGCAGCTGGGCCATGCAAGTGCTGCAAGCTGAAGCCCCAGGCCCCTGCCACAGCGCCTGTTCCTGTTTAATGAGCTGTCAGAGGCGGCTGCAGTCCCATGTGCCTTCCTGTGTTGACTCCACAGGCTATTTTAAGCAAGGAAGATGGTGGGAAACAGGAAGTATCCCAACTCCTAGAAGTCTCACATCCTTCAAGGAGAGGGGCTGGGAACCAGATGTCCCCGGTGGGCGGCAGGAAGCAGGGAGGGGTGGTGCGGGGTCACTCTAGGTGTCCGGGCCTGGCAGGCTCAGGGTCGGACCTGGGAGTGACCTAGGCAGAATCTGGGCGCCTAGGACCCATGCCTGGCTGGCTATCTGAAACAAACATCCCATGTGCCCAGGGCTGTAGGACCGCTCTGCACACAGTCAGGTTAGAAGTCTGGCGAAGAAGCTGGGGGCCAGCTCAGGGTGTGACGCTTGTGTGAAAATAACGAGCTTTCTCTGGTGGAGGCAAAGATGCTGAGCTCTGGTTTTGGCGGGGGGGGGGGGGGGGGATTCAACATACAAACCTGCGTGGACTTCCATGAGGCCATGTGCATAAAAACCAACCTCCAACCCTCGGCCTTGGCCAAAAGGCACCTGGCTGTGTTCACCAGCAACTGGCAAGGTGCATATACACAGGGTTTGGAAGCCATGTTTTCAAGGTTATGCTAAAATCACCCTTGGAATGATAAAGACAACTCCAGCAAGGCTTGGGTTTGGGGCCTGGATTGGAAGCCTAGCTCTGCCGGTTATTAAGTATGTGACACCAGAGAGACAGCAGAGCCTCTAAGCCTCAGTTTGCTTGTGTGTAAAATGGGGCAGGTGCACCTGCTCGCCAGGTGGCTGTGGGGGTCACACGAGACAGTACTTAGCCACGCCCAAAGAGCCTGGCACACAGCGCGTGCTCCACAAGCAGGAGTGGCTGTGACGGCGATGGTGATCCTAAGAGGAACGCCAGTGCCCACCGTGATTCTCGCCCTCATCATCCACAACCAGAGCACGCCTCCCACTCCTGTGATACAGACGAAGCAACCGAGGCCCGGAAGTCAGTGGTGCACCCAAGGCCAGGTGCCAGGCGAGTGTCAGGACAGAGACGGGGACCCGGTCGCCCAGCAGGAGAGGTGGACCCACCTGGCATGGAGTACTTGGAGAAGTCGGGCAGAGTGTGGGAGAAGGAGACAGTGCTGCTGCCACTGGGGCTGGACATGCCACTGGCCACGGGCGAGGACGACACCTTCCCATTGATGGTGGCATAGTTGGGGAGGCTGCCGGCCCGGTCGCCCATGGACATCCTCCGCTTCTCTGGCAGGGCAGGAGTTGGGCTCCCTTGCCTGAAGGCTGCAGAGTCTGGAGACGGGGAGGTGGCAGGGCTGCTCAGGCCTGGGTAGTAGGCGGGGGAGACGGGGAAGGAGGGCGTGGCAGGAGCCTGGTAGCCAGAGGCACTGCTCTGCCGGGACAGCGTGGGTCTCCCGTCTTCAGGGGTACAGTAGCCCCCGTAGGCTACGTGCCGGTCCAAGCTGGGGCTGCCAGGAACCACAGATCCAGACCCCCCCAGGTGGCGGCCCAGGCTGGGGCTTCCAGGGCTGCCCACTGTGTTGCCATGGAGACCAGAGGCCAGGTGGCCTTGGTGGGCCCCAGGGTGCCGGCCCAGGCTGGGGCTCCCCGGAGTGGTTGCTGCACTGCTCTGGGGGCTGGAGACTGCGTTACCATGGAAACCAGGACCCGATGGACCCATCACCTGGCGGTGGCTTAAACTGGGGCTGCCAGGGGCAGCCATGCTGGGGTTGATGGCCCGCCGACCGAAGCCGGGGCTAGGGGGAGTGTTGGTGCCCACTGTCCTGTGGCGTGCCTGGGGGCTGCCTGGCACTGTGTGGACACCAGCCACACTGAACTGAGGCCGGGCCTGGCTTTCTGGAGAGGAACTCAGTTGCTGAAGTGAGTAGTCAGGGCTGCAGCCACTGCCCACGGCGGGGAGAGGAGACGAGCTCTGGTAACTTCTCCGGCCGGACCCGCCATGCTGCATCAGACTGCCGGAGCGGAAGCCAGGATCCAACGAAGGCTGTGTGGGTGTCCGGCGGCCCTGGTCGCCGTTCTCCCCTGATGGCACGCTCCCTACGGAAGTGCTGGTGAGAGACGGCAGGTGGAGCGGTCAGGGGGTGATACGAAGTGAAGGCAGCCTCCCAGCGAGGACCACACCTGCACCCTAACGCATCACGTTATGGGACTGCCAGAAGAAACCAAGGCACCCAGAGGTGAAGCAGTAGACTCGGGACCACACAGCTCAAGAGGGACCAGGTTCCAACTCAGCTGCGTCTGACTCCAAAGCCACATTTTGTCCACTGCACCAACAGACTCCTGTGTCACACAAAGCAAAGCCAAATGCCCTGGAATCGACCAGTGCTGCAAAAGGAATCAAACCACCCGGATCCTGCCCCTGCCTTGACTCAGGTGCCCCAGGGCACTGTCAGCCTTCAGCCCTGTGAATGCCAACGCTGGATTTTCACTTCTGAGTGGCTCTAGACAAGCCAAGAAACAGCTCACAGGGGAAGTTTCAAATCAGGGGGGTTGGGCCTTTGTGAGGGCAGCTTGCCAAGCACTGGCTTTGGCCACTCACAGAGCTAGCTGCCTTGCATGGCAATGAGATAAGAAACAGTGAGGCCAGGGTTCATGGAACATCAGCAGTGGCTGGTGGGGTGGAGGCAGGGAAAGTCTCTTCCTTGAAAACAGGGGACAGTCAGATGTCCAATGCAGTGCGGCCCAGATGGCATGGGGCACGGGGGTGGGAGGGGGTGCAAGCTTGGCTTCAGGGCCTGAGCCACAATAGGGCGTGCAGGCCTGGCCTGTGGTGTCCCCGGCTGCACACAGGGTGGGCTTGGGAAGGAAGGGATGGCCAGGACTCAGTGTCCCTTTCTGACAGGAGTTCTGGTCAGTGCAGGCTGCTCCGGTCCTCTTTCTCACTTGACACTCCAGGCCTGGCCGGAGCTGACCTTAACCTCCCTTCCCTACGTCAACTTTCCTCTCTGAGTCCTAAGGTCTTCCTCACCACCCCAGCAGAGCCTGGGGCCTGTCAGCAGGGGCTGCCCAGCCTCCGCTGCCCGACCCTGGGCACCCAGATGCACCCAGACAGACGGATGCCAGACGTGCAGCCACCCAGACATTCTCGCTGGCAGGCCTCAGGCTCCTAGCACCTGGCACCTGGCCACACCCCCAGTGCCCGGTCCTGGCCGTGCTGGCCTTCAGGAGTGTCCCCTGTCTTTCCTCATCTTCCAGCATCCTGCCTGTCCTCAGAAACCCTGGCCATATCCCTGGCCAGAACTAGTGGCCCTTCTCTGTGCTCCAAGCACGTTCCTCATCTGTCAGCTTTGGGCCCAGCTGGCGCTCACCCTGCGAAGGGAAGGCCCTGGGACGCAGGTCTGGGGAGAAGATAAGACACAGGGGGCTCTGCCAACCACTCGCCTTGGGCGTGAATCCGGCTCCAGAGGCTGCTTAGCCGCAGCACCTGGAACAAGCCCTTCACCTCTGCGCTCCGGCTGCCTCGCTCAAGGGCGGGAATAACGAGAGCGTGGACCGCCGAGGGTCACTACACCGAGGGGAGTGCCTGGCCCCCGGGAGCATTTACTACGTATTGCTCATCTTGTCCTCTTTCCAGCACAGCTGTGGGCAGGTGGGCCAGAGCGCAGCCTGGGAGCCCCAGCTCACTTACCCTGGGGGCTCCCCGTGAGATTCAGCCCTCAGAGGTGCCCTCGCAACGTGCCTTGACGCGGGGTTCCCTAGGTGCACCACCCGGCTGATTCCTGCTGTCGACACCCCAGACGCATCTAACAGGCCCACTCTTCCCCTAACACTGTGCTGCCCCAGACCTGGACCCCAGCCCCTCGTGCTTCGCACCCCTGCTCACCTGTCAGCAGTGAGGATGGGGCTGCCGGTGGACAGGGGGCTGGGGGAGGCAAAGGAGCCGCCCGGGGTCCCGTTCCTCAGGGCTGCCTCGGAGCCATAGGCCTGAGCAGACGGAGTGCTGAAGCTCTTGGGCTCAGGGTCCTGGGCTCGGGGCCCGGCCACTGCCGTCCGGGCCACAGACTCCACGTAGCTCCGGGGCTCTGCGGGAGGCAAAGAGTAGAGACTCTGAGCACATTCCCCAAGGGGTGCAGTGTGGGCCCCACCCACTCCCACAGGGAACACAGAGCTCAGAAATGTCCCCAAAGGATGCAAGGGGAACCTGTCCCAGCGCCAGCCCCCCATACCTGCCCTGCCCCACTGTGACTTTAATTCAGCAGGCCCACGCTCAGACATGCATTCCCGAAACAGGCCGCCAGGGACTCTCGCTGCAGGCACGTCTCCAGCTGCTTCTTTCTTCCACACCCCTCCCACCCAGCCCCTGGGCCCTCAAGGATCCCCTTCTCCGCCCGCCCTGCCCCCTCGCTCAGATCTCAGGAGAGTGCCAGGGTTCAATGAGGCTCCTCCCCACACCCAGAATCCAGGCTTGCTCAGTGGGCTCCAGGCCCACCCCTTCCACCTGACACCCTCGGCTTCCCTGGGGACTGCCCATGCCCACACAGAGCTGGACACTCTATCGCAGTGGACACCAGTGTCCAGATACACAAGGCTGGCTCTGGGCGGCCCAGAGTGGAACCCCGGCCTGTGGGGGCACCCAGAGCCCATGAGCCAGCTCCTCCGGGCTCTTTGTAGTGATAGCAATGGCAAAGATCCGGGAGCAAAGCAAGATCCCAGGAAGGCAAGCACCAAGTTGCCAGGAACCAGGTGATCTGGCCCAGAGCTCCAGTGCCCACCACACAGACAGCCATCTGGGAGCTGATGGCTTCAGTCTTGAGGAGCTGGCTCCTTGCCCTGGGGGGACACCCAGTGGCACTCTCAGAGGAACACTGACCCACAGAAACCCACATAAGACTGACACAAGGCCAGAGACCCCCCACCATCACACACCACACACTTTGTCCAGGGTCACTCTCTCCAATAGCGCCCCCTGGGCTCTTCCAGGAGCCAGACTCAGCCTTACCAGTTCCTTGCAATGCTCACCACCCACTTCTACCTACCCCCACCCAGGGACAACAATGGGGCCTCCCACGGTGCCCAGAGCCCACCTGGCTGAGCTGCGTTCCCGGTCTGGCATACACCAGGCCTCCAGCATGTCTGTCCTGCAAGTTACCAGCCACACGACCCTCACCTACAGCCCCACCTAGGGCACAGCCTGGGAAGCATACGTTTGTTTCTTTCAAGTTAAAACTGGTACAGATGACACCCTGCAGGCCCATACTGGCTTCCCTTGGTGGAGGTCTTGCTGGACCACTTTCTCCTCTGACCTGCACCCCTAGAGGCCCACAGGTGCCTGCTGGGTCACCCAGACCCCTTGGCCCTGTGGCTCCAGATGGCTTTGGCCTTTGGCCACTGGCGGGGAATGACTGATGGCTGCATCCCTCTCCCCAAGGCCACAGCTCTGGCCAGTGGCCCCACCTGCTCTCTCCTGCTTCCTTCAGTCCTGGGGTGGGTGGTTCTCTGCCCCTGCTAGGGAGCACATGGTGGCCTCCACCATTCCTCCTCCATCTGCCAGGCCTTTTAAAAGTCCACTCATGAGGCTGGCTGGCGCTGTGGTGCAGTAGGCTAAGCCTCTGCCTGAGGCACCAGCATCCCATATGGGCACCAGTTCAAATCCCAGCTGCTCCACTTCCCATGCAGCTCCCTGCTATGGCCTGGGAAAGCAGTGGAAGATGGCCTGAGTGCTTGGGCCTGAGCACCCACTTGGGAGACCCAGAGTAAGCTCCTGACTCCTGGCTTCAGATCGGCCCAGCTCTGGCCACTATGGCCAGATGAAGACCTTTCTGTCTGTCTCTCCCTCTCTGCCTGTAACTCCACGTCTCAAACAAATAAATTAAAAAAAAAAAAAAGTCCATCACATTCTCGATGGCCCCCCAGATATGAGCTGCTGGTTTACCACCAGGAGCCTGACCCACATGCTGGGCAGGCAGCTCGCACCCTTTAAAAAGCATTGCACCCCTTCTGCCAACAGGGAACTGAGGTATAGGGCCCACACCACCCCATCCCACAGGCAGTCTGGGCCGAGCCAAGGGCTCATGGGTACTGACCCCTATCTGGTCTGTTTGCCATCAGACAAAGCTTGAGTCCCTACAACTCTTCTGGTCTAAACATAACAGCCCGAGCTGAAGGCTGCCTGCCTGCCCTCACCCCACCACGCACCTCCCTTCTCCTCTCGCATGCCATGCCCTCCTGCAGGGAGCAGGTGCACCCTCCCTGCCCCTCCAGTCCCAAGTCAGGGGGTGGAGCTGAGTGCAGCCCTTCCGGGCAGTCTCCACCACCCGCAGCCTGAGCAGCAGCGGCCTTTGGGAAGTTGCCCATTTCCTGAGTTTGTCTCCAGATCTGTTAGAAACCCAACCCAGCCTGTGGGGCCCAGGCCAGTACTCCCAACTTGTCAGGTGCAGATTTCTCACTGGGCTGCTTGCTTTGTCTGCCTGTCCCTGGGCGTGCTGTCCCCGCGCCACCCCAGGGCATGTTCACAGCACGGGCTCCCCTTCTTTCCTTTACCACAGCCTTTCTGGGACTCACTGTGCTCACCCGTGAAACTGGAGTACGCGTGCCCACCTGCCCGGCTAGGATGGCCTGATAACAAAGGCCTCTAGCTCCTTCCTGCCAGTTCCAGTCCCAGGGATCAGAACCAGGCCTCTCCCCCTCCCCTCCGCCATGGCCATCCTATGTCTCCAGTGGCACCTGCTCCTGACTCCACCTTTTTTCCCCTCACCCTCCCTGCTGCGGTTTCCCTCGCCCCCTCCAATCCTAGGGCAGGTGCACCCAGAGGCAGAGGGAGGTGGGGCTAGGGAGAGCGCTTCCTGTACAACATTCCAGGGTCCCAGACCCATTCCAAGAGGCTGTGGCACAGGAGAGAAGTGGTGCTGTGGTCTCCACCCCAGGGTGCCATCACTCTGCATCCCTACCCCAGACACAGTTTCTGCCTCCTAGAAAAGGCTCTTGGTCCAGGGAGAAGGGTGCCCACCCTGAGTAAGAAGGCACGTGGGAGAGGGAAAAGGGCAGAAATACCCAAGTCCCCCAAGTCCAGGAACCAGGAGATGAAAGGTTGTCATTTCAAACTTCTCAGCGCCCGTATGCCCCGATCCCACCCCGACTCAGCACTTGCGCCTGATGCTGAAATACCTATGGGCATCTCCCCTCCGCAGGCTGCCCCACTCACCTCTCTGTCCTCAGTGCTCAGCACAGGGTCTGATACATACAGATGTGCAATGAACATGCATTGCACGAAACCCCAGAAGCCTCAGAAACCTCCCGCCGTGCGTCTTGGAGGAGGAGGACCCCAGAGAGGCCATGGCTAGTGCAGCGGCTTCCTTTACCCCAGCTCTGTGTGGTCCGGACCACCTGGGCCACACTCAACCTGCCCTGAATGCTCCCTGCGGTGGGGAGACAGGCCCAACGCGGGCCTCACACCCTTGCTGCTGCAGGCTTCGTCCTCTTAATCCTTCGTGGCTCCCCATACCCAGTCAGGTCACTGTGGACCCGCCCTGGTACCCAGTGCAGTCACAGGGAAAGGGGAAGCCCACCCCATGCAGGCTCGTGGCCATGCTCCTGCCTGGACAAGTCACCAAACTTTCCCAAACATCATTTCCTTGTTGGCAAAACTGGGCTCCTGGGGCCAGCATTGTGGCGCATTAAGCCACAGCCTGTGACACCAGCATCCCATATGGGCACCAGTTTGAGTCCCAGCTGCTCCACTTCTGATCCAGCTCCCCACTAATGCACCTGGGAAGGCAGCAGAAGACGGTCCAAGCTCTTGGGTCCCTGCACCCACTTGAGAGACCCAGATAGAGTTCCAGGCTCCTGGCTTCATTACAGTCGTCTGGGGAGTGAACCAGGAGATGGAAGATCCTTCTCTCTGCTTCACCCTTTCTCTCTGTAACTCTGACAAATAAATTAAAAACATCTTTAAATAAAAATGAATCTCTATTGCCTTCCTCTTGATGTACCTGTGGTACCTAAATTAGGCGATGTGACAAGGACCTCACATGGTCCCTGCCCATTTAACCTCACTACAAGCCACACACTCTGACTTTGCTGGAAAAGGCACACTGTTCTCTCTCACTGCAGGGCCTTTGCACACGCCATCAAAAACACAGCGCCTTTCCACCCAGGGCCTTTGCACATACCCTCCCTTCACAGAGAATGCTCTCCTTCCATCTCAGTTTCAACAAGTTAATGTCACTCCCCCATACCTCTTTCATCTTCAGCCCAAGTCCATTCTTTGCTGTATCTTTGCATACGACTGTGTCACTTCCCTCCAAAGTACTTAACTCAGTGCCTAATTCTGAGTGACCATTTGAAGCCCCTGTCCCCATGTATGATCTGTGAGACATCTCATACATACTGCTTATCCTTATATCCCACAGCCTGCCACAGTGCACGGCACACAGTAGGTATACAGAACACTTATTGAGTAAACAAAGCAATGACGAAAAGGATGACTGTGCATAAAGCATTTAGCACAAGGCCTTGAACACAACTGACACCTCCCAAATTCTTCTTTGTTCCCACTGAATAATTCTATCATTTCCCCTCACAGGAAAAAATGAATTTTTTTTTCTGACTTTCCCATCAAAGTATCAGCAGGAAAATCAAGCACAGCTTCTGAATGTCAGCAAAAGAAAATGTGCTCTCGCCTGACCCGGGAGGTGGTGTGTGAGTCGGGAAATCTGGGCCTGGCTGCCCACAGCCATGCTCCCTGGCCCTGGCCGGCCTCACTGCCCAGGCAGCAATGCCGACGCCCACGCTGGAATCCCAGGGCAGGCTGCCTGGAGGAGGAGGGGAGGGCGATGGCCCCTGGATGAGGAGAAAGGGCACTCACATCTCCGGTGTGGTTCTACGGACTCCAGACTGCACCTGTGGGCAGATCCCTCTCCCCAGCCACCCAGGGACCTGTGATGAGGATCCGTGTGCCAGGTCACCCCCTGCGACCCTTCCCCACCAGACTCTGCAGCTCTGGGACAGGTGGAGGCCTGGGGAGCTCAGAGCCACATGTGAGGCCGAGCCTGTCCACCCACGGGATACCCTGTGCCCCTTGCCCTGGAGAGCATCAACCAGGCACAAGGAGAGCTGAGAGTCCACTGCGTGGTCGGCACCTGAAGGCCAGGAAGGCTGGCTCAGCTTGCTCTACACACCTCTCCCAGCTTCACTGCCCTGCTGGGGGAGCCAGCAGTCTGGCCTCCGACCTGGGGAGGAGCAGGGAGGGGCTTGGCTGGCAGACGGAACACGCTGCGGCCCACTGGGTTGCCTTGGTCAGTAACCCCAGGCAGCCTGATGGAGCTCAGGCTCAGGCAAGGCCTCTGGGGTGCTCCAACCATCTCGCCTGGGTGACGGTGGTGGCTGCAGCCAGGCACAGGCCATGCCTGTGCTGGGGGCAGAAATCAAGGTGCTGAGCGTAGAGCCGAGGTGGAAGGGGCCACATAAGGCAGGGCCCAGGTGGGAAGTCAGGGCACCCGGACAGTCAGCTCTGGAGGGGACAATCCCTCCTGGGGGAGAAGCGGATGCTCGTGCCCAGCACCAACACCCAGGGACCCCGGCTGGCACCAATCTGTGACCAGAGCAGGGCGGGGTAGGGTGAGGGGCGATGTCCCCTTCGGGGACGTCCGCCACACTGGGGCCATTTCCAATGCTGGGCACTCTACAGTGCACAGGGCAGCTCCCTCTCCCGCCCCCACGGAAGTGTCAAGTTCAAAGGCTGAGACCCCTGTGCAGAGACGCATGGGGGATGGGGAACACGAGCCCCTTCCTGTCCCCTCTGTGCGTGGCCGCACACCTGGCAGGATTGGCGCCGATGTCGCCATTTCTGTCAACAAGGTGGCAGCGGCGCCTGGACTCCGGCTGCGCCTGACCCAGTGCCCAGCGGCTGCAAACTCCCCAGGCGGGACTCGGGTGCTGCCCAGGGTGATATCTCATCGCCAGGGCGCGGGGACAGGAAGGCTATGCGTCTGGTCACTTGAGACCCGGTCAGAAAGGGGAGCTGTCCTGAGCCAGCCTTGCCAGGGGCCAGCCATCGCCAGACCCGGGGGCGGAGCGGCCGCCGCCAGCCTGCACTTACCTTCCGGGAGCTTGGCCACCACTTTGCCTTCATCTTCCTCCGAGGGAAGATGAAAAGAGAGGTGGGAGGAAGGAGAGGCAGGACAGAGGGGCGGGAGATGGACATGGCAGGAGAGCCCAAGGAGAAAGAGAGAGAGAGAGAGATTAACAAGGATTGCTTCACAGGAAAGAGACTTCGCTGAGAAAGGGGGAAGTGGGAGCTGGAGGGAGGCTTGGGAAGAGCCCATGGAGGGGGGCTGAGGTCCCTCTCTATGGGACCCTGGGGCTGTGACACACGTGGGACTGGTGCTCGGGAGACTGGACCTTTCGCAGCCCTGGCGTGGGGGCTCCTGTAAGCCCAGCCTCAAGCAGGAGTGCGCTGGCTGGTGAGAGGCAGCCCCCAGCCCCCGCCACTTGCTGGTGACTCAGTGCCCCGGTCATGCCGACCCCTCCTGAGCGGGAGGCTGTGCCCGGCGTGTGGTTGCATGGTCACACGTGCATGCAGTGCCCTCCTACCTGGCCGCATCAGCCTCCTGGGGACTAAGGGAAAAAGGTACAGGTGACCCCAAGAGCCCCAGCACAGCCCCGGACTCCAGGGATCAGCACTCCAGGCCCAGTTGGCTCCAAATCACCACTGAGGACCCGGGGCCCCTCACACCCTCCTTGCACAGGCACGATGGGAGTTGGGGCCTGCAGAGGAGATGCTGGAGGGCATGACCCCGGGTGGCCGTCCATGGTGGAGGACGAACCTCTCCCCAGAAGGCGCAGGCTGTGTTACTGCGGGGAGGCTGGGGACAGCCCGGGGCCCAGCAGCAGAGTCCAGTGCTGCCAGTGCCACAGGGCGGATGAGGGGACAAGCAGAGCCAGGGGACAGGTCAGGAGCACCAGGGACCTTCAACAAGCAGGGAGACCCCAAGTGGAGGGTGAGAGGGTCAAGGGGGCAGCAGACAGTGGTGGCTGCTGCTGCACCAAGAGTTCCTTAGGCAAGAGTCAGAGTGCCCAGTGAGGCCAGGAGGGCCCCTGGCTTGACCGTGGCCGGGCCTCGACATCTCGGGGATGCTCAGACCTGGACTAGCTGGGCTACGAGTGGGACCCTGGCAAAGGGCATGTGTGTGCACATGTGTGCATGTGTGCAACTGAGTGCATGTGTGTAGGTGCGTATTCATGTGTGTGCACGTGTGTGCATGTATAATGTGTGCAGGTGTGTATGTGTGCTCAAGTGTGTATGCACTGTGTGCACATGTGTGCATGTGCACACAAGTGCCTGAACACTGGAGACAGGGGGGTAGCCACGCTGCTAGCAAAGAATGAGCAACCCCAGGGACACTGAAGCCAGGCCCCCAATCTCTGAATCACAGGAGCCTGGGAGTGGCACTGACCCCACAAGTCAACAGGCAGGAAGGCAGCAAAGGGACCGGTCACTCCCAAGTCCTGTAGAGGGTCCCACCCAGGCCCAAGCACAGTGCAGGCTCCGAGCCCAATGGCCACCTCTTCTCCCACACTGGGTGCTTTGCTGTGAGACTCTGAGCACAGAGACCTCCTTCCCCCACTGCACCCCACCTCCTGCAGCCCCGCCAGTCACTCACCACCTGTGGGGTGCAACAGGATGTCCGCAGGGTTGTGGGGTTTCAGGCCCAGAGCAGACAGGGGCGTCTTGGCCAGACCTGGAGGGGAGCGCACTGTGCCGGGAAGAAGATGAGGATGGGAGCGTGAGACAGGTGGGGGCAGCGGCTGGCACACACCCCCACGAGGGACCAGCCCCGGAGCTCCTGCTGCCCTCTCCTGCCTCTGTTCTGCCCATGGTGCAGCAGTTGAGAGGACCCAGGGGAAGAGTCGGGAGCGACACCCTTGTCCTGGCCCTGTCCCCAACCTTGAGAGAATCATCTCTACTCCTGGGCTCTCTGTGTCCCACTCCAGTTCCTGTCCATCACCAAGGTGCACGGGACACAGGCAGCTCCTGGGCTGTCCTCGACTTCCCCTCACTATTCCATCTTCCTCCTCTTCTCCCATGCCCATCCCCTACACACACACACACACACACACACACACTGTAAAACCATGCACCTGGGTGGACTTGGAAGAGAACAGAAGAGAGTGGGTCCTCTGCAGCCACAACCCACACAAAGGACAGAGGGAAAAGAGCCACAGACTAGACCACGCCCACCCTGACCCACGTGTATGTGAATCCCAGGAGGAAAGACCCTCTCGGGGTGCACCTCTGCAGCCCCACGTCAGGGCTGTGGAAGGAGAAGCAGTCGCCATGCCCTGCCAAGGGCACCCTCTCCCTGTGCTTGCCTCGGGCTCCTCCCAGGCCACCCATCTGGGTTACCAGTGTCATGTAACACGCAAGGTCACAGAGGGCTGTCCCTCAGCTTTCGCCCATCAGCCAAGGACGTGGTTTAATGCCCAGTCACGAGCTGTCTCGGTGGCAGCTGCCACGTCTCCTAACACACCTCAGAGAAGTACAGAAACGAGCCCTGTGCCTCCTGCCAGGGAACTCAGGGAAACTCCTTGCCTGCACAGCAGCCTCCACCATCCTGCCCTGACCCCTGGCCCCCATGAGCCACACAGAAGCTCCATGGCCCTCTCTGGGCCATCCTGCTTCACACCCCCAAAAGACACTGAGACCCACAGGAAGTGAACAACAAAATACAATCTTGCCATGCAGGCAACACAGCTAACCGTGCATGTGCAGGTGTGCGCACACGGGCCCGTGGGACGAGTGGGACATCACACGGGTGCAGATGGGGGACAGGCCCAGCCCTCCAGCCTCACCCTCATGGACAAACACAACACAGGGGACACATTCTCACAAACACACAGCTCAGGTCTGGGCAGGCCCAGGCCTGTGTGTCTCTGCCTTGCCTCCCTCCCTCTCTCTCTCTAACGTTTGATTTTAACTTTGGTTGGCACCCATAACGATACATGTGTCTGGGGTATAGTGCGATGTTTACATACAGGTATAATGATCAAATCAGAGCAGTTAACATTTCCTGGGGGAAGAACAGTCAGAAGCTTCTCTTCTGTTTTGAAACACACACTACCTTCTAGCAGCCATAGTCCCCTGCTATGCAACGGACCAGGGCTTCCCCCTGTGTAAACACCCACACAGCCCAAAGCAATCACACACTCAGTGCATTCCCTCTCAGCATACCAGTGGCCCGGAATACCAACGACAACGAAACAGGGCTGAACTTCACAAGGAACCATGAGAGGCCACAAAGCAACTGCGAACAAACGTAGCAGAACTCGGAGGCATCACACGGCCTGACTCTAAAACACACCACAAAGCTCTCACAACCACAGCAGTGTGGTGCTGGCATGCAAACAGATGCATGGATCAGTGGGAGAGAGTTAAGAACACAGAAATGAACGGTGCATTTACAGCCAGCTGATTTCTGGCATAAACGCCAAGAACACATATTGGAGAAAGGACAGCCTCTTCAATAAACGGTGCTGGGAAAACTAGGGCCAGTTGTGATGTAGCAAGTTAAGCTGATACCAGCATCCCATACCGGCACTTGTTCAAGTCCCGGCTGCTCCACTTCCGATCCAGCTCCCTGTTAATGGCCTGGGAAAAGCAGCAGCACGTGGCCCAGGTGCTTGAGCCTCTGACATCCACATGGGAGACCCAGATGGAGTTCTAGGTTCTTGGCTTCAGCCTGGCCCAGCCCCAACCATTGTGCCCATTCAGGCAGTGAATCAGTAGATCTAAGCTCCCTCTCTCTCTCTCTCTCTCTCTCTCTCTCTCTCTCTCTCTTTCTGTAACCCTGCCTTTCAAATAAAATAAACCTTTGTTTAAAAAACTAAAGTCACATGCAGAAGAATAAAGCTAGGCCTTCCCGCTATCATCTCTCACCCCTTCTCTCTTGGGGTGCACACACACACACACACACACCCCAAGCTTCCATTTCCACAGCCTCCACTCGGCCCATGCCCCATTATGGGCCTTGCTCACAGACACTTCTCAGCATTCATCAAATGAATGGACGGTTGGGCATCATTAATTACGAAAGCATGAGCCCAGCCTAGAGACTGCTGTCCGTGGCATAACCACTGTGCTGCTCCAGCCCTCAAGTCCACACGTGCATGCCCAACAGGCACAGCAGAGACGGGGACCTGGGCAAGGAGGTGGAAGGGGGCCAGAGGATGAGCAGTGGTGGTGGCCTCTCTCGGTTCCCCCTGCCCTGCCTCCAGCTGCCCGGTACCAGGCAGCATGGCCCTTCTGCTGAGACAGATGAGGGGGTGGCACTGAAGCCGGGCGGCCTGCTGCTTCCTCGGGGAAAATTCCTTGCATTTCTCCGCCTTCTATCCTTGACCCCAGCCCTGTGCACTGATGAAACCTCGGCTTCTCCTTCTCCCTGAGGCACTCGTGTTTGGCCAGCAGCGGGGAGAGAAGGCAGCAGAACCCAACTCCAGCATAGGCTGGATGCCTTCCACCGCAAAGAGGCTCATGTCCAACCCCTGGCCATCTGGACCCCATGGCGAATGGGGGCAGGCGTGAAGGTCAAGGTTAACACCTAGGAGAGTCCATCAAGTAATCAAAGGCCACCGAGTTGGCTCTCGAGTGGCTTCCTCCCGGCTCGCACCGCTCAGCAGAGCAGCTGTGAGCCTCATGTGGGTCCCAAGCATGTAGTGTAGCCAACCTGAACTGACGTGAGCAAAGTACACACATTTCATGACCAAAAAACCCACAAAATACCTCACTTTTATACTGATTACATGATGAAATAATACTTTCTAGGAAAATAGATTAATTTCATCAGTCCCTTTTCATATTTTTTTGTTTTGTTTTTGACAGGCAGAATTAGACAGTGAGAGAGAGAGAGAGACGGAGAAAGGTCTTCCTTTTCCGTTGGTTCACCCCCAAAATGGCCGCCACGGCTGGCGCGCTGCCGCCAGTGCACTGTGGTGATCCAAAGTCAGGAGCCAGGTGCTTCCTTCTGGTCTCCCATGGGGTGCAGGGCCCAAGCACCTGGGCCATCCTCCACTGCCTTCTCGGGCCACAGCAGAGAGCTGGACTGGAAGAGAAACAACCGGGACAGAATCCAGTGCCCCAACCGGGACTAGAACCTGGGGTGCCAGCATCGCAGGCGGAGGATTAGCCTAGTGAGCACATCTCTTTAATTTAATTTAAAATAATCTAATGTAAATCAATTTAATTAACTTAATCTAAATTGATTTGATTAACTTAATTTGAATTTGATTAAAATTAATTTAAATTTTAGATTAAAAATTTTTTTCACATTTTTTTAAAAGTTGTAAAATAGATTGGGCCAGTACTGTGGCTTAGTAGGCTAAGCCTCCACCTGCAGTGCTGGCATCCCATATGGGCACCAGTTTCAGTCCCCGCTGCTCCATTTCTGATCCAGCTCTCTGCTATGGCCTGGGAAAGCAGTGGAAGATGGTCCAAGTCCTTGGGCCCCTGCATCCACGTGGGAGACCCGGAAGAAGCTACTGGTTCATGGCTTCGGCCTGGCCCAGCCTGGCTGTTGTGGTCATTTGGGGGCTGAACCAGCGGATGGAAGATCTCTCTCTTTCTTCCTCTCTCTCTCTGTAACTCTGACTTTCAAATAAATAAATAAATCTTTTTAAAAAATACATTACTTAAATAAACATCTCCCATGTCCTGTCATGCTTTTTAGCACGGCTACTTGTGAAGTTGAAATGACAGCACTGCTCCTGTCCCTTTCCACCGGGCACTGCCATTCTATGGACTGTCCATGGTATCCCGGGGCCACCGATTGGTTACAACTGCAGCCCCCCACGCACCCACGATGGTCACTGTTACAAGCCCTGCTGGTCCCCGGGCCAGGCCGTCTCATTCCTCCTGTGCCCCCCGGGATGTACAGCCAGCTCCATCATCACTGGGGCAAATGGACAGCTCAGGCCCCGCCCAACTAACCCCAGCATCCCCAGTCTCCTCTTCCTCCACTGCCCAGGCCCCTCCCTGGGACCCTGTGTCCCTCGTGGCTTGGTGTGTCTTCATCACTGCATTCCCCCACAACTACCTCCTCCTGGCTTTTCTGCTATAAAAGGGGACACGGCCTCCACTTCGGGACATTGGGGTATTTTTTGAGTGGACATGTCTCCTACCCATTGGGGACTGGCCTCTCGGGTGAGTGTATGGGGGGCTGCAGATTAAAAGCTCTGCCTGGGAGGCCAAGGATGCATGACAGGGGGGTTCTGGCCAGCCTAAGGGTCCCGGGCCTTTCTTTCCTTGGTGGGAGCTAAATGGGACACCTGAAATGGAAGAGAGTGCCTGGATGCAGACAAGAAAGGGGCTCCCAAACAAAGTCAAGGTCAAGGGATGGGGCATCTTTGGGGTTAGAAATCAACAGTCTGAACAAGCAGGAAAACTCCATGGGAACCTTTGTCAGCTGGCCTGCATCCTAAGACCCATAGATGTGTGAGCCTGGCCCAGGAGCAGTGCAAAAGAAGTGGGGTGGAAGGGGAGGTTAATGACCCATGAAGAGGAGAAAGCTCCCAACCTCTCCAGCCCACCCCCAAATCTAGGGCACTCACACGGGCCAGGGTGGAGATGAGAGGCAAGAGAGGATGGGGGAAGCCAAGCTTAGCAGGTGCTCTTACCCCCGCTGGGCGGTGTGCTGGTCGGGGACGATGCCTCCAGCTCCTCGAAGGCCTCCTTGTAGCTGTGCAGGTGGGGCTGTAGGAGAACAGGGGGCAGCAGGGTGGGGGAGCCTGAGATGCAGGGGTCTCTGCTTCCCATGCCCAGGGCCTGAGGACAGTAAGGTACGACCCCTGGCCGATGGCTCCCTGCTGTTCTCACAGGGCAGCGGCCGCAGGAAGAGCCCCAACAACTCCTTGTAGCTGAGAGAGTTAGGAATGGCTAGCGGCAGGGCCATGGTCAAGTCCAGGCAGAGCTTGGGAGCACCTGCCTTGGAAATATTTCACTCCAGAGCCAAAGAGAAGAGACTGGGTCTTGCCAGAAGGTAGGAGAGAAAAGTTGGCCACAGCGGCCAGATTCCTGGGACTTTAAGCCAATGCAATACCTCCTTCCAGGTGGCCTCTGGGCCACCTGCAGCAGAATCTCCCAGGGTGAGCTTTTAAATGCAGATTCCTGGGAGCCACCCCAAGGATTCCCGAGTCACAGGCACTGGGTGTGGGAATCTACAAGTCTGACAAACTCCCCAGGGGTTGTCATGCATGCCAAAGTTAGGGACCCTCTGCCTCCAACTACTGAAATGTCTCAGAAATATAAGCATTCCGGAAGGAAAAGTAAAACTCCTAAGAAATCTCCCTTATCCAAAAAGGACTCAAAACCCTTTTGTTGGTCTATAGGACCTGGTTTGGGGTCTAGAGATCATGCCCATCTACGACATCCCGAGGATCCTCACCGTCCTACTAAGGGAGCCTCTCGAGGAATCAAGGGAATTTCAACTTCAGTATTAATGTAAGAAATGCGGGAAGGGTCATAAAAGTTATTTAAGGAAGAGAAGGGGTCCAAATTCCACACCCAGGAAAGACCATGGGTGGCGATGCAGGGAGGGAAGAACTCCTATATTTATTGATAGCGCCAAGTTGAAGGTCAAGTTCCTGGAGACAGAAGGAGGGCTCCACGGCCCTCTGGGGCCCCAGGCTGCAGCTCCAGGACTCACCTCCTTGGGCCGCCCTCCAGGATTGAGAGCGATAGTAAGAGCCAGCTCGGGGGAGACACACTGGACGGGGGAGCGCACCCCGGGGCTCCGGGGGGATGTGGCTTCTGGAGACTGGTTCTCGTACTGTCCATCGCTGGCTGCCCGCCTCCGGAGCGGGGCAATGGGTTCTGCAGGCTGCTTCTCCCGAGCCTGCACGCCTGGGAGGAACGGCAGATCGTGCGGGAAACCATCAGCATGAGCCCCCCAGAGAAGGCAGCAGCTCTCAACGCCTCCTCCCTTGCCCTCCTGGGCCCAACTCTGCTCACACTCGGGGCTCCCTCTGCAGGGCAGGGATCTGCTCAGACCTGACAAGAATCCCTACTGCACGCAGGGCTGGGGCCCAGAGCACAAAGGCCTGACACAAGAAACAGATGTCAGCTCCTTCCAGCCCTTAGAGGCAGAGGCCCGAGCTTCCAGACAAGGGAGGGAAGCTGGAGGGGAGAGCGCGTCTCCAAGGCAACTGCATCAACCAACAGCAACACCAAGCCCCGGGGAAGAACTTTTGGAAAGAGCTGAATTGCATCATTTTGCAAATGGTGTGTCCAGGAAGAAACAAAGAAATGACTCAGCCTTGTCTTGGGGGTCTCTGGGGTCCTCTGGCTTCCCCTCGGGTTCCCGGGCCTTTCCCCCAGAGCATTCTGAGACCTCTTGCCAGCCTGCCTCATCCCAGGACCCTTTGCCTCTCCTCCCGTTGCATCACCACTACCACCAAAGACGGTCAAGGGTCCTGCCTGCCCACCCCCCCCCCCCCCCGACTGAAGGGCAGGCAGAGGGGAGTCAAGAGCTCCATCTGCGTTTCTGTACTTCCCCTCCCACAGGCCAGGGGTGTGAACCTCACCCTGCTTCCTGCCCACTCCCTCTTCCCACAGCTGGGCTGGGCACGGAATCCATTGCCTCATTGAGCTGCCTTCCAGAATCCCAGAAAACACACATTTCCTGGGTCCCCAGGGCCAAGACCCAGCCCAAACACTGGGCTCCCAGCCCCAACAATCTTCTAGGGGAAAGACTTTCAACTTTCCTGCCTTCACTCCCACCAGGACTTACCGAAGGTCTCAGGCCACAAGGGGCTGTGCCCCTGAACACATACCCCATTGCCCACGCGTGAGCATGCGCACGCGCACACCCACACACACACCGTCAGTCCCCCACTTGTGCCAGTTCAGCCAAATAAAATTCACCCTCAGCCCAGTGACTCATCCCCCACCGTCCACAGCTGCCACAAATGGTGCCCGTCACGAAGGCTCTGTGCCTGTCACAAGCAACAGGCTTCCCGCAGCCCAGACTAAGGGTGGACACACACACAGGCTCTCAGAGACACGGCCTTATACCTGCCCGGCTGCCCACCTGGCACAGCGCTGCACAACCAAGTGAACCCTGGGTGGGCACACACCTCACTGCCACCCATAAACCACTCTGCTTTCAGCCACCAGGCCCTCAGCCGCCAAGGGCCCTGCTTACCACCATAGCAGAGGGGAGGAAGGAGGCCGTGGCTTTGAAAGGGCGGAGCAAGGCAACCTCCTGCAACCCCACAGCAGCCCCTGGCTCCCCTGCACCACTCAGGCCTCCTGGGCAGCTTGGAGCAGAGCCGCTGTGGTTTTGTTCTTTGCAAAAATCTCAGAGAAAAACAGACGTAGCCACTGATTTTCTAAGAATATCATGACAAAGGAGGTCTACAGGGGAGAGGCTGTCGAGGTCTGGCATTGAGTTCAGCCCCAAGGTCAAAGAAATGCAGCAGGGCGGGTCTCGGATCCGGGCTCACCCGCCTGGCAGCTTCCGGCTGGCAGATCCTGTTGCCTTTTCAAGGGCTGGCATGCTCCCTGTTGGGGGTCTGCCATTTGCACTGGAGACCTGGGTTTGCTTCCCTGGGAGCCTGGAGTCACCCCCTGCAACCTGCTCAGAGCAGCCTCTATGTCAAAGAGGTCCCAGGTGGTTACAGCAGCCCAGGAGTCAGGGCTGCCCACAGGCACAGCTCGCTCACATTGGAGGACTCGAGACTGGGCCCACGGAGGTCATCTACCTGCCTCCCGATCCCCAGCACACAGGTGCACAGTGGTGTGCTGACCAGAAACAGGGGAGTGACCATCACAGAGCTAGGGGGCCGCAGGGTACAGCCTCCCTCTGCCAGAGAGGAAAGACCCCCACATTCCACTCCCACAGGGCCAGCCCCTCCCCTGTGAAGCACCCCATGGCACCAGCGGCCAGTCAGGGCCACTCACATTCTTCTAACACAGTGTCCCACTGTTGTCGCCCTTGGCAGGCCCAGAGCAGCCCCCAAGTGCCTGGATAGCCATGTTCCCGCTCTCTGTGTCTCTCCATAGGCGGGAAGAGGGGCACAGCGGAGGGCAGAGAAGAGAGCCCCATTGTTCCCCTGCCAAGTGGGGACGTCTGGACACAAGCAGCCAGCCAGCGCCAGACAGAGAACAGCCTCTCTCTCGTCCCAGATGCCAGCCACGATAGAATCAGGCCTACCCCTCCACCCCGGACTAGGTCTCCTCTCTGTGACTCCTACACACACACACACACACGTGCACATGCACACGGGCAGAGGCAGGTGCGCACTCTCTCCTCTCACATGCACACACACACACACACACACACATGCACAGCCTGGACCCCACAGGAATGGCTGCAGGGCCCTGGGACAGCTGCTGGGGTATTCAGTGGGGCCACAGTGAGCCCCTGCCTTCCTCAGCAGGACACACATGGCCAGAGGAAGCCAATGGAGACAGACAGGATGTGGGCAAGGGTGTCCAGGCCACCCTCCCATCCAGGCAGAGTGAGGAGACTGAGAAGGAGTGGGGCACCGTGGCAAGAAGAGGCCTTTCAGGCCGCACACACACATATGTACACATGTGTGTGCAAACACATGCACGCACACATGCACACCGGCCATTCTGGGAGCTGTAGCCCTAACACACAAAACTCTTTGGCACAGCCCTGCTGCTCCCCACCCCCAGGTCACATGAACAAAGCTCCCGGGGTCAGGCTGCAGCATAGGCCTCCCCAAAACCCCCAAACTGGCCACCTCCACGCCCGCAGACCCAGCTCTTCTTTCCAGCCTTCCGATTTCCAAAAGCCTGGGTTCCTCAGCTCCAGGTGGCCAGGCTGGGTGTCCAACTGCACGCCTGGGGCTCCGCAGCGAGGGCATCCGGGTGGAAGGCCACCTGCTGGGCCAGGGCACCAGAAAGCCACACGGCGGCAACCACACCAGCAGCCCTAGGGCAAGCCATGCCAGCTCCCTCGGGGCAGGCCCACGACCCCAAAACCTGCCCAAATCCCCAGGGCCGGCTGGCCACTGCACTCCCCACCACTGGGCCGAGGACAGGGCAGGAGGCAAGAGAGGAGGAGGAGAGGAGCAGTCTGCTAGAGTCATCTCCCCACCAGCCATGGACTGGGAGAAGGTGGTCCCTGGGTTCTAGGAGTTGCCTTCGGGAATCCACAGTTCCCACCACTCCTGAGCCTTTTTCCCAGTGCTGCTCATGGCCATGGCACCATCTTCGCCCTGCCCCTGGCCTCCAGGCTCAGAAGAGCAGGGGGAGGCAAAAAAAGTCCACAGGCTCACATGTCCACGAGGCTAGGGATGGATGACAGAGGACTGCTCCATCCACAGCTCAAGTACATGACCATAGCTAAAGGGTCCAGCATGTCTGGGGATGGCCAATGCACCGGGCAGACACACAAGGCAGGGCCGCCACCTCTCATTTCACAAACTGGGAAATCGAGCTCCGAGGAGTTAAGACTAGCTCAAGTCACAGAAGCAGTCACAGGCAGGGCCAGGACCAAAACCAGAGCTTCTGCCTCTCAGCCGCGGGTGCTCAGATGAGATGGGGCCGGGGCCGGAGGCGGCACTCCGTTCCCAGGGTGTGCCCAGGAACCAGCCCAACAGCAGGTGATGGGGGAGCCGCTGTCTGTCTCATGCCCAGGCTCCTGTTGAGACCTGGCTCTGCAGCTGGGTGGCCTGGTCAGTGGCCAGAGGGCTGGACTCCCCAGAGCCCTCACTGAGACCCTCATAGCCATGGCCTGCCTCTCCGTGGGGGGCCCTGGAAGTTGTGCCAGACCCTGTTCCCAGCAGGCAAGGCCAAGGCTAGAAGCATCAGGCTTGTGTCCATGCAGAAAGGAGAGCGAGAGGAGGGGAGGCAGTGAGACGGCCAGCGTGAGTGCAGAGAGAGGAGGGGGCGGTCAGAAAAGCAGGAGAGGGGGGTGGGAAAGAAGCAGCGAGGGGGAAAGGGGAGAGAGGAGGCGGGCAGGGCAGGCAAGGGGATGGCAGGAAAGAGGAACTGGGAGCTACGGAGAGGCCCAAGGAAGGATGGGTCGGGGGAGGAACCCACCAGTGAGGGAGGCAGATCGGAGCCGGTGGAGAGGAGGGGGCCAGAAGCTGCCGCTCTGCCCCATGCCCTGCAGCCTGGCGTTGTACGCTGCCCACCCCCACCCCCACCCCAGGGGAGCCGGCAGGGAGGAGACAGCAGGCGGGAGGGGCGGCACCCCACCAATGGCACAGGGGACAGGCAGACACGGGACACACGGAGGACACATGGCACGAGGCATTCAACAGGACGAAACAAAACAAAAACAAAGAAAAAAAAATCACGGTTAGTCGGTGCTCCGGATCTGGGGTCTGGTCGCACACGGGCGGGAGATGGGAGGGTCTCTGACAGGAAGAGAGAGTGGGTCCAGGGCCTCACTTCTCCAAATGGCAGGCGGACGGGGAGCAGGGGTCCGCTGCCACCTCTTCTCTAAGCACCAAGAGGAGGAATACGGCGCTGCTCTGGGACCCACAGGCCTAGTCCTGTGAACCCCACACCTGCTCCTCCGCTAGGGCACTTGCCGCATCTGATCCGGTGGGGGCCCTGCCAGTGCAAACCCAAAAGTCACACCCCGACCCTCAAGCGTCTCTCAGGTCTTTGCTGTTTGGTCACGGCCACCTGGGCCACCCTCTCGCTGGGGCTCCCCTCCCCCTTCGCTGCCCTGCCCAGAGCTGCTGGGCACCACCAGAAAAATCCTTAGAATGGAGCTGCGGGACGCACTCGGGGCACCTGCCATGCCGTCCTTCCTCTCACTCTTGCTGATGCCTCCCAGCCCCCGCCTTCACCCCCAAGGGCCACAGGCATGGCCAACACTCACCCTGTCCTGACTCCTCACCCGACATCACCCAGGGCCGTGCTTTGCGTGGCTTCCGTGGGCTGACAGCTCCCTCGTGTCTGAGTCCAGCCTCTCTCCTGAGACCCCCAGTGCATGTGTCCAGCTTCTCCACTGTTGCGTGGCCATCGCAAACCCAACCCGTCCACGATCACACTTCGTGGCTCCCCAAAGCCTCCTCTTCCCAGATCCTTAAGCACCTTAAGGTGGCTGGAAACCCGAAAGGCATCCCTGGCTTCTCTCCTCTCTCACCTTCATGTCTGGTTGGTTCCACCTCCCAAATTTCTAAGCGCACTCTGAGCACTGCTCCCATCTCCGCGGCTGCCACCTGACCGCTAACAGTGGCCTCCTCCCCGGTCTCCCTCCTCCCACCCTGGCTGCTCCGATCCTTTTAAAACAAATCAGATGATGTCACTCATCAGCCTAAATCTTTCTTAAGGCTTCTCGCACCACACAAAACAACAGCCAAAGTTCTTAGGACCACCTACAGAACCTTCTGCAAGCTGGCACCCATTTCTGCTACCTTGCTGATGCCGTACCCCACTATACTCCCCTCACACACTCTGCTCTAGCCATACCAAACACACCCCTGCCCCAGGACCTTTGCACTGGCTGCTCCCGATGATGCCTTCCCTCTCCACTCAGTGAAGCCATCCCCTCCCCCCACACTTCACAGCCTGTCCTCTTCGGCCTCATCGCCCACCTGACACACTGCACAGGCGCGTGCTTACTGGTGTAGTGTCCATCTCTGCCATGAGGGCAAGGATGCAAGGACTTTCACCTGTCTTACCACCATTCTCCCAGAGCTCACACTAGCAAGTAGCCCAGATGGGAAGTGCGTGTTGAATGAATGAGTGAACTCGCCTTGAGCTCACCTCCTATTTCTATAATGAAATGCAAAAAAAAAAAAAAAAAAAAAAGTCTCAAAACTTGACACCAGTATTTACCCACATCTTTACCCATCATCCTTCATTCTTATTTCGGGAAGAGGAAGCTCACCTCCTGCTTGAGCCGAAAAGGTGCCCCTGGGCTCCAAGCCTATCTCTAACCTCCTGGGGGACCCTGTCCTATCAATCTCTTTCTCTCTCTCTCTCTCCTTCCTCCCCTTCCATTGATCTTCTCTCTCTCCCTCTCCTGTACCTAAAACCACCCTGGTGGCTCGGATCCTTACAGAAAGTTCCCGACCTCTTCCTGCCCTCTTCAGCTGCCCGTCCTCTTATCACAGAAGCCCTCGCCAGAGCCGCCAGGCTCCTCACTGCTTCTCACCTGCCCTCAGCCCCTCCCCATCCGGTTCGTGTCACCAGCACACTACTGAAATTGCACCTCTGAAGACCACAGGGCCACCTCGCCGGCCAGCCCAGTGACCCTCTCAGACCCCACCTCACTATCTCTCCACCCTGACCCTGCTCGCCTCCAGGACCCTGAACACCTCCCAGGACCCCGGACTGTGCTGGCTTCTGTGATGGCACAGTCACCACCCTGACACTACTCACCTCCCAGGACCCTGGACTGTGCTGGCCTCTGTGATGGCACAGTCACCACCCTGACCACTCACTCCCAGTCCCCTCACTCTCAGCCTCCACTTCCACTCATGGTCATTCCATCCTGTGTTCTCATCTCCTCCATGTCCAGAGCTTTAACCTTCACCTGTGCCAATGACCGCCCACTCCACGGTGTGTCTCACTCCTTCAGTTCCAGTTCCAGGGGTTCACCTGCCTTGCACACATCTCTCCAGCTGGAGCTGCACTGCAATGTCAGGTGCAACTTAGCCAGCACTGCGCTCCACCTTCTACCACATGGGGTACTCCCAAGGAACCACTGCTTTGCTCCTATCCATGGAGCCAGCCCCAGAGCACATTCAAGGTCTCCCTCTCCTTCACCTACTACAGCCCTGTAATTTCTCAGTGCATTGGTTCTACTCCCATTTCTTCTTCTTCACTCCCACGGACAGCCCCTGAATTTGGTCCCCTCAGCAAGGCTACCTATCAAGCTCCTAGCATCTCCCAGCCCAATACCTCTCCTGTCTTGCAACCTTCCAGCTCAGACCCACCTAATCTGCAGCTCTGGGCAGGGCGCATTGCCCTGACCAAAACACACGGCTGCCGGCTAGAACTCAGGCTCTGTCCTTGGTATCTAAGACCGTGCAGACAGATCCCGTGCTACCTTTTCTGAGTCTCCCTCTCACAGCCTCCATGACATCCTTAATCCACTCACTGCTCTTCACCCAACCACCCGCCAAGGCTGGGCTTCCAACCACACTCCAGCCTCTCCAGCTGATGGCAATCAACCCACTTCTCACCCAGAACTCTCTCCATGCCTCTCAGATTACAAATGACTTCATTGCAAAGTTCTCATTCTTTCTCCCCCTACTGAACTTTAGACTCCTTAAGGATACGATCCGTATCTGATTTCCAACATGCACTGAGGTCTCCACCTCTGAAGTCACCCAAGATCAGCGCAGTCACAGAAGCAGGAACACGAGATAACTCATTTGGACTGTGCGGCTGACTCCTATTTCCTTTTCTTGTCTTATTACACTGGCGAGGACTTCCAACTCAATGCTACATGATAGTGGTGATAACAGGCGTCCTTATTTTGTCCCTGCATAAGAAAGGGTGACATCTGCTAGAGGTTTCTGGTGCCTACCCTTCATCAAGTTAAGAAAACTGCCATCCCTACCTTCTCTGAAGTCTAATCAAATGAGACATGAAGGGTGGTTGCATGGAAGTGGAATGAACCAGGGACATGGGACTGAGGGACAGAGACTAGCCAAGGAGCCAAAGGCACACACAAAGGAGGAACGTCAGGAGACAGAGGTCCTCCTGCAGACCTGGGCCTCCCAAGTTACTCATCTCAACAGCTCGTCTTGCAGCAGCTTCCTGAGGCAGAAAGTAGGATGAGCAGAAAGAGGTGGAACTAGAAGTCAGCCTCCCTGGCTCCCAAGCTGATCTACCTACTGCTCCCGCCCGTGTGCGTCTATATAAGGACCTGGAGGGCGCTATGCAAGCAAGACTGCTAACATCACAGAGTCTGCTCACGACGTGCATGGACCCCGAGGGTGAGCTCACAGCCGTGGGAACCAAATCGTACTGCCCACCCCCCTCCCCTGCAAGATCTCACTCCTTCTGACTGCAGGATGAGATGTTAACAGGGTAAGAGAATAGGGACACTATGCCCACAATACCCTCCCCTTCCTGGGAGGCTACAGGATGGATGCTGATGATCAAGACCTCAGTGGCTGGTAGCTAAGAAAAGGCTGAGGGGAGATCCACTACAAGGCGGGCAGTCCCCCAGGCCCACAGGGCTGTGGCTTCCTCCTGTGCCGGCTCCACAGAGCTACATGGAAGGGGTCCCATAGGGTGAGGGATTTCCTCTGCTCCTTGCAGACAAGAGGATTCCCTGAACCCTGCCCCGTGCCAGGCTACAGCACCATTGTCCTCTGGTCCTCCGTCCCCACTTAGTAAAACACTGGGAGGAGAGTTAGATTCCCAGGAATTCAGGTAGCTGCAGCCCCTCCCCTGGACAAAACCTAGAGGGAGATGGGCTGTGCTGCTGCAGCAACCAGTGAGTGTCATGTCCTCAGCTCGGCCCCCACCTCCACTCTCCACCTCTCCCCCTGCCCCGCCCCAGTCTGCTTCCCTCTCCCCCCTGCCGTGGTCAGTGTTGGAGGAAGCACAGCAGTGACTGCCGATTGCCCTGGTGCAAACATTCCTACTGCCACCTGCAAGCCACCAACGGTGGAAGGGCAGGCTGGGCCCGCTCTGGAGTCCAGCAGCAGGGCACCCATGCCCCACACCCAGCTGGCCTGCCCCGAGCTGCTTCCCCAAGCCCACGGCCCCTCCCTGCCTGCAGCTGGCACGGTGACTCAGCTTCTCTTATATTTAGGAAAAGGGCGGAGGGCACAGCCAGCTGTCCAGGCTCCCCCTGTCCCCCCGCGGAGCTCTCAGCACCCCGTCAGCAGAGGGGCTGGGCACAGGGCCTTCCTGGCTGCACAGTCTCTCCCCCGCTGCCCCACCCCGGCTTCTCCACAACAAACTGCACACACAGCCTTGCACACCCAGCGTGGCTGAGGCATGGGGCAGGAAGGGAGGGAGCGCCACAGCTGTCAGCCCCAGCTCGGACCTGGTCAGGCTGCCTCCGCTCCCGTGATGGGTCCACTGCCTCTCCTCGCAGCAGAAAGATGGGCCCATGCTCTGCTGGGCTGAGCGCTTCACCACCTCCAGGAAGCCTACCCTGACTGCCCTAGGTGGTATGCTATGCTTTCCCACAATCTGTTAGACTTATCTGTCCGTGGACCTGTCCCCAGTACAGACAGTACACTCCTTAAGGGAGGGCCTGACAGACACCAGTGTCAGAATCTCAGTGCCGGGCTTGATGCCCACCACACAGTGAAGGCAGGAAGGGGTGGCAGGGTGCATGCTTCGGAGAGCCCCTTCCCCAAGCCAAGGCAGCGCCTGCCGTGGGGGTCCCTGCTGAGTTTGTGCTTCTCCCCAGAAAGACCAACCAAGACCAAGAAGGGAGGGGAGGAGGGGGCTCAGGAGGGGCGACTGGGGACTGCTGGCCCAAGACTCTTACCTGCCACCCGGTGGGCCACCAGCCCGCCCAGGTTCAGCGGCTCCTCCTCTGGTGTTCGCGAGGGGTCTGCAGGGGCTTCCTTTGGCGGGAGCTGAGCCTGACCAGTGAGGCCAGGGAGAGAGACCGGGGGCTGCTGAGGTCTGGAGACGCCACCGGCGTTTGGAAGGAAGGCAGACGAGGAGGAGGAGGAGGAGGCTGGACTTTTTGGACGGAAACCCTGGCCAGGTCCAGCCGCATACGGCTGATAATCATAAGGGGAGTGAGACCTTCCAGGGGGCACAGGCTCCAGCGAGGCCTGGGCGAGGGGCTCGGGGCTTCCTAGGGAACGCCCACTCGGGATGTAGCCAGACCTGGACTGGGTGAGCGGGTGGGACTGGCGGGAGGAGAGTGGAGAAGCCCCCGGCCAGGCCCCAGGGACGCTCTGGGACTTGTGCAGGGGGGCGGCGGCAGAGGCCGGCTCGAGGTCCAGCATGAGCATGTTGAGTGCTTCGATGGACTGCTCGATCTCCCGCTGGGAAGCCGCCCTCGGGAACTCAGGGATGCTGGGGGCGGAGGTCTCTGCTGGCGGCTGGGGGCTGGGCCTGCTGGCCACGAGGCCGTCCTGCTGGCGAGCAGGTGGGCGAGGCTGCTGCTGCTGCTGCTGCTGCTGCTGCTGCTGCTGCTGCCATGAATTCAGACCCCTCTGCACGGCCTCCCGGCTGCTGCCCCCACGGGTTGGAGCTGGGGGAAGCTGGGGCTCGGCTTCCGGAAAGGACTGAGAGCGGAACACACCGCTAGGGTCGTGGCCATAGTGGGACGTGGTCACCGGCTGTGACCAGGCCGGGTGGGGGCCGTCCCGCTGGAAGCCGGCGAACCCCTCCTGGGCGGAGTAGGAGGGCCGCACGGGGGCCGCATGGCCAGCAGGGGCAGGCGCCACCCGACTGGCAGACTCATATGGGTAGCCTCCGCCATTGACCACAGGTTCCCCAGGGTAGGGCTTGTCCAGGCCGTTGGTCAGGGGCGTCAGGGCCTCCGGGTAGCCCCCCTCACTGGTGTTGGTGACCCCATCCAGGGAGGAGAGTGTGCCCATGCTGCCCACGCTGTGCCCGTCCTGGTTGGGCAGCTCATCGTCCAGGATGTCCGTCTCCCGCTCAGAGGCCAGGGCCCCACCGTTGACATGGACCTGGGCCGGGACCACGTGGCGGCCAGCGGCGGGGGCGGCCGGACCCCCGGCCGGGCGGGACCGGAGCTGCTGGATGTGGTACATGACGCCTGGCTTCTCTCGCTCCAAGCCGAAGCCACTGAGCAGACGATCGAGCTCCCGTTTCTCCTGGGGACTCAGGGTCGCGGGTGCGCCGGGGGCCCCGGGCGCAGGCCCGGGCTCATCGGTCTTGTCGGTCTTGGTGGAGGCTGTGGAGTTGCCGGAGTCGCTGCTCACAGACAGCGTGTGCTCCACGTGGTTGGGGGTGGCCGACAGGACGGGGCGTGTGGCATTGATGGCCCCGGTGCTGCCGTGCAGGGAGTCCTTTTTCTTCACCTTGGCATACAGGCTCCCGTCCAGCGGCCCTTGCATGTGTCCCACCACCTCTGCAGGGAGACGGCGGGGGGGAGACACAGACAGCAGAGGTCAGCGCAAGGCCAAGACTCAGCGAGGGCCCCCCACTCCCCACAGATGACCACCTCTTTTCCTGCTCCTAGGGTGGGGCCTCTCCCTCAGGCCCAGGGGTAGAGCCCTCACCAGCACCAGGCTCCAGGACCTGAGACTGAGCAAGGACAGGGTTCTAGGGACAAACTGCCCCAGTTCCAAGCCCAGCAGTGTCATAGGGTGCTGGGCACAGAAAAGTGCATTCCTCTCGGGGTCTCAGTTTTCTCACCTGTGCAATGGGGCTAACAATGGAATCAGGCTGAGCCCTCGGTACTCAAGGAACACAAACTTCAAATTGAGATGAGCTGATGACCGTCGTGTGCCGAGATCACTACCGAGGGAAAGGTCAACAGCTGGGAGCCCTAACCCTGACCTCCTCGGTGACATTCATTCCCGAGTGACGGTACCCACGGCATTACCGGACTTCCCTCCCGGGTGAGAGGCGGGAGAGGTAGGCGTCGCCTCGAGTGCCCACGGAGGCATGAGTGTGGAGACCCGGAGCTTCCCGGAGCACAGGGAAGCAGGAGCACAGGAAGGGACCCCCCTCCGGCCAAGGTGAGGGGTGCAGATAAGGAGACTTAAGACGGGTCTAGGACTTGAGCCTCTACAGCTGCATTCTGGCTCAGCATCATGAATTTTCTAGAAACATCCAAACAATGCCATTCATCCCACCCACTACCGCATTTCCAGAGGTCTCTCCTAGTTCCTCCCCTAGCACTGCCCACTCCTCATGGACCCCTACCCAGCACCAGGGAGCCCCACCCACACCACACCCCAAGAGGGGAGCAGGACCGCCAGATGAGCGGCCAGATCCCCACAGCACCCCAAGTGCAGCCCCCTGTGCCAGAGGGGCTCTCTTTCCCTCTGCATGAGGGAGACCAGGTGGGGCACTGGGTCAGAGCTCAGGACCCAGGAGGTGGGGCCAGCACAGGGGCAGAGGTTCTCATCAAGGAGGGGGTTGTTTGTCTGCAGGCCCTCCAGGGACCCCCGGGGGGCTCGGCTTTCTCTGAGAGGAAAAAGTGAGCGCTGGGTGGCTGGGAGCCAAAGGGCTGACTCAGGAATGAAGAACTTGCCCCGCCTGGCAAAGCGCTGTGACTCCACAGCCCATACAGTCAGCAGCCCGGCCTCAGGCCCCAGCACCACGAGAACACACGCACGCACACCCAAAAGCCCCACCCCGCCCCGCACTCCAGTCCAGGCCTCTGGTTGGCAAGGGGAGAAATCCCCTCCCAAGGCAGCTGCAGCTCCAGCCCAGACCCCAGCAGCCACACACAGCCAGACACAAAGACGGCCGAGGCTCACACGCCAATCGGAAGTCCCCCACATCAGAAACGCCCAGACACATGCCCTCGCAAGGTGCCATAACACCCAGAACGGGAGTGCAGTGCAGACATGGGGACCTCCACAGCCGCAGCCACACAGGAGACCTATGCCTGGCAGCCAGGCGGTTCTGTGCCTGTTATACAGATGGATACACTGAGGCTGAGAGGCCAGCAAGTGCATCTACAAACACATGCCCCTGGTGCAGCCAGGATTTGAGATCAGAACTAATTCCCTTCAAAGACCATGTAGTTGTTCTTATGTAACTCATCACACACACAGACACACACACACACACACACACACACAGAGACTAGAATAAGCACATCAAAGACAGGAACACCTCAAAATAAATACTGAGATTGAAAGCCACAGACATTTCAGAAAATATAAATGGGCAACCATGCCCAAGGCTGAGCCCTTAGGCCAGAAGTGGCAGCCTCTAAAAATAAACACTCCAACAGAAGTGGCCAACAGCAAGCCATCAGATGACCACAACACAGGAACATGCTGATCCACACACACACCCCACAGGCTGCCCAAGCGATGTCACCCTCGAGCGGGCACAGCGGCGTCCCCTGCACCCCCAGGGGCCGATGCTCTGAATTCCCCAGAACCACTCTCTGCCCCAGGTTTCCCTGAGGCTTTGGAACCTCAGCCAGCAGCTGCCCTCAGTGCCCGGGGCCGGAGAGCTACAGTGGTTCACAGGCCAGGGGCTGGTCAGGACTGGACAGGCCTCTGGCTGAGACATGTTCTGAATCCCCCCTGCCCCTGTGCCTGGGCCCCTCATGGCTGCTGAGATGCAGGCCCAGGCCCGGCCACCTCTTCTGGTCCCCGTGTCAACCATCCCTGAGGTGACGACAGCCAGAGCTTCTGCAGCTTAGGGGGAGAACGGAGGGGGTGGAAACTGTTGGGTTCCCTAAACCAAACAGCAGTGGTTCTTGCTACCACCCAAGGGGCCCCTGCTCCTGACCCCATGCTGTGGGGCCATCCAGCAACCTCACAGTGGCCCTGCTCTTCTTCACTGGGAGAACCAGAGGCCACCCAGGCCTGGTCAGGCCCCCTGAGGGCCCTACTGAGCCCAGCATCCGGGCACGGCCTGCAGGGCAGGCACCCCTGCCCCACCCTCCCCCAACTCCAACTCCATGGCCACATTATAAGCCATTTCCGTGGACCGCAAGAGCCCGGAACATAATGTGGGTTTCAATCTATCAAGGCAGGAAGGACGAAAGAGAGAGGCAGGCGGAGCAAGGGCAGGAGGGAGAGCAGGTGGGGGAGGGTGGAGAGGGTTGGAGGGGCTGGGAGAGGAGCCATCTTAAGACACCTAACCAAGGGGCCACCAGCAGCTGCCAAGACAGTGACCAGCTCAGGTCAAGCCACCAGACATAAGAAGGAGTTGGGCCTCCCAATGGGAGGGGGCTGCCTGGAGGGGGCTGCCTGGGGACAATGAATGAGACTGCAGTGAAACCTTGGTTTCAGGCCCAGGTGGACAGCCCCAGGCCCCTGTCCAGGCCCACGTCACGGGTCATATCCTGCCCATTTCTCCAGGGAAGCTGAAAAGTGCACAGTCTCTGCGGGGTGCCACTCGGGTACGTCTCCCCACTCTCCCCACAGCAGCTGGGTGGCCTGGCCCCCACCTCCACGCCGAGCTTGGCTGCACACGCCATGACTGCACAGCACCTGTACCCGCCATAAGCGAGTCATGCTTTGTTGGGGGGATCTCAGGACAACCCCCAACTGCCTGGGATGTGGACCCGCTCCTTGAGGCTCCCTCTGGCGCCCACAAAGCCCAGGATGCAGGGAGGTCAACACACACCCAGTGGCTACCCTTGAAAAAGAACAATAGGAGGCTGGTGCTATGGTGCCACAGGTAAAGCTGCTGCCTGCGATGCCAGCATCCCATACGTGCCCCTGGTTCGTGTCTCAGCTACTCTACTTCCAATCCAGCTCTCTACCAATGGCCTGGGGAAAGCAGCAGAAGATGGCCCAGGTATTTGGGCCCTTGCACCCACATGGGAGACCCTGATGAAGCTCGTGGCTCCTGGCTCCAGCCTGGCCCAGTCCTGGCCATTGTGGCCTCCCTCTTTCTCTGTAACTCTCTCAAATAAATAAATATTTAAAAAACAAAAAGAAAAAGAAATAAACAGGAGATGCTGCAGTTACATGGTTTTAGGGCAGCTGTTTGCTAATCTTGATGTTCATTAAAAAGCCACATCCCTGGGGACTAAGAATGCAGATTCCGGGGCCCTGTCCCCAAAGATTTTCACCCTAGGCCCAGAGTGGGGCCAAGAACCAGCATTTTACCAGCAGGTACAGAGCATGGCAAGAGGGGCTGGCACTGTGGCTCAGCAGGTTAAGCTGCTGTTTGCAGTGCCAGCACCCCACGTGGGCGCCAGTTCGAGTTTCGGCTGCTCTACTTCTGATCCAGCTCCCTGCTAATGGGCCTGGGAAAGCACAGAAGATGGCCCAAGTCCTTGGGCTCCTGCACTCATGTGGAAGACCCAGAGGAAGCTTCTGACTCCTGGCTTCGGTCTGGCTCAGCCCTGGCCTTTGTGGCCATTTAGGGAGTGAACCAGCGGATGGAGGATATCTCTCACTCTCTCTATATATAGCTCTTTCAACTGAGTAAATCTTGAAAGAAAAGAAAAAAAAAAAAAAAACATAGCAAGAAGCCCAGCCCCAGGCCACCAGCATCTGCACACTGAGATTACATGGATGCCAGGACGGACAGTCCCACCGCGAGGGATGGAAGGTGCCAGGCTGGTGGACGGCACAAAAGGCATCTCCTCTGCTGGCATGAGTCAAGGAGCAGGGACCCCTCCCCGTCCAGCCAGCAGATGTCTGGAACAGCGAGTGAGCCGTGCAGGTCTGTGGGATGGGCCCTCCACAACAAGACATCCTCCATGTCCACGTGTAACGGAATAACATCTCATTGAAACACACTCCCGGGAGCCGCGGGGACCAGCCGACCCGGAGGACAACCAAAGCAGTGCCAAGAAGTGCCACTCTGGACACAGGCGATTTAAAGCAACTGTGGACCAAGCAGGAGGGAGTCGGAACCCCATAGAAGTCAGAGGGAGGAACCCAAGGTCATGAGCCTGCAGGAAGTGGGCGAGCCAAGAGACAGCCAGGAGGGCGGGTTCTGGAGCTGTTACCCCTGGAGCCACAGGCTGCGTGGGGTTTCACAGGGAGAGAGGCTGGGGCTGGGCGGTTAAGGGTAAACACGCGGGAGCTGTGGATGAGGCTCAGTCCCAGGGAAGCTACAGCAGAGGAGACAGGAGAGGAGACATGGGGGAAATGCACCTTGATAACCCACCCCCATGGCCAGACACACCCATCACTCAGAAGGATGGTCCCCGTCTTAATGGCCAGGTCAGCTTGCATCAACCACTTTAGCACTCAGAGCCCAGCCTCCGAGCCTGCCTGGTGCAGAGCTGAGTGCTGGCGTGCAGGTTTGCTAAGTCCCACGTTTCGGGAGCTAGGGACCTGCGCTAGCCTGGCCCATCAGAGCTCTCCACACCCATCCCCTCTCCGTTCCCTGCATTCTGTTTTCCAGCGGCTCTCATCAACCACAAGCAAAGCCCAACCCCGGTGCTGGCCAGGCCAGAGCTTTTGTCACCTGGTCCCTGCTAGCCTTTGAAGCCGGAACTGCTGTGTCCTGGATACCCCGACACCCTCCCCTCTGTTCTCCCTGCACGTGCGTCCCTCCTCGGTGCCGCAGCACCTGCTGCTCCCTCTCCTGAAACGCCCTTCCTCGCTCTGCACCTGAACCCCCAACCTGCCACGGCAAGCTCATCCTCCTCCTTGAAACTTAGCTGGGGCTTCTCTGGAAGCCCTTCCTAACCCACCCCCTTCCCTGCCATGCTTTGGACTTGGGAACCCCCTACCGTGTTCCTGCTGCCCCGTGGTCACGATGCACGGTGATGCTGACCGCCACGATTCGTGTCCGTGTCAGTCTTCCCCACTGAGTGTTCCTGGAGGAAAGGGTTTGGTGCCATTCTCAATGTGGGCTGTTGAAAATCGTGCCTCTTGGAGTCTCAGTGTGCAACCTGAACAGCTGTACAGGATGGCCCATTACAGTACAGTGCCTGGAACACCTTAGGTGCTCCATAAATACTGCCTGCATTAGCTTAAGTAGTCCAGAAAGCTTCATATGGTCCTGTCAGTCAAAATCAGGGGTTCTCGGTGGATCCTAAGCTTCTCCCAAAGGAAAGCGAAAAGACAGACCCTCAGCCATAATACCATGAGAGAGGAGCCCAGCTAAGACACACTCATCAACAAGTGGGGGGCGGGGGGGCTCTCCGTCATCCAGGACTTCTATGAGGAATGCCGGGCTGCAGCCTGGAGAAAGAGGAGGGGCTGAAGAATGGAAGCTTCCCAGCTGGAGGAGCTGAGACGCAGCCCTGCCCAGAGCACCCCACCACCTGCCAAGGTGACTGTGACAAGGGGAGGAGGCCCACAAGGGGCACAGAGAACCCCAGCCCACAGCCCCTCAGACCTGGTGTCTCCTGGCACTGGCGGCAGAGATCTCCAGGGGCAGTCCTGGTCCCTACCTGTGCCGACCTCCATCCCACAGCCTGTTGAGAGCTCTGGAATTTTCTAGAAGGGAACTGCTTCCTTGGGGGGTCTCTGAAGATCAGCAAAGCCAGGAAGTGAAGAGAAGCTCCCGAGCTTGCAACAGGGGTCCCCACAGAGGAGACCCGGCCTCTGAGCAGCCCTGGGGACTGAGTGCACGTGGGGTGTGCCCACAGAGGCAGCAGAGACACCTGTCCTTCCCCCCGCCCCGAATAGCATGCATCAGCAGAGACCCCTGTGCTTCCAAGAAGAGAGCAAGGCCCTCCTCAGGGCTCCCGTCGGGAGCCTGTCTCTCCCAGGTGGCTCTGTCCGCTACACAAATGACCTAGCCCATGGTGCCCACAAACCTGCCTCTGTGGACCCAGGGAGACTTATCCCGGCCACCTCCCCGCTTCCACTCATGCCAGCAAGGAGAGAGCAAGGCATGAGGCCCCGCTTCTGAGTTTCAGATGGACAAAGTCAGCCTCAAGGTGAAATGCAAAATGCAGTGGGACTTCGAAAACTTTGTGGAAACAGTGAAATTAAAACACAAGCTTATTCTGATGCAAGAAATTTTGAAATCTACACCCAATTTTCTCAGAATAGCATTTTCCATGAATGGTTTGGAGACCCCAAATGGAACCCCTCATACTGGCCACTCCTGCCCCTGGCTGCCCAGGGCGGCAGAACTGACATTTTCCAGGAACCAGCAGGTGCACTGAGCCAAGAGGACTTTTGGAAAGGCTGGGGGCTTTTAGAGCTGAGGGTCTTAGGGGATCCCCCCCACACCCCTCATTTTACAGGCTCCCAGGGAAGCTCAGCAGGCTCAGGGGACCACCCAAGGTTACCCACAAGGACGAGCAAAACAGCCTCCTGGCCCCAAGTGCAGAGCTTCAAGGTGAAGATGGCTGCAGCGGCTGGAAAAGGGGGCTGGGGGAAGACAGTGTCCCCAGCTATGACTGCACACTGAGAACTTCAGGAGAGATGATGTGGGGGCTCTGGTCAAGTGACGATGATGGATATGTCCCCAGGGCCTCCTTAGCAGGCACCCACGGTGTTTTTCCCAGACACCGTTCTTGAATTCATGCCATGCCCTCCAAAGAAAGGGAGCAGGGCTGAGAACCTGACTGCGGTCTGTATTTCAGACCCGAGGGACCGGGGCCCGAGGGTGAGTGACCTGCCCGGCACTCACCAGCCCACGCCTGCAGGACAAATGCGGACTCTCAGGGCTGACCCCAGCCTGGCCTGCAGCTCCCCAGCACGGTGCTCTGCCCCCAAGCCTGGCACTCCCACTCCCCGCCCGTGCCTATCCGGGCACCAGATATCCCGGGCACACTTGGACAGTAAAAATAGCTCCCAAGCCACAACAAGCCCAAGCCCTTCTCTGCCAGGCCAGGGCGCCTGCCTGGGCACCCGGGGAGGGCTGCCAAGAGCATTGCCAATGTAGGTCGGGAGCCAGCGGTGAATGGGGAGGCTGACAGGGAGCTGTCAGCGCTGGGGCCCCCACAGCTCCGGCCACAGAAATGAGTCTCACTGAGGCTGCCCACGCTGCTGCCCACCCCACTCCTCAGCCCACGCACACAAAAGCCCACGAACCACTCTCCCCTACCAAGCCAGCAATCTGCAGTTCACACACGTCCCAAGGAGTGCTCCAAGAGGGGACGGGCGAGCTCTGCCACACTCACATCCAACGGCAACACAGCGGTCCCACCCCACTCGGCACACGCCCTTCTCGGCTCCCAGGGCGCACAGGCGCCCCTGCCTCACCCCCACCCAACACAGAGCCATGGCAAGGACACACACAGGTGAGACAGCTTACAGACACTTACGCTCCAGACGGAGAGGGAGGATGAGGAGGGGAAAACGGCTCTGATTTGCTCCGTGTGCTTCAAGTTTCAAATAATTCCTCCATGGCTGCGGCTCGGAGCACTGGCTGTGTCCCGCTCAGACTCCCTCGGACTGTCAGGGGTAGGAGGAGCCAGTGCCGCCTGCCTGCCCACCCTGTGCGCGCCGGCGTGCACACACACACACACACACTCTCTCTCTCTCTCTCTCCTCCCTCCGCTCCTGTTCTCTCCCTCTCTCCGGCTCGCACTGCCTCCCCCTGGCTTGTAGGAAGCCACTGGGATAAAAGTCTGTCTGTAATTTCAGCCAGCTGGGTCCCGAGGGCTTCACTTATCATCCTGCAGCTATGCACTGCTCGGATGACATCACAGCGGCTTTCCGAGCCCTCCAGCCAGCAGTGGGGAGAAGCACCGGGCCCAGCCCCAGCCCCAGGTCAGCTGCCTCGCTCAGGGACAACCCACCCCAGCCCAGCCCAGCCCAGCCCAGTCCCGTCCAGTCCCAGGGTGGCCCGGCACCGCCCGGCACAGCTCCAGTCCCAAACTCATGGCAGCCCAATGGCCAGAGGACAAGCGGGGAGCCAAATGGGACTGAGCCCCGCCAAGCAGCGACACGAGGGCCAGCGTGGACCAGGAGGGGGCTCCTGTGAGGGTGTTGCGATTTAGTTCCGCAATTTTTCCACATTTTTTTTTCCATTCTCAGCAAATGGAAGGCAGAGCAGATGACAACAATTTTCCAGCTGCTGAACACGAAGGTGGAAAACTTTTCTTCTCTCTCCCCACTTCACACACACACACGCACACACACGGGGCAGAGTCTGGCAGCCAGGACACTTCCTTGGCTGGGAAAAGGGAAAAGGAAAACAAAGCAAAACCCATGAGCCCATGGACGTCCAGGGGCCGGCACAGGACCTGGAGAGAGAGGCTAGGATGTCCCTGGGGCAGGCCTCTTGCAGGAAGAGGAGAGGCAAGAAGGGTTCTCAGTGCAAAGCTTTGGCTTCTGGCCCAGCAGCCTCGGCACTTTGTGAGGCCTGGCTTCGAGAAAGCCAGTGGGTGTCTGGCCCAGGCCACCTGAGAGGCCTCCAGTTGACTGGCTCCTGGCATCCGACTTGCTCTCATCTGTGGAAATCATGAATGGCCGAGAGAATGACTTTCGCGAAGCTCAGGACGGCCTCCACCGGCCACCCAGGTCTGAGGCAGACCACGCCGCCCCAACCAGGCAGCTGCCCTCACGTTCCCAGCCTGCTCCCAGTGTGCCCCAATGGACAGGGAGACACCATGTCCCCACTCACCGGCATGCGGTTTGTGACTTAATTGCACTTCAACTGCATCTCCCAACCCAAATCTTAGAGCTGACAGGAGGTGGTGACAAATCCCAGTGACCTTGTATCTCCTTGCAGAGGCTTCTACGGAAATAGCTTGCCCAGGCTGCAGCACTCCCACCCTCAGCCCCCTGCCCAGGCCTTGGCAGCCGGCCCAGTATTACAGGCTGGCGAGATAGAGGTGCAGGCCGCCTGTTTCTCAGCTCTGCACCTGAGCCCCTGGAAACCAGACATCTCATCCTTCAGCCCCACCCCATGGCCAGCACCACTTGCTGGCTGCTTCCTTTTGAGAGCAAAGGAGGAAAACAAGAGGAAGAACAAAAGGGTACCCATGGCCCTGGACGCTTGACGGCTGCCCCACGCCCACAGGGCTAGAGACTTCAGAGAAATCACCAAAAATTGGAAAGGTAGAGGAGGGCTGAGAGAGAGGGGGACTTCCATGCCTCAGGCTCCAAGCTGAGGAAGCCATGGTGCACACCAATATTCGTGATATCAAAGACTTGGTGTGCAAAGTATGTCCTTTGGATTCTCATAAGAAACAGTACATAGTGGCTCCAATCCAATGTCACTCTGCCACCATCCAGGGACTGCATGAGCTGTATAAGACTCCCCTGGTCCTACCCCAGACCTACAGGGCCAGAAGCAGAATTGTCCTGGAGAGTAGGGGGTGGGGGGGAGCCTGGGAATCTGAATTCTAAATGCTCCCCAGAGGAGAGTGTGAGATGGCCAAAGCTGGTCTCAGCTGCACCCAAACATTTCCAGTCCAGTCGCGAGGACCTTGCTGTATTTCCCCCCAAAAGCCTGTTTCATCTTTCTGTGCCTGCACAGGACGGGGGAACATCCAGCCAGCCCATGGGCCATCTAAGGCCCACGAAATCACCTGGTCTGCTCCTGCCAAGACAACCACAGGCAGAACTCGAAACGCAACACATCGGTAGCAGGCTCATTTCTAAGTTGGTGATTTTGTATGGCCCGTGAATGATGCTGTAAATACCCAAATGGCCCTTGGCAGAAAAAAAGGTCCCCCACCCCAACAGGTGGATTTCAGCCCTGTGTAAGTTCTTTTCCATTAGCTAGCTTTACAGAGCCCATTGGGGTGGCCAGGAACGGCTGACTGTGGGCAGCAGGTCCTCCCTGTCTCCCCAGGTCCCTGAGCCTGTCAGCCCCACCCTTGCTTCCCTTCACCCACTGAGTACCTGCTGCCAGTACTGCTGTGTGGCTCAGGATCCAGGGTCCCAGAAGCAGCCTGGGAGGCACTCTGACCCGTGAGAAGCACAGCAAGCCAACCAACCACCTTCCACTTTCTGGAAACCACGCTTCTGACAACACAGCCAGAGTTGGGACCTTGGTACCTAGCCCTGACGACTCACGCCACTACAGCATCTGCCAGGAACACACTAGTGAGGAACACAGGCCTAGGGGTCAAGGAGACACTGGTCTGAATCAGACACAACCACTCCTAGCTTAGCATAACCCCAAATCAATTACTTAATTTTTTCTGAACTTCAATTTTCTCATCTGTAAAATGGGTACATTGATACAGGTTGAACTCCAAATGCTCCCAAATCCAAAGTTTTTAAGTTTTTTGAGTGCCAACATGATGCCACAGGGGAGGAGTCCACGCCTGACCTCATGTGACGGGGTGCAGTCAAAACACAGGCACACTCACAACACTGGATCAGATTACCTGCAGGCTGTGTGTATATGTGCATACAAAACAAAAGTGAATTTCACATTTAGACTTGGGTCTGACCCCCAAGACACCTCACAACCATACCTGTAAATATTCCAGAACCCCAAAAAATCCAAAACTCGAAACACTTCTGGTCTCAGGCAGTGCAGGCAGTACGAAGATGGATGGAACCTGGCTAACACTGAGCACACCGGGCAGTGCCAGGGTGTGCCAGGGAGGCGGCCACATGTATAATACACACCCCGCTGTGCCAGCAGCCTCCCATTCTCCCTCCCTAGCCCTGCCCCACCCTACTATGTCATACCCATCTGTGTCATACCCAAGGCTAAGCTTCAGAACACACACTGGGCCTGCCCTTTCACTGCTCAGAAATCACAGCACCATGGCAGGTGTTTGGTGTAACAACTGAGACACCCCGTGGGCCACCTGCATCCCACATCAATCAGAGGACCTGGGTTCAAGTCCCAGCTCCACTTCCAATTCCAGCTTTCGGCCAACGCACGCCCTGGGAAGCAGCAGATGATGGCTCAAGTACTTGGGTCCCTGCCACTCACGTGGGAGACCTAGATGGAGTTTCTGACTCCAGGCTTTAGCCTAGCCCAGCCCTGGCTGTTTGTGGGCATTTGGGGAGTGAACCAGTGTATGGAAAGATGTGTGTGTGTGTGTGTGTGTGTGTATGCATGCATGTGTGTAGGTGTTTCCCTCTTTCCGATTAATTCATTTTTATAAAGAATTATGATATCCAATGTCCAGCCAAGTGTCATTCAATGAAGAAAGTCTGGGGCTGTCCCAGCATCTGCTGCTGGCAACAGCATGCCTGAAAATGCTCCCGCCTCCCCCCCACCTGCAAAGATGGCATCAACACGGAGGACCGGGAGGAGACAGCAGGGTGGGGAAGACCTTAGCACCTTTCCACGCACAGCAGAGGACTCCCTGAGGACCAGGCACGGGCAAGTTGGCAGAGCCAGTCGGAAAAAGGATGTGCTCAGTTTCCCCTTATTTTCTACTTCAAAAAAAATACAGACAGATGCTTTTTTTTCCCCCTTAAATAAACTGCAGAAGACAACTGGAGTGAAAATCTTTCCTACTCGGGGCTGGGACAAGCTCAGCTCAAGAGCTGAAGTGTCGTTCCGTCTTGAGAGCCGGCGCAGTGTCTCCTGCACCCTCAGACGACCTCAAGCAGCGGGGTCATGAAACCCCAGATGCAGAGCTCGAGAGACACAGCTGGAGCCCAGGATTCTTCCAGACCCCAGAGCCGCTACTGCCGTGGGCAGCCAGCCCAGGCCACTTCCTAGGATCGCAATCTGTTCAGCCCAGAGGACGTCCTGAGTTCATCCGGCCCAAGCCTGCCACCCACCTGATTCCATCCATCCCACTCTGGGAGGAGAAGCTGGTTTCCCACAGTAGCAGGCGGTCAGCGCTGCAGCTGAGACCGCCACCCACAGCCCCTGGCTCCCACGGGAGTTGCCCCCCCCCTTCACCCCCCAGCCAGATCTGGGTCAGACACCTGGAGGGTGCGGTCTCTGGGGGCAAGCTGAACCCCCCCAGCCCTGAAGAGCCAGAGATACCTCCAGGCTGAGCTGTGCAAAGGTGGACCATGGGCAGGCAAGTGCATGGTGAAGACACATTTCCAAGGGCGGCTCGCACACACTCCCGTCCCTACCAGCTCGCGCTGCGGGCAGGCCAATCTATAGTGGGTGCGTGGCAGCCCTGGGGCACCCCACTCCCACGGAGAGCTCAGCCTCCCTCGGCTCCCAGCTGCGCCAAGGCCAAGGCTCAGCCATACCTGTCAAGTTCCTTCTTTCCACTGGCAAGGGTGGAAGCATCTTTCCTAGCCTGGCTCTTTATTTTGCCTCTTAAGGAACAAAATGATTCAAGAGTGTTTTGGTTTCCAAGCAGCACAACTGTAGAACAGAAGCAGGAAGTGGCATGCGTGTCCCCAGGGAAGGGCCACTCCATGCCCTGCAAGGCACTGGCGGGCTGGGGGGGGGGGGGGAGGTAAGGTGGCAGGAATGGGGGTGGCGAGGAGCACTTGCACATCCTCACCCAGGGCGACGGCCCCGAGATACGTGGCGATGTCTGCAGACATGTGTGTCATCCCATCTGGAAGCCATGCAGCTAGTGTCTCGTGGGTGCAGGCGGAGACACTGGGAAGATCCAGCATGCACGAAGCAGCCCCTGGCAAGTGCTTAGCCCGCCTGCACGGCCCGCACAGCCGGGCAGTCCTGAGCTCCACAGAGGGAGGAAGGGCCTGGGGCACAGACAGAGCTGCAACTCGGACTCCAGGGCCCTGGATCCCCATCCCATGCGGCCACCCACTCCCTGCCAGACCTGGGCAAGCCATTCCCTCCTCCTGGGCCTCAGCTTCCGGAGAGGCAAAATGAGCGAGGAGGAGAAGAGCGTTGAACTCTAAAACTTCTGGCTCTAAGGAGACGCAGAGCTGACCGGAATTCAGGGCTGGAGGGGCAAGGCTGGCCTCGGGCATCCCTGCAAGCCAGCACTCCAGCTCTCCACACCCCACCCCAGGAGGCAGCAGATGGGGCTGGGCTCAGGGGCATGATTCCTGAGCAGGACAGGAGCCTGGTGCCAGAAGAATGACTCAGATAGGGAACTGCCCACTCCCAGGCAGATGCAAAAGTCAGGTAGATCCACTCACTGCCCTCCCGCCTCTCCACCCTCGTGCCCAGGGCCTGGGCACCGTCTCAATAGCAGTTCTCACTTGGAGAGAATGGTCAGGGAGTGGGGACTGGAGCCACTGGCTCTGGGACTGATCCATATGGATGTTTTCTCATTGGCTGCAACAATTGCCTTTTAAAGTGAAATCATTATACCCATCTTCCTGATTAAGAAACCAAGGCTCAGGCTGGCGTGGTGCAGCAAGTTAAGCCGTCACCTGTGACAACAGCATCTCACATGGGAGTGCTGGGTTCAAGTCCCTGCTGCTCTGTTTCTGCTCCAGCTCCCTGCTAATGTACCTGGGAAAGCAGTAGATGATGACCCAAGTACTGGGATCCTTGCCACCCACATGAGAGACCCAGATGGAGTTCTAAGCTCCTGGCCCTCGGCCTGGGACAGCCCCAGCCCTTGCAGCCATCTAGGGAGTGAAGCACTAGATGGAAGATGCCTGTCCCTCTCTCTCTGTCACTCTGCCTTTCAAATAAATAAATCTTTTTCAGAAAGATGCTGAGGGTTGGGGGTTGTGGCTTGCTCATGATCACAACGCCAGTCTGATGCTGTCAGAGAGGAAGGAGGAACAAGAAAGGACACAGAGGAGGCAAAAGGTTAGGGACTGGAGGACTCAACAGCAGAGAGGAATGAAGAGAAGCAAGAAAATCATGAGGCTGACACAGAACCACCTGCCCGTGGCCAGTGAGGGCTGCCCCACCCGTGCAGCCCCCTGGGATTGTATGCATTCAGGCAGATGCATTCAGGACCCAAAGCACTTCCGCAAACACTCAGGGCACTGACTCAGAGCAGGTGCATCATTCACGTGAGCGAGCCCATCTCTGCACTTGACCCAGAACGGGCCCATTCCCTTAGCAGCCAAACCTAATTGCCCCCAAATGGGCCAAGAGTTTTGTAACACAGCTCCCATCACAGACAGGGCAGAGGTCTTGGGAGGAGGGGGGTGTCTCCGTTTTGTTTCTCAAACAGGCCCATCCAGGGAGAGGCTGGAGTGGCCGTCCCTGCCCCACAGAACTGGCAACACACGGAGCCTAGGCCTGCATGGAAGGCAGGAGGAGGGTGCTAGTCCCGGGCCTTTTCCTCCCTGTACTGCATGAGGTGCACCAAGGGGTTCTCGAAAGTTCTCAAGCAATGCACAGACAGGAGAGGGAGGAAGGGAGGGAGGAGGGGAAATGGGAAGCTATGAGCATTCATATCCAAATCTGATCTCACTGCCCTCCCCCGGAGAACACTGTGCTGTGGACAATTTTAAAAAGCAATCAAAGCAACACAGGCACTGACTGCCGTAAAGACAGAAACACCGGCTCATCAGCAGCTCCAGGCCCAACCAACGACAGCTCCACTCCCCAGACCAGAGAGCTCGGTGGCCGAGGGCTTGAACGAGCGTGGAGCCCGCTGACTCGGGGAGCGGTCCATGGGTCTGCAATCTGGGCAGGATGCCCCACATCCATGCAAGAAAGCGTAATGGGTACAAACGGGGCTGGAGCTGACAACAGGGGTGGCGAGAAAAAAGGGAGTCTGGGGCAAGACCTCTGAGTCCCCTTTCCACAGAGAATGTGTCAGGGCCTTGTCAGAACCCTCTAGAAGTTGCCTGTTCTCCCACATCCACAACCTGTGGACACCCATCCCACTGGACAGGTAGGTACCTGGGGAGGAAGGGATCTCACTCCAGGAAGGCCTGATGCTGTCACCTGTTCCTGCTCTCATTTTGTGGAAGGCGAGTGCCTTCCCCTGGGGACCCCCACCTCTCCAGCTACCGCCAAAACCCCCCTTCTCCGGCCCTGGCCTCGTATCTCTAGGCAGCCACCATGCATCCAACAGACCTAGAGGCAGTGTGGTCTGGCAGCAACAGACTGAAGAGTTGAGGGCTGAGCTTGGAGGGGCCTCAGTCTGCCCTGCTGTGCAATGGGAGAGTACAGTCACCAGCCCAGCTCTCAGTGCTCAAGGATCCAACTCAGAGAAGCAGCTCAGCCTGGCCCTGTTGGGGTCCCGGAGCCCTTGGACTCGGTGTGCCCCTTTCCCCTCTCCTGTTTGCCTGGCTCCAGGTTCCAAATGCATCCAGGGCTATTTCTGCAGCAGCCCCGGAGCCCGCAGGGTGGGGACAGGAGCGAGGACTTACAGGAAGTCTGTAAATACACGCCAGCCTGCAGTGGTCCCCAGGGCCACGCGGGGCAATAAAGAGGCTGCTTTATTTTCATCCCTGAAGCTGCTGAAACCCAATCCCGGCAGCTAGCTGCCTAGCAGACACTGGCGCGAGGCTCCCCGCCCACAGCCCCCAGGCTGGCGAGGGGAGGCGGCACGAGGGAAAGCCAGGCTTGGCAGGCTCCAGGTACCACAGGTGGGGTGCTCTCCACCCTGCCACCGTCCTGCGAGGCACAGCGGTAGGCAGGGATGAACCAGCGGAGGCTGTCAAAGGCCAGGCCGCTGGGGCAGGAGGCAGGCTTGCTCAGGCCTCCCGCCTGTGAAGACATCATCCACGCTTACCCACGCTGTGTAAGCACACAGCACGTTACCTACCCTCTCCGAGCCTGCCGCTTCACCTGCGAAATAGGAGCGAGACCCTTCAGCTCACGGGAGAGCCACGGGAATGAAAGGGAGTCCTGAGCACCCGACAGCCCTTGCACAGCAGTGTTGATAGAAGGTGGCGGCACGTGGGTTCCCCCTGGCTGCTGCCAGGTGGCTGGCGGGGACTGGCAGTTGACGCAGCCCTCTCAGAGCCCAGTCTGGCACCATCTACCCACACCGGATATGCACACCTTCTCCCTCCCAGCAACTCCACTTCTGGAAATCGGTCTTAGACACATTTGCACAGATGAAAATGTGGCTTTTGGAAGCAGCAAAAAGGTCAGAACAGACCTAAGCGTCTCTGTGACTTACAGTTTCCAAAAATACCACTTAATAAAATCCAGTATATACGACAGTGGGATATGATACACGACAAATTGGAAAGAGCCGCTAGGCAGTGTCAGACAATACCATCCTGTAAAAAAGCTCCAAGTAAAGACCGCATCCTTACAATGGCAGCCAGGCCCCACAAGATCTGGTCCCCATTACCTGGGACCTCATCTCCTGAAATAATCTCCATTTCAGGCACTCTGGCCCTTGGGTTGCTGCTTCCCAAATGTCTCAGGTATGCTCCTGCCTCAGGACCTTTGCACATGCTATTCCTGTAGCCTTGAATGCTCCCCACCCCCACATTTGCTGGGCTGAACACCCCCACCACTTTCACATCTGTGCCCCTTTCAATAGGGTCTAGTCTAACTGCCCTGTTTTAAATTTTAACCCCCCTTGCCACTCCCCCTTACTTGCTCTACTAGTCCCCAGAGATCTGTCACCTTGTAACATCCTCATTCACTTTGTTACAATGTCTTCACGTTTTTTTCTCCTCTGTCTTCCTCTGCTGGAACAGCATCAACCCGAAGGCAGGGATCTTTGTTCTATTCACCGTTGCGGCCCCAGTGTGCTGAACAGTGAGTGACCGGCACACAGTAGGCACTCAACAAATATCTGCCTGCCCATGAAGGCAAGGGCCAAGGACAGTCCGGGCGCCACAGAGCGCAGAGGGTGTGGGCTTTCTCTCTTCCTCTCCAACAGAGTGATTCAAGGCTGTGCCGGTCAGCACGCCGTCCTTATGCTCTTGCATTCCGTTTGCTCAAATGCAAGCGGCCAGAAGCCCCAGGCTGGCCATCCCGATGCCACGTGTGTGGATGCAGGAGCCATGGAGATTAACGGCCCTGCCCCGAGCAGGGGGCATGAGTCACACAGCAGGGGACGGAGCCGGGCCTCTGGATGGTGGCAGGGACAACTTGCACACAGACACACACACCTGGTTCAGAGCCTCGCTGGAGAGCCGGGATGAAAGGCGCAGCGACTCACGCTCGGGGAAGTTGCGCCCACGGCGAGGCAATGGTATCAGTAAGCGCTAACGCTGACTATGTAAGCTATAACTTCCTACTTAGCAGGCACTGAGCTAAACACTGTGGATTAACTCATGTAATTCTGAACCCCATAAGACAAGCTTTATCCTTCTCCCCATTTTACAGATAACAACACTGAGGTTCAGAAAGGCTAAGGGATGCATCCAAGGTGAACAGAAGGCAAGAGGCAGGGCTGGGGCCCGACACCAGGCAGCCTGAGTCCGGAGTCCATGTTCTCTCCCCCTGCGGTGCCTCCCAAGGGATATGGGTCAGACCCTTCTGAGCCTAAGACCCTGTGCTCCCTCCTTGGTGCAGGCGGCCTTCGGCTGAAGCTGTGTGAGCTCAGTGACTTTGGCAGGACACTAGATGGTCTCTTGCCAGGGAGAGGGGCATAGGGTAGAAAGAAAGAGATTTATAGGGGATGAATCATCCTTGAGCAGCTGGGGAAGGCGAGGGAGGGAGATCATAAAAGGGAAGAAGGACTGATCACTTGCCAGACCCCAGAGCCATTGAACTCTCTTCCCGCAAACAGCACTGTCCATTGGACAGAAAGCAGGGGCTCCAGTGCGGGGGGAGAGGGCGGCAGGGAGCAGCAGGCAGGACGGGGAGCAGGCAGAGGTGGACTGGCTCCAGGGAGGACGTGGCCTCTCAAAGGCTGCTGGGAGAGCCCGACCCCAAAGCCAGGCCCAGACCATCAGCGAAGGAGCTGAGGATTGCCAAAGAGCCACACAGGCTCGGCCCACGCCTGCGGGCAGCAGCTCCAGGTGCAGGGGGAGAGGGAGGGCGATGGCCCAGCCTCCCAAGGCACGAGGGGCCTGTCCAGGGCCTGAACAGGTGCAGCAAGGAATGACCCGGAACAATCCAGAAGGAGATCCTTTCCCTCTAAGGGCTGGATGCCGGTGTGGGATGAATGGGGAGACCGGAGAGCTGGGCAGGCCCTGGAGCCACGCACCCTCCTGTCCCCTGCCCAGGCAGCATCTGAGTGCCAGCTGGAGCTTCTGCTGGTATCACCTGGGGCCGAGGAGAGGAACAGTGGCCAGGCTGAGTGGCCACGCAGGACAGCCACCAAAGGCCAAGTCTACCAGGGCAGAAGCCACGGGCCCGGGCCCCATCTGCTTCAGGGTTTTGTGTGCTGTCTTTTCTCAGAAGCTCCTGGCAAAGGGGTCTCCAAACAGCTGAAAATTAAACCAGCGGGGCAGAGGCCCTTGCCCCCCCCCCAACAGCAGCAAGGGAACAGCCCCTCCCTCGGCCCCGCGCTGCCCCGCGGCACACCCGCACCTCCTCTGCCTCCACTGGAACCTGGAGCAGCGCCACAGTTACCAGAGGAAAGCTGGGCACACCTAACGGCCCTGCTCTTCCTCCACTTTCCAGACACGAGCAACGTCCCTATGCCACGCTCATGTTTGAAAATCCCAGGACCAGCATTGCAGCATAGTGGGTAAAGCCACTGCCTGTGGCGTTGGCATCCCGTATGGGCACTGATTCGAGTCCCGGCTGCTCCACTTCCAATCCAGTTCCCTGCTAATGTGCCTGGGAAAGCAGTAGAAGATGACTCAAGTGCTTGGGCCCCTGCACCTGTGTGGGAGACCCAGAAGAAGCTCCTGGCTCCTGGCTTCAGCCTGACCCAGCTCAGGTCATTGCAGTCATCTGGGGAGTGAACCAGCAGATGGAAGATCTCTCTCTCTCTCTCTCTCTCTCTCTCTCTCTCTCATTGACTTTCAAATACATAAATTTCAAAAACTTTTTTTGAAAATTCCTTCTGTTCTCAATGCCATCTCTCCTGGTTTCTGTGCAGCCCCTCACCAAGCACTCCATGGCAGATTACAGAGGCCAAAGGCACCATCACACAGCAGGGTATTGGCTTACGGTGAGTTCCAGGGGCAGGGCCCACGCCCCCTGCCTGCCAGCTCAGGGTCCCGGGCCTCAGGACAAACACAGCCACGCCTGATGGAGAGAGTGCAGCGCTAGGCATGTGGCCAGCAAATACTAGTATGTATGGGGGGGGGGCATCTTCCTCACTCACGAGGTCAGAGTGACCTTGTACTTGAATTCCCAGCACTCTAATTGTTCTGGCGAGTCAGGAGTGGACGCTCCTCCTGGGGGAGGAGAAAGAACTTGGGATCCTCCTCAAGAAGCCAGCCACGCCTCATCCACATCTCTGCAGCCATGTCCAGGTGGCCACGCCACACTGAGATCCATCGCCCGGGTCTCCACAGCTGATCCAGCCTCTCAGATGGGCAGTTCCAGTATGTGGCTAACCTTCACCCCTCTTGCTGCTCTCTAAGCCCTTCCTCCTTTATGATCTGATAGATGGAGTTCAGCAGCAATCTGGAATTTCTCCCCTCCCCACCCTTCCCCTCTCCACCTGGAAGCCAGAGACCACTGTCAAGACCAACATCCGGGTCAGGACTTCCCAGGACACATGAGGCTCTCAGCACTCATGCTTAGCAACTTACCCCTAAAGTCTCTGCTCAGATACTGCTCCGAGACCCTCGGACCCTTGCCCCGAATTATTTGGGACCACCTGCAATGTTATACTGCCCTCTTCTGCTAGGAGGACCTCCCATATCTCATGCCAAAGTCCAGAATCCAAAAATGTCAAACCCTGAGAAAATATGTCACATTCCACACGGCGCATTCTCTCCCACTGCCCCATCCACAGGGGTCACCCACAGCACGTTCCCGGCTGCTCGGCTGCCTCACTCATGAGCCCAGGGCCTCCTTCCCGCAGCCCCATATCCATCCCACCCAGATGGGGGAGGTGGGAGAGAGGGTCACGCCAACAGCTGTGCCGACTGGGAGGCAGAACTTGGGGATTTTTCTTTTGCTGTGCACAGGGTCAGGCTCTCCAACCAGTGCAGGCACCAGGACTAAGGCTGGAAAGAGATCAGACTCAAAAGCCTAAAGCACTGGAGACTAAAACACATGGCCTTCTACATCAAGATCACCAAAGGCCGGGGAGCCTGGCCCAGCACCCCACTTCATCACTCATTCAGGATCCTTCCCTGAACAAGACTTGCTGTGAGTTAGGCTGTTAGTCCAGCAGCTGCCATGCCCACATCAAGACACAGCTCCACTCCTGACCCCGATTTCCCTCTGGTGCAGACTCTGGGGGGCTACAGGTGACAGTTCAAGTCACTGGCTCCTGCTACCACAGGGGAGATCTAGACTGGGTCCCTGGCTGCTGACTTCAGTCCTAGCCGAAGGCCAGAGCAGGCATTTGGGGAGTGGACCAGTCAGTGAATGGGAGCTCTTCCTCTTTCTCTGCCTCTCCATTTAAAAAAAAAAAGAAAAGAAAAGAAAAGTGAAAAGACCACCCACAGAATAGGACAAAATATCAGCCAATCAGGGACTTGTTGCCAGATCATATAAACAGCACTTACAACTCCGTAATAAAAAGACCAAAAAAAAATTTTTTTAAACAGACAGGATTGACAGAGACACTCTTCTAAAGACCATACATACTGGCCAATTATCAGTGAAAAGACCTTCAGCATCACGGTCAGGGAACAGAAATCGAAACCACAATGAGTTACTGCTTCATGCCGCTGGGACAGCTGGAATCCCGCGGACAGAACATTGCAAGTGCTGACAAGGATGGGGACACACTGGAACCTCCCACGTAGCAAGGGGCAGTGCAAATGGAGCGGCCACTTTGGAGAATCCTCAATGATTAGACACGGAGCTACCACGTGACCCAAGGCTCCACTCCTAGCTATGCATCCAAGAGAGAAGAAAACACAGGTCCACACAAAGACCTGCGCATGGATGTTCATGGCGGCATTTCTCTCAAGAACCAAAAAGCAGAAACAGTACAAATGCTCATCAATTGACTGACGGATGGATAACCAAATGTGGTACGACCACACAACAGAATATCATCCAGCAACAAAAATGAAGTAAGGACCGACACGTGCTACCACACACATGAACCCTGAAAACACTAAGCTAAGCAAAAGAATCCAGACACAAAGGGCCACATATCAGATGGCTCAATGCACAGGCAGTGTCTAGGATGGGTCAGTCCAGAAAGCAGAGCAGGGCTGGGGGTGGGGGCAGAAATCAGAAGCCACTGTTAGTGGGTAAGAGGTTTCCTTTGCCAGTAATAAAAATGCTCTAAAATTATGCAGGGGCGGGCATCGTGGCACAGCAGGCTAAGCCACTGCTTGGGAATCTGCATCCCATATCAGAGTCCTGGCTGCTCCACTTCTGATCCAGCTCCCTGCTAAGGAGACTGGGGAAGCAGCAAAAGAGGGTCCAAGTGCTTGGGCCTCTGCCACCCACAGGGGAGATCCAGATGAAGCTCCAAGCTACTGGCTTCAGCCTGGCCCAGCCCTGGCCTTTGTGGCCATTTAGTGAGTAAACCAGCAGATGGAATCTCTCTCTCTCTCTCTCTCTCTCTCTCTCTCTCTCTCTCTCTCTCTCCTTTCAAACAAATAAATAACTCTTTAAAAAGATCATAATAAAATAAACACAATTAATATCATGGTAGTAAGTGTATAAGCCTAAAGATACTACAACCTAATGAATTGAATACTTTCAACAGGTGAAGCTACAACATCAGCCTATATCAACTTGGCTGTTAAATGTTTGGAGGTGGCAGGGGTGGGGGGAGGGGGAGGCTGGGGACTGTTCTGTGGCTCTAACCTGTGCATGTGTCCACACCAAGGTTGTAGAAAGTTCAAGAAGGGAGAGATGATAGGAGGCATGCAGGAGAGCATGCTGTTAGGCTGCAGGTCTGCTTGGAGCACTCCACAGGGCTCTGCCAGCCACAGAGAACACTGGCTATGAGAAGGGAGCTGCACGGGCCACAAGGGTCACCTCCGTGCCAGCTTTGCTAGCACCCAGAGTGCTAAAGATCTCCTGTGGAGCAGGTGCAGGACAGCAGGCCTCAGATCCCACCCACGAGACCAGCAGGGTACAAGGCTGCAGCAGGACGCTGCAGGGAGTGAGGGCAGCCTGGGCTGCAGGGAGAGCTGTGTGCATACACAGAGCTGCAGCCAGAGGGAGCCGTGACTTGCAGGGAGCAGCAGGGGGGGGGGGTGTCTCCAGAGCACCCCCCAAAGAACTATGGGAGACCCAAGCAGCATGCCACACCTCCAGAATTTTCCAGAATTTTCCACTGGCAAAGAACTCGAGTCACGTTGTCTGCTTCCATCTCCACACAGAACATGCCCGTGCAGCCCTCAGTGATGCCAGGCAAGCAAGAATGTTCTGGGATGTTCCTCCTTTCCTGTCTCCCTAAGCCTAAATGCATCAAGTCTGGGAAACACACATGCACACACACGCACGCACACGCACGCACACAGGTAGAAGCCAACAAGAGAGAGGAGCTAACTCTGAATGAAACACCAAGTTCACTGGCACTGGGCACATTTGTTTCTGACCAAAGGACCTTCAGTCTCAGACCTCTCTAGTCTGAGAGTGACCAGAAGAGGGTGGGCCTTGCCCTGGGGTCACACCCCTAAAGCACAGGGCAGAAGGAAAGGCTGTGGTAAAGAAAGCAAAGTGGCAAAATCAGATCCTACACATCCATTTGTCCAAACCAAGAGTCTCACAAAATAGTACCCACTGGAGGTGTTTGGGGAGGATTAGCCAAGAGAGTGTACACAGCGGTAGCCCAGCACCTGCTAGGCACACATGCCATCACCAGTGTCACCATCATTGTTAGGGTTTCTTCTTCAAGTCACTGCCAAGGAAACCGAGAACCAGAGAGGCAAAGTAGCTTCTCCCAGGTCACACAGTAATCTGGTATCAGAGACAGATCTCCTGACTCTCAGGCATGGGGCTCCCAGAACAGAGCCAGCTGTAGAGAGCTCCCCAGAGAGGAGAGACGTGAAGCCTTGTGTACAAACCACACCTGTATCATCGCTCCTCCAACACACCACTAACAAAAGGGGGTGCGAATTGCTGCCGGCACAGCACATAGCAAACATTTTACTTATCACATCACATATATCACCACATTGAATCTCGAATGGCGATCTTATGAGGAACATCCTGTTCTTGTACCCATTTTACAGATGAGGCATTTGGGACGCAGAGAGGCAACACAGCTATAAACATCAGAGCGTGGAGCCAGGTCTTCTGAGTCTACATCCCCGAGTCTCAGTGCCCACGGCCAGCTTCCCAGCCCCCATGCGTGGATGCTGAAATGGGAGCAGAAGGAAAGCGGGTGCCTTCCATGCAGGTGCAAGGTCCTCTCCCCACGGCTGCAGCAACTACGGAAGCCGCTATGAGCTGAAGCCACCCTGAGCCTGGAGTAACCACCATGAACCACACTATGCCTACCCCCATTCCCCCGCACCTGCCACGGGCACCGAGGGTGCAGGGCTTGTTATCACAGGCAGCTGGGACCTCTCAGGGGAAGCTCCCAGGCCCATTCTGGCTCCTCAAGAGTTCCCTGAAAGAAATGGTGACTGGGGCTGGAAGTAGTGGAAAGCAACACTGTGTCCTCCCATGGCCCATTCAGCAGGGAATAAGGAAAGATGACCCCCCCCACCCACCCACCCAGGGAAGGAGCTGGCGGGACACCTAGAACTCAGATCTCGGGGCAGGTGTCAAGGTACAGTGGGTGAAGCCACCGCCTGGGGTACCCGCATCCTGTATCAGACGGTGCTCCTAGCCCCAGCTGCTCCACTTCTCACCCAGCTGCCTACTACAACCCCCAGGAAGGCACTGGAGGGCGACTCAAGCATTTGGGAGGCCAAGATGGAGAACCTGCTTCCTGGCTTCAGCTTGGCCCAGCCTTGACTGTTGCAAGCATTTGAGAAATGATCTCTCTCTCTCTCTCTCTCTCTCTCTCTCTCCTTCTGTCATTCAAATACATAAACCTCTCAAGTCACCTGCTTTGCAGGCCGTGGTGTGCGTGTGTCTATCTCTCCATGACACTCACCTACTTTTCTCTCCTCCTCACCCTCCTCTTTGCTAAGCTCTTTTCCTCTCCCCCTCCCATCTTCAAAAAAATAAATAAATAAATAAATAAAGTCCAGGGAGTGCTTGCACAAGCCCAGACCTGGGATCCCCGGTGCAGGCTGGGATTGTGAGGACAGGCACCCTACGGAGCTGCATGCCCCCTGAGGAAGGCAAGGGCTGAGGCTCAGGCCCAACACCAAGCCACCTTGTCGGCAGCCCCTGGAGACCAAGCAGGACCCCCCGTGGGCCTTGTGCTGTTCTCCCATCTCCCTGTCTTTTGGCCCCAGGCAACCTGCTTGTCTGCCCCTCACCTGCCCAGAACAGCCCTGCTCTCTTAGTCACATGGAACCCTACACCACTCGGCATCGGGAAGGTGCAAATAGGCGGGCAGTGAGTGACTTGGGCCCGGCCAGCCTCTGGTCTTCTCAGGGGCAGAAGGATCCTGTGTGCCCTGGTCCCGGTGCTTACTTCTGAGAAGCCGAGCCCTGGAATAAACACTCTGGAGGAATCTGGAACCTGCTCTGGGCAGCCCAGGCCACAGCGCAGCCCCACTCCCACCCCTGGGGAGCTGCGAGCTGGGCATGGGGCTTCAGAACTCCTGCCAGAGAGCTAATGGGGCTCCTGGAGCCGCAAACCATGCAGTCAGCCAGAATGCAGAGCCGCCAGGCTGCACACCAAGCTGGAGAGGCAGGCGCAGCGCCCAGGAGGAGGCTGGTGGGGGCGCAGACCTCTCCCCACCACCCACAGGGGATGCTCGCCTCCTCTGGGGTCAGGACCCCAGGCCCAAGGCATCTGCTTGCACATAAGCAAGGATGGGAGGAGTAAAACCAGCCCCCCAGCCACCACAGCACCCCAAATCTGAATGTGCAGCCTGCACGCACAGCCTTGGTACATGACAGTATTGGTACACAGAGCCTTACAGAGGTGACAAGGTGACACGAGGTCACTAGGGCAGGCTGTCATCCAGCATGACCCACGATGTCTTCCTAAGAAGAGACCAGGGCACAGACAGGCATGGGGGAAGACCGTGGGAGGACAGGGGAGAAGGCAAAGACGGCACGGACCAGCCGCAGGGAGAGGCTTCAGGAGGGATCAATCTGCTGACACTGCCATCCCAGACCTGCAGCCCTCAGAGCTGTGCAAGAGTGCGGTGCTGTTGTTTATGCTGCCCCGTCCGTGGGCTGCGCTGAGGCTGCTGGAGCTGACACACCCCCCAGGCCATGGGGTGCTCTGAAAGAAGGGAGTCCCCCTGGTGGCAGGTGCACCTCGGCTCCCTGTGGGCCACCGATCCACAGCTGGAGCCCTGTCTGGTCACAGGTGCCTGTCACCACTCCCCTGTCTTCTGGTCTAGGACAAATGAGCCAAACGGTCCCTATGCAGCCATCACCACCCCAGGACTCTGGTTTGCAACTATCCCTTTTCCCTCTTCCCCTCAGTCTATCTCCTGGACCCGTGGCCGTGAAGCTGTGAGGAGTTGGAAGAGCATCCCCAAGGAGCCGCCTGCAGTGTGTGTGTTTGAGGGGGAGGGGGTAGGCTGGGCTCCGGCGGATGCAAAGGGACCAGGAGTCAGACGCACCTGGATTCCAACACCGACTCCACCGACTACCGCATGCTGGGGCTGGGGTGGCCAGAGCTATGCCAGAGTCTATATGTATTCCATACACAGTGAGGAGGGGGCTTTCCTGTCCCTCTAGCAAGTCCCTTCCCTCTTGGGCCCCAGCATCCACACAGTAAACCTCACCATTGGGGGGGGGGGGTGCATGGCAGATGGCAGGGTAGGGCTAAACACAGAGCCACCGTGGAGACATGGTTAAGTTATGGTCATGCGGACCAGGAGTTCCAGGACCAGAGCTGGTCTCTCCTCACTGCTGGGCAAGGCAGAAGTACGGACATGGGACACAGGTTCCTGAGGACCATGCAGGCCACAGCTCAGGGACACTTGCCCTCCCCCTCTGAGTCCCCCAGTGGGCCCTGGAGGGCCTCGCCTGGCCTCTCCCACCGGCTCCTTGCAGCGGGCCTCAAACAGAAGAGGCAAGAGGTGGGCCCCTTCCAGAAATGGCCCCGTCTCACCTTGGACACTGTGTCCCCCTACCTGTTGGGAGAGGCTGGCTCCCTAGCAGAGACGCTGCCTCTGTGGGGTTCAGCTGCTGCCTGCCCTGAAGTCCCACTGCGCACCTGCCTATCACAGGGGAGCCCACGGTCACCAGGGTGCTCCATTCCCTGCACCATCTACTGCCTCCAGCCCCTTCCTCACCCTCACAGTGCTCTGCCGGGACTGGGGGCGAGAGTCAAAGAGGGGCATACAGCAACCCCCTCCCCAAAAGGGGCACCCAGGCAGGTGCCCAGAACAGGCCCCTGGCGACATCACCCTCTCCAGATGGCACAGTGGTTAGCGCTACAGCTCCACACCCAGACTGGCCCTCAGTGAGCCTGCAGCTGTGGGCAGGGTCTCAGCCCCTCCATGCCCCCGTCTCCCCACACTGCCCTCTCTCAGGGTCCCTGTGAGCCTCAGAAGAGATGGTGCCCATCAAGGCCTTGGCACCACAGCCGGGGCATGGCGACTTCCAGGACCTTCCTCAGCCATGTCGGCAGAACCCTGAGAGGCTGACCAGAGTCCCCACGGACGGGCTGGAGACTCAGGAGGAGACACCACGGGCAGCCCCTCCTCGGCTCTGTCTGAGTGCTCAAATGGATCCCCATTACACAGCCCAGCAAACTGAGGCCCTAAGGAACGGCATCTTGTCAAAGGCCGAATGCTTAGCCGCTGTGCTGAACTGCCACGACAACCGGCAATCAGGTTAAGTGAGTGACCACGTCGTCCCAACTTCACTAAGACAACAGAACTGCTCACTTCCTGCACCAAGCACATACGGCTACCAAGGAAGATCTGGGATCTGGACTCAGGCAGCCCGGCTCTGGAGCGCCCACCCTCACCCGCTGCCCACGGCGCCTTGGGTCAGCCTGCCAGGGCATACAACACCCCATGAGGCCGTCTACCCCCTCCACAATCCCTCCTACAGATGAACAAGAGCTCAGGCCGACTCCCAAACCCCTGCAGTCCTGGGGGTTAGGTGCCCTTGTCTCAGCTAGCATGTGGGGAAACTGAGGCACAGAGACTTGCCCACAACCAGCGAGACAGACACGGGCCTCCCGCTTCCCTCTCATCACTGTCAGTCAGAGGAAATGCTTTCACCTAGAGCCTTCCAGGAGTGCCACAGGCAGCCAGCAAGACTGCTACGCTCTCTCTCTCTCTCTCTCTCTGGTCCCTATGGGGGATGCAGCCCAGGGGCGGGCAGCAGGCTCACCCCAACTGCACGGCTCCCAGCCCATGGCCAGGCCAGGCCAGGGAAGAGGAGAGGAGAACCTGGAGCTGCTCCCCTCCAGGCACACGGCCAGCTTCTCGGCCCGCAGACAGGAGCCCCTCTGTCCCTGGTGACCTTTAACTGGCCCAAAGGTCTCGCCGGCTCCATCCCTCTTGCCCTGGGGAATGGGTCGGAAGGGAGAGGAGGAAGGACCAGGGGGCAGGAGGACGGTCCAGGGCTTCCGGCGCCAGCCCCTCCTCTCGTCTCCTGGCCTCGTCCTGCTCCTTCCTGCCCGCAGCCCCATCCTCCCCGCCTCTACTCCTTCCTGCCCTTCGTTTGTCTGCCTTCTATTTGCCTGGCGCTTTCTGGTTTACTAAACGTTTTTACATTTATCAGCACACAGAATCTGCCCCAGGGAGAGCCGGGAAGACATTAGGAATTCCTCCCAGTTGCCAAGTGCTCTTGGTAAAAACGCACACATCCCCAGAACGGGGAGGAGCGAGGAGCAAGGGGGCCGGCAGCCACCATGCCTCCCAGCTAATCCACCACTGCATCCTCCACGTTCCCCTCAGGCACGGGGGGGGGGGGGGGGGCGGGGGGCTGCAGGGGGAAAGCGAGTGCATTGAGGGATGCTACGGTTTCTCCCCCAAAGGTTCCCATGCCGGGAGCTCAGTCCCCAGTGCACCAGCACCCAGGGGTGGTACCTTTAAGAAGTGGGGCACACTGGGAGGTGATGAGATTACTGGGAGCATCAGCTTCAAAAGGGGTCCATACCCATCTCTTAGGAGAGGGTTCGGTCTCACAGGACGGGATTAGCAGCTTGGTAGAGGCTAGGATTTCCCTGGCTCACCCTCTCGCTTCTCTCTCTCCCCCTGCCTCTGCCCTGCCTCCTGCTAACAGCCACGAGGCCCTCACCAGAAGCCAAGATCAGTGCTATCTATGCTCCTGAACCTCTCAGGCATTTCGTCATAGCAACATCAACCAGCTGAGACAGAGGAGCTGTCCCTATGGGGGTGGGATAGGCCCTAAGGAGACTTGTTGGAAAATCTGACAGCCCCACAGCCAGGGGGCAGCAGGGCTACAGCAAGCCTGGGGACAAGCTACCAACTTTGCCATGTGGCGCCTAAAGAACTTGCCGTCACCAAGCCCCCAAGTTCGACACCCATCACTCTCCAGTGCCCCACCTGACTGAATGCCACGGCTCATTCTGCTACCTCCAAGGTCACAGGGAGAATTTTCATCCTAGAGAAGGCTTAAAGGACTGTCAGGGTACAGTTACCAATTCCAAGTGCCTGGTGCAGGAGGCAGGAGACAGAGTGGTGCCCAGGGGGCACGGAGGGGGCCACAGGCCTGGTCTCCCTTGCTCCGCTCTGCCGCAGGGCCCAGGGACCCCGGGCTGCACAGGGCTGAAAGGAGGCTACAGGCTAAGCTGGTGAACCCGAAAGGACGCGTCTTGGGTCACGGGGGTAAAGCAGGAGGTTCTGTCTTGCAGGGGTCCTCCGTTACCCCACTGACAATGAAGGGGGGACGGACGGGACCACCCTCAGCGTCCTCCCAGCTCAAAGTGCTGTGGTCCTATAACCAAATCAGGCCTCAAGAGCCCTGGGCGCCGGGCACGCTCACGGACAGAGTCCCCCGCCCTCACCCCATCACACTCACTCCAGGGAGCCACATAAATAATACCACAGCTCGCACGAAACTCGCAGGAGCCGCCTGAGGCGCAGCCCACCACTGGCCATGATGTTGGGTTTGGGAGTGAAATGAAACACGGATTAATTTCAGTTCCGCAGCTTTCTTTGCACATTTCATAGGCGATCAGTTCGCTTCCAGCTGTCAAACATTTTCATTGGCCCTTGATGAAAGCTGGTTGGCCCGAGGACTGCACCCACGTTCCCAGTGCTGTGACCTCACAGAGCCCAGCGGCAAGTCTGCGGATACCCCACGGCGAACATGTGCAACAAGGCAGGGGCTGGAGCTGCCCCTTCATTTGCACTCTCCTCCCAGACCACTCCAGCCCCTAAGGACCCCTCTCCCACCAGTCTCAGAGCACTCATCACCCACGATAGCTCTCTGGCAATGACAATGCATTCTTGTGCCACCCACCCCGTGTGGCCACTATGCTGCGGTCTGCAGCTCTACCCTCACCATGTCACAAATCCACATGTTTGTCTGCTTCGCCTTCCTCTGCCAACCTACACACTCTCACTACTTTGCATCCCCTCTGGACCCAGTGAATCAAGAGAACCGAAGCCACAGGCGCCAGGGCTGTGCCGATGGGGGAGGGAGGGGCTGGAAGGCCCTGGTCCCCGCCTACCCTCCATGCCATCCTCTCGCTGTGTGTTGAAGTTGTCGTAGGAATCCCAGCGGATGAGAGGGTCGGAGGTGTTGTAGTCCACAGACACGCTGGGCCCATTCTCCAGATGCTCCATGCCTGGGGGGAGGGGAGGGGTGCAGGGTGGGCAGAAGAGGGGCAAGAAGTCAGCAGCTGGAACTCGGAGCAAGCCCACAGCCCCGCCCCATGCCCAGGGATGCTCCCCCAGGAAGTCTCCTTCTCCCGTGTCGGGCAGGTGGGACCAGGGGCTGAAGCTGGATGGAGAACCCAGGGGTGTGGCTTCCTGCATTCTTGATGGGGCTCATACAAGGTCATGGGGGGTCAGTCGGGACACATGCTGAAGGGTGGCAATGCACAGTCCACCCTGGAGGACACTGGGAGGGCTCCCTGACTGGGGGGTCTGTCCTCCTCTCCTCTGCATCCCTGGAGCCCCTGGGATGGTTCCAGGAGACAGAATCTGTGCCGGAGCCAGTACAAGGAGGGTTGGGGGGGTGAGGCAGGCTCCTAATGGCTGCAAGGGGTCAGGATGTCTGGACAGCACAACCTCAATGGTAAGGTCACCCTGGGCACACCCTGTCTTGCACCCCAAAATGCTCTCCATGCAAGGTGGGCACCCCAGGAATGCCAAGCAGGCAGAGTGTGCCACCTTCCTGGTCTGCCCAGACTCCCTGCACAGGGAGCCCACTCCATCTCCCACAGCCTGCACGCACGGACAACTGGTCTCCACACACAGGCTGCCTGAAGGCTATTATTAAATGGCCTTTGGGTTACAACACCTCAGTTCTCAAAAATACTCATCCAGGTCCCTACAGCGCCCGTGAGTGGCCCCCAGCCCCTTCCTCCACCTACCATGACCCTCTTGGTCTCAGAATAGAACAGGATGATGACCTAAGGCAACCAGAACTGTTTATCCAACCCACAGCCTCCCTGTCTGCTTCTCTTATCCAAAGATTAAGTCACTGGTTCACGTTTAGCTGGGGGTCCACTCTGACACCCAGATCCTTTAGGGCTGGCCTTCCTGCCCAACATGGGCTACTCTACTCTTGCAGGACAGACCAGGGGAGGATGGACAGAAGCAGTGTGAGAACAGATCCTAACTCAGTGTGTACCTTGAATCTTCTCTGGCCCATAAGAAAATACAAACTCCACTTTGCCATAATCTGGAAACCGATCATCTGAAAAAACACAAGGGAAATAAAAATGGGCAATGAATTCCCAAAAAAACACCCGATACAGTTTTTAGACAACAGTATGTGCAGACCTGTTTAATAATATAATAGTTAATTTACAGCTACATTAATAGACACAGGCACGAAATCACAGGTGTACAATGAAATTGAATCTGGCCCTGCCTGCAGTAACCACTTCAAACCATCTCTTCGCTTTGTCCCACTGGCCACTTAGCGCCAAGTCTCTTCAGGTAGCCTCAAAGTGTCTTTTCTAGATATCAATCTCCCTTGGTGCACCACCACGAAGACGAGTAACTTGTCTCACTTATACTATTTCCACCTTCTTTCTTAAATCTGGTTGGGTTGCTATTTCTATTTCTTCTGTTGACTATCTTTGAAATTGTAAGTACTACTGAGAAGTCTCTATTTATCAATCTTTCCATTTTCGATGGTGTCTCCTGACTCCCGCCACATACAAAGCGGAAATCTGCGATCCTCCCTCCCTCCACCTCTCCCAGTCCCGTTATTTGTTTTGTTGGCTCTACTCTTATCTTTCCCTTAAGACCGATAACATTCACAGTCTGTTCTGCAATTACAGCATCGTCTTCCGTTTGCTCTCCTAGCTCCAGTGCTAGGAGGACTCATCACAGAAGCATCCTTGTCCTGCACTGAGTCCTGCCAGACCCCACGGAGGGGATCCAGCCCCTCCTCCGAGGCCTGGCCCTACTCTATGCCTCTCTGTCTGAGCTCAGTCTGGGCACAGATCGCTATCCACTGCCTGTGGGAAGAGGAGTTACAGCAAGGACGGTGTCTGCTCTGTGGGACACTCATCATGGCTGTGCACATGTCCGTCACTTCATAGAATCACATCTGTGTGTCTCCTCCATGACGCTGCGCTCCCTGCAGCTGGGACATGACTTCCTCCCCTTGTATCCAGGGTATGCCTGGTACATACGGACACACAGTGAGGAGTGGCGGAGGGAGCGAGTGGGTTAATGGATGGGTGGATGGATGAATGGGTAGGTAGGAGTGTGGGTGGAAGAATGGGTGGATGAGTGGAAGGGATAGGTGGATAGACGAATTGATGGGTAGATAGATGGGTAGATGGATAAATGGGTGTGTGGATGAGTGGAAGGATGGATGGATGAGTGATGGATGGATGGGTGGATGGATGGATGGACAGATGACTGGAAGGGTGGGTAGGTGTATGGATGGATGAATGGGAGGATGGATGGATGGATGAGTCGGGGGATAAGTGGACAGACAAACTGATGGGTAGATGGATCGGTAGATAGATAAATGGGTGGGTGGATGAGTGGAAGGAGAGATGAATGGATGGATGATGGTGCACATGGATGGATGGATGTAAGGATGACTGGATGGATGGATTGATGGTTGATTTGTGGATGGATGGATGGATATATGGAAGGATGATTGTGCGTGTGGATGAATGGATGGATAGAGAGATGGGTGGGTGGATGGGTAGGGTAGGTATGTGGGTGAATGGATGGATGTGTATATCTGCATGACTCAAGCTTCAATGAGATATAGATAAAACCTCAACTAGATGAAGGAAGCAAAAGCCCCTCCCTGACCACCCCACCTCCCTCCCTGCTGTCGCAGCCCGTCTCCTGCTCTCCACCCTGGGAGAGAATCGTCCCTGCCAGCTCTGCCTCCCTGCTCTACAACATCGCTGTGCTCACCAAGGCAGACACCGTGCCGTGCGTTCCATTGTTCCCCAGCACTCAACACTGAGCCTTACACAAAATGAGCGCCCAGAGACTGTTGGACAAAACGACTGCGAGTCAGCAGGACCCGTGGGACAGACGGGGAAAACCAAGAGGAGACACAGAGAAAGCAGCAGGAGAGGGTGATGGCCCAGGGACTGGGCAGCCATTTATCTCCACTTGACTTGACAACTTGCATTCCAGACCATGCTCCTCGGAACTCTCTCCCCGTGCTCTGCCACTGTCACCTAGAGTACACCTGAGCCCTGGCAGACCACACAGCTCGGGAAGGGCGGGCCCCACAGCCACCACGGCCCCTTCAGCTGGGCTCTGCCCTGCCAGCCCCACCTTTGAAGGCGTCGTCGAGGTCCTCCTTGCCAAAGACAACCCCCAGGTCGTGGATTGCGCAGGTGTGGAACTGCACCCGGAAGATGACGTCCCGGGCTGGGCTGCGGAACTTCTTGTGGTAGCACTTGAGCTGGTAGGAGGCGGGGGAGGCAGTCAGGGGCCCGAGGTTCACCCCAGACCCAGCTGGGGAAAAGTCACCAACACCCAGGGATCTCTGGGGAAATTTCTAGAAGAGCAGAGAGCTGGAGGCCAGCCTTGACCTGTGGGGACAAAACTGTCCTCCCGGGGGGTTTCCCCACCTAGGTCGGAAGCAGGGATCTCATGCAGCAGGCATGAATGAGGCTAGGACCACAGGAGTCCTGAGCAGCCAGCAGAAGCCAGGAGGGGGCAGCATTTCCAGAACAGGAAAGAGGCCCAGGGAGGGGACGTCCAACTCCAGCGCAGGGGAGTAGACAAGCACTGTTTGAGCTGCAAGGTCTTGCAGGTCTGGCCGCCTGCCGGGAGCAGCTGTGCTGGCCTAGGGGCAGGAGGGGAGCAGGAAGAGAGGGGCAGCAGCAGGGCTGGAGACAGAGGGCCACACTCACCAAGATGTCTCCCTTCAACAGCAGCCCTGGCTCGATGGTGATGCAGATACTGTTCTGGCTGTCTCCCGGGATGTTGCTAAGGGAGAGAATTGGGCAGAGAAGAGAGGGCTGCTGGAAGTGGGCCGGGGCAGCAGAGGGGGTAAGGGGGAGGGGGTAAGGGGGAGGGGAGGGGGAGGGGAGGGCCCTCCCCTCCCTGCTACCCCCTGTTGCAGGGCCACTGGGAAACCTCACCACCTTCTGCCCCTCACCCCTGTCCCAGTTCTTGGCCCTGGCCCTTGGCCACCCTGGGCCCTCTGTCCCATGCACACTTACTAGATGCCAGACGTGTAAACGGGTTGCATGGCCTGGTAGATGCGGAGAAACGGCCGACATCCTGTCGGGGAGGGGTGGAGTGAGCAGAGACAGCAGGAATGGTGGCAAGAGGAGGGAGAGAGGGGAAGGGGGATGGAGGGGAGGCAGACAGAGAGAGAGGAAGGGAGGAGAGGCAGGAAGGGGAAAGGGGAAGAAGAACAGGGAAGAAATACTTTCACTTGTAAGGCCTTTTGTGCTGACCAGAACTTGCCACGCCAACACCACGTGCCAGCAGGCCCTGCAAGCAGGCACCCGTTTTGCAAACGGACAAAGAGTTCAGGAGACACCGAAGTTCAGGCCCCAGTGCCTGCCTGAGGGCTCTGCAGCTCCTACGCTGTTTTACCACCCAAGGCTGCCTCCTGTTTTTGTTTTTGTTGTTGTTGTTGTTGTTTTTTCAAATTAATTAACTTTTTTATTTAAGAGAAGGAGATGGAAGGGGGGAGGGAGGGAGGGGGAGGGGCAGGAAGGCAGAGGGCCAGGAGCAGGTACCTCCTTTAGACTCAAAGTTGGGGATGCCGTGCATGATCACGTGGTGCAGAAACAAGGGCTTGTTGTTCATTTTGATGGCGCCGGAGAGCAGACCGCTGAAATAGTGCACATACCTGCAGCCAGGAGAGGGCGGCTTCAGGCAGAGGCCAGGGCTGCTGCACAACCAGCCTGCTCTTTCCTCCAGGAACGCTGCCCTAGGCCGCCCCCACCTCCTCCTGGTCCCTGCCCCAGCACAGGCATGCCACCCTGGCTGCTGGGAGCCCATGGTATTGGCCGGCCCTGCAGCTTGGGCAAGGCAAACATCCCACTTAGCGATCTCCAGCGCCCCCTGGTGGAGAGCATGGACACCTCTCTCAGCGTCAGCCCAGAATCGCCCACCGGACCAAAATTCCTCCCCACATCCCAGACAGGCTTCAGTTAGCTGCTCACTGCTGCAAGAGGCAAACTGCCCAACCATGAGGCTGCTCACACCCTCAACACCGAGCCCAAAGCACGCCAACACCTACATCCACAGCCCACCTTCTACCCCCGCCAGACCCAACAACTATGTAACAGTCCAGCAAAAAGAGTTTACTAATTATAGTTCTTTATTCTCTTCATGGTGTGCTACAGTGTATAACATCCCTGTATGGCAGTGACTTCGCTGGGCACTTGAGATACCTAATTCCCAGTAAGTGTCCCCATCTCTAGGGTCAAGAGCACACAATTCTTTTTAAGATCTGATAGGAAGAAAGATCAACACCTCCTGTCCCTGAGGGAAAATGAGAGCCAGAAAGGGCCACGCAGGCTTTCCAAAGCCACATAGGAAGAACACACGAAGCTGGGAGCCAGAGGGCAGGGAGGGGCTGAAGGCTGGGCTTAGGCAGTCCTTTTGCCCTTGATGGGGCAGCACTTCCAGCTGGAGACACCAGGCTCAGTGGCCAATCAGAAGGCATCCTGAGACTACACAGGAGCCAATAGGAGCTCGCTCTCTCCGGAGGGTGGGACCAGGACCACTGATCATGGCCACACTCTCCTCCTGTCCCTGGGCTCCCTGGACCCTCTCCAGGCCTATGAGCCGCTGTCACTGAGCCTGGATGGGGCCCCCTCCAACAACCCAAGCCAGGATGTGTCTTGTGCTGGGGACAATGAGTGCAGGAGGTGGGAAACAATGAATGCGGGAGCTACAGGCAAGGCCCCTCCCTCTTCCCTCCCAGCCTCCACTCCTGGGCCTGCTCCATTCCCTGCAAGCAACACTGACAAGAAGGCAGGAGAGCGGCAACCAGAGCGTAGGAAACCAGTTGACGTTCATATCCAGGCACAGAGGAACGGCCCACCCACAAGCACGTGCAGGGACAGATAGGTGCCGCCTGGCAGACACAGATAATGCACACGTGCACACAGACACACGCCCACTGCACACTCTACACACGCACTGAGCACCCTGGAATCCCTGAGTTCTACTACTGAGAGCTACCAGCTTCAGAGACGAGACCACTGTCCCACCTTCTCCAAACCACACGGTGCCATCATCACACACGCCCCCTGCTGGTGTCCCTTACCCTTCAGGGTGACAGAGACCAGCAGCCATCCATGGGAAGCCAGGGACCGAGGCCCCAGGAAAGACCCTCAGTGCAAACAGCAGCTCCTGACCCCGAGGCCAGAAAAGCCAAGAGCACGCCCTCACCTCCGGGGCTTTGCACTTACCCTCTTCTTCCCTCTGTCCTGCCCTCAGCCCAGGGATGCTTCTTTCTGTCCACTCAGCCCTCCCTCCCATGCCCCTCCCATCAGTGTGAACCAGCCTCAGGCCCACCCAGTTGTCCACTCTCCAGAGCTCCATTGCCAGAGGTGTCCTTGATTTTGTACCATCCCCAAGTGGGTGCAGAGGGGGCACTGCCCTGGCCCAGGGGTCACTACTAGGCCTTCCCGTCCACTCCAGCTCCACCACTGCTCACCGAGGGCCCTGGCCACATCCCCTCCTCGTGCTCAGGCTCCTCGTCTGGAAAATGGGGACGCCCTCCACGGTCACTGGGAGCTCATCATCACCCCAGCTTGGGCTCAGAGTCACCTCCTGGCGTGCTGCACCCTGCACATCCGTGCTCCCCTCCCCCACTCTCCGCACCACTCTGCTGTCTCTGCCCCAGCACTAAGTGCTCTCTGACGCCGCCTTCTCTGCATTGTTACCTGTGTCATGTCCGTCTCCCTCAGTGGCCCATCAGCTCCCTAAGAGGGGCCTGTGGCCTGTTCTACAGGGCTCAGTGCTCACAGCTAGAGAGCCTCAACCTTGCCACCTGCCTGGGCTACCCTGTGACTGTGTGCAGACCACGTGATTAAGATGTTTCAACTCTCCCAACAGCTGGGGCCTCTTTGCCCTGTGTCTGTGACTTCCCAGGGCAGGCAGCAGGGACACCGGCCTCTCAGATGCACCCCCGAACCCTCGCTCCTCCCAGCTGGCATCTGAACACAGCACAGCCACCCCACCCACTGTGAGTCCACAGCCCAGTCCCCACGCACAGTGAGCGCCTGGGCGGCAAGCCCCAGACACCCACCTTCTCTGGGATGGCTGACCAATGGGTACAATCTTGTCCTCGTAGAACCGCTTCATTGCAAACCGGTCCAGGGCCTGGTCGGCACTATGGGGAGAGACGGGAGGTGTGAGACGCCGACTCCACGTGCAAGAACATGTCCTGCTCCCCTAGACCTGCAGAGCCCTGCAGTCAGCGCTGCACCTAAACCATAAACCACCCCGTGCTGGCAGGGCTGGCAGGAAGAGAGTGATCCCGCACATCTGCATGGCCTGTGCCGGATCGTACTCAGCCCTGGCGGCTCTGCAGTGAGCCCATCCCAAGCCCAGCACTTAGCCCTGCGTCCTGAGGCGTGGGACTCCACCCCACGGACCTGGACCTCATTCCGCTCACCTATCAAATGGGGGCGATAACCACATTCTTCCTCAAAGGTTATCAGGGGGATGGAGCAGCCATAGAGGGCTGAGCCCCCACTTGCACACAGTAGGTGCACAGAAGGGCTCATGGTTGGGCAAAGATGTGGCGGGCTGACTTTCTCCAAACAGTAAAACTACCCCACCCCACCCACCATGAGCCTTCTGCAAGATGCTCCACCCACTCAGTGATCACCTTGAAACAAGACAGGTCGTGGCCCTCCCCTGGCAATAGCTTCCATCACTCTTAGAACGAACTCCACGGGGCCTTAGCGCGGCCTCTGGGCCCCAGAGCTCGTCCTCCCTCCTCCCCTGCCCTCCCCCACCCAGCTCCCCGCACCCCTCCTGGGGCCTTTGTCCATTCTCTGCTACAAGCCCCAACACTGGACTCCTTACAACGGCTCCTGGCTCCTCCTCGAGGTCCCAGAGCCTCACCACCCGCTGTTCTCCCCCAGCCCCGTGTCCTCGGCCACATGCATCGCCACGTTTACTCCCTTCGTGTGCACGGGAGCAGAGGCTGGCACTTGTCTCTGTGTCTCCCGGCTCCTAGACCCCTGCCCGGCACAGGGGCAGCTCAGGGACCACCACTGCAGAACGGGATTCACCCGCTGCTTCCTTCCTGTCCTTGCTCCACAAGCCCTGGGCAGGAAGAGGGTCCTGCTGGCCAGAGACAGGGGACGGAGCACAGAATTTCCAGATGGGTTTGGTGGGCCTGGACTGACCCAACCCTTCTTACTGACTCCCTCCCTGTTTACCCAGGGAGACAGAAGGCAGTTGGGCAAGGGCGAGTGGCCCACTGAAGCCGCCCCCTGCGGGCAGGAGGGTGGACTCTGCTCTCTGCTGCCCTCTGTCCCCCTCAGAGCCAGGCACAGGCCCCTCCTCTTCCGGGGAATCCAGCACCTCACCGTCCTTATCACCCCGATGCACTCTGTCCTCACCCTGCGGCCCCGTGGGGTGGGGCGGTGCTCAGAGGCCGGGCGGCTCCGGCCCTCTTACCTGGCAGAGATGTTGCTGTAGTGCATGTAAGCGGCGATGACAACGCCTATCCTGCCCCGGTTCCCCTGCAAGAGCCCCAGACACAGAAGCCTTTAATGGTGAGGTCGCATCTATGGCCCCAGAGCCTAGGCGCAGAGGGCAGGGGCTGCAGAGGGGCGTGAGGCTGGGAGGGAGCACAGGGCAGGGGCGGAGTCTCAGAGAAAACAGCTGATCCAGGGCTGCTGGGGACACAAGCCCCAGAACCAGCTCTCGGGGGTGCCTGCAGGAACAGAAGCTATTGCCCTCTGCAAAGAACACACACAGACTTGTGCACCGACACAATCCAAAGATTCTGGCTAGACACACTTCTCCGAGGATGCACTTAGGCATGTGTGCATAAACACACAACACACACGCACACACACACACACGTGTCCACACACAGGCACACACGGCACCTATACATGCATGCAGGTACACATATGCACATACAAGCCTGCAATGCATGCACACATGTGAACACACACGTGTGCACGCACACCCACACACTGCCCAGACCTTGTTGTGCAGAACGACGACGTTGTGGGGGTCTGCGGTGAGCCAGGTGTCCATGGCCTTGCAGACGCTGCAGATCTTCTCCAGGGCTGGGGTGTGCAGGTCAGGCCAGCCAAATTCCAGTACCTGTGGCCCAAGCCATGAATGAGCAGAGCAAGCCCTGGGAGCCAAGCGGGCCCACGGGTACCGGGACTGGGAGAGCAGTACCAGAAGCAGGCCCCCGTCAGCCGCACTGGGAGGTAAAGGCCACCAGCCAGGACTACAGAGCCTGGGCCTGGGGCTCAGCTCTGCACTGACTCTGCAGGGCCTTGGGCAAGCCACACCCCTCTCCAGCCTGCTTCCCTCTCTGCATGTAAAATAAAGGCGTGGAAACAATCAGCCCAAGGTGCACAGGACTCGGACCTTAAAATGTCCCAAGGAGCCCTGAGCAACAGCCCTCGAGCTCTGGAGCCTAGGACTCCCTCAGGTTCCCCCGTGGTTCCCAGCTCATTCCCAGACCCTGGAAGTGCAAAAACGAAGCTGGCTCAGAGAAGCCTGCTGAGCTTTGGAGTAAGAGAGAACCACCTTGGCCGGCGCCGCAGCTCAATAGGCTAATCCTCCGCCTAGCGGCGCCAGCACACCGGGTTCTAGTCCCGGTCGGGGCGCCGGATTCTCTCCTGGTTGCCCCTCTTCCAGGCCAGCTCTCTGCTGTGGCCCGGAAGTGCAGTGGAGGATGGCCCAAGTGCTTGGGCCCTGCACCCCATGGGAGACCAGGAGAAGCATCTGGCTCCTGCCAGATCAGTGCGGCGGCCATTGGAGGGTGAACCAACGGCAAAAAGGAAGACCTTTCTCTCTGTCTGTCTCTCTCTCTCTCTCACTATCCACTCTGCCTGTAAAAAAAAAGGGGGGGGGGAGAGAGAGAACCACCTAATACAGCCACATCACTTACAGGCACACACGGAGGCCCACAGAGGTCTGTGGCCTGCCCAGGGACCAGAATCCAAGAGCTGGGAGCCAACATCCACAACACAGTCCCCGACACAAACCCACGAGCAAACAAAGTAAAACTGGTGGCAGGGACGCCCAAAGCAGCGTTTGAAATCCAGAAAGCACAACTCGGGCATGACGGCGTCCCCCTGGGTGCCACGTGCTCCCCAGGGCAGCCTCAGGCAGGAAGTCAGCTTCTGTGACCCGCCTCCCAGACATGCGTCACACACAGGGCTCTCCGCCTGCTACAAGAAGACCCTCCAACTTGCAAGGGCCATGCAGATGGCCATTGTGCCGTGCCCGAGACAGATGTGGGGACCTCAGGGCGGGTCCTCATATCATCCATGCGGGGAGATAACCCCCCGCCCCACCCCAAAACAACCATCGGTTCACCTTGGCGTGGAGCTTGGTGATGTCCGGTCTCCGCTCCGAGAGGTTGAACAGCTGGAGGGAGAGACAGGATGAGACCATGAGCAGAGGCACAGAGAAGCCTGGCGAGGAAGCCACCGGTCACACTGGGGACATGACGAACAGCAGTGCCTTCTCTAGTCCCCTCTAAAGATCCACGGTCCCAGGGCTGGCGCTCCACCTTCAGTGCCGGCATCCCATAGGAGCGCCTGTTCATGTCCCGGCTGCTCCTCTTCCAACCCAGCTCTCTGCTATGGCCTGGGAAAGCAGTAGAAGATGGCCCAAGTGCTTGGGCCCCTGCACCTGCATGGGAGACCCAGAAGCAGCTCCTGGCTCCTGGCTTCAGGTCGACCCAGCTCCAGACGTTATGGTCATTTGAGGAGTGAACCAGCGGATGGAAGATCCCTCTCTTTCTGTCTCTCCCTCTCTCTGTCTGTAACTCTTCCTCTCAAATAAATAAATAAACCTTTAAAAAAAATTAAAAAAGAGAGAGATCCATGGCCCAGGCAGGTAGAGTGTCACTGTTCTCACAGCCAGGGGCCCGGGCCCCAGGGCAGCCTACCCGCATTGCCTGTGCTCACTGTTGCCTCTCTCCCACTCCCCTGGCGGAAACAGGAACCCACAGCAGCCTGTCTGGGAAGAAGGGGGCAGACACTCGGCCTCTGCCCCAGGGGCCCACGTCCTGAGCTGAGGCAGGCAGGGTGGGAGGGAGGGAGGGAGTCCAGGGGTGGTGCGCGGTGGCACTTGGCCATCCCTGGCCACCAGCTTGCAGGCTGACTTGAGACCCTTGTCCATGAAATGTAGCATCTCTACTGTCAGACTCCCCCCCACCCAACCAGAGCGGGCCAACTGTTCTGGGTGGGGCCCCTCCGACCCTCGATCCCATAGGTACCCCCCCACCCTGTGTCTGTGACTCCCACTGCACCCCACTGCCTGGGTGGACACTCAAAGGCCACTGCATGGTCTCCTGGGGAGAAAAGAGGACGGCAGAATCTTGCAGGGACAGGGTGGAGAGAGCCTTCCTGACACCAGGAAGGCTCAGAGATGGCTTCCAGGTCACTCGTGTGACATAAAGGAGCATCCTGTTGACCACAGCTGCCACTCAGCAAGATTCCACCGCAGCCAGGACCTGGGCTGAGGACCTTATGTCTAATGTGGGCCTCATTCCCTCAACAACCACAGGGTACCTGGTGCCATCAGACCCATTTTACAGATGGGGAACACAAGGTTTGGGGAAGTGAAGTGGCCCAGAGGCAGAATCTAAACCCAGGACTTCCTGAGTACCATTGCTCCCGCACAGAGACAGGCAGGCCTCCAAGGGGGCTGCGTAATGTTCCCCCAGAGGTGCATGTGCCCTCAGAACTTCAGAATGCGGCCCCTTTTAGAAATAGGGATGGAACGGGACAGAGGTTTGACTGCTGCTGTCTTAATTGACGGGTGACAGAGCTCACTCTACTGATGGCATCTGAGAAGTGGGCCTGGTGGGAGGGGTTCAGGTCACTGGGGGTGTGCTCCCCGGGAGGGGGCTCCCACAAGAAGGCTGATTATCGGAGCTCCAGCTCTGACCTGCTGTTGTCTCTCTGTGCTTCCTGGCTCACCACATGACCGCCCCTGCACACCCTGGTGACCAGGCCCCAGCAGACGTCACGTGACCGCCCCTGCACACCCACGGTGACCAGCCCCCAGCAGACGTCACGTGACCACCCCTGCACATCCCCGGTGACCAGCCCCCAGCAGATGTCACGTGACCGCCCCTGCACACCCCCGGTGACGAGCCCCAGCAGACCTCACACTACGGAGCCGCCCCATCCTGATCTGTGATCTCCAGACTCTGAGATGGTGTCAACCCGTTCTTTCCCAAGAAGCTCCCCTCAGCTATCCTCATTCAACAACGAAAAGCAAATGAAGAGGCTGATGCGAGCAGTTAAGGATCTCGGTTTGAGGACCCCCCAGATGGAGGACGGGCCTGAGTCCACTGGCTGGTGGCTCCCTAACACGAGGAGGGGCGCAGAGAACCAGGCGGAGGGAAGGCTGTGGGATGACGGAGGCAGGGGTGGGAGGGACAAAGCTGTAAGCCATGGGATGCAAAGGGTTGCTGGGAGACACCAGCAGCGGGAAGAGCAAGGTAGGATTCCCTCCCCCAGGAGCCAGAACTGTGAGAGAACCCACTCCTGTTGCTCGAGGCCACCAAGCGTGTGGTCATTAGTTAGAGCATACCCAGGAAGTCACTGCAGCTGGGGCCAGCCCACGTGGGCCTCCCTGCACGATGGACCGGAGCCTTCCTCTGGGCTAGGAACAGGTCAGCCTTCCTCCACTGGAGAAAACCACTATCACCTGGCACCTCACCTACATGTTGGACAAGCCCTCTGTGCCAGCAACACAGGCCCCCAAAGACACACGTGGCCATGACTCCATCCTGAGACCTCCCAGAGGTCAACTCCAGCCCTTTCCGACCTGTGACTTCCGGCTGTTAACCTACCTCCCCACCCCCACCCCCGCCACCTTGCCTTAACAAGTGCTTGCTTCCCACAGCTGTCTCGAGGGCTGAACTATGTGCTTGGCAGTTTAACAGAGCTGGGCTCACAGAAAACTCTCAATAACACGAGCTTCTGTTAATCTCTTCTCCTGGTACACGTCTCTCTCTCTCTCTCTCTCTCTCTCTCTCTCTCTCTCTCTCTCTCCCGGATCCTTAGAACTGAGCTGGGCTGGAGAGAAAGTGAAGGAAGGAGACCCCAGGGCTGAGCAAAGAAAGTGGTTGCAAGGATGCAGGAGCAGGTGCAAGGCCACCTGCGGCCAACAGGTGACGAGCGGGTGGAAGGCCAGAGCGGCCGGGGTCCCGTCCTCACCAGATAGTTGCCTCCATGCTTGGACTTGAGCATCTGAGCCACTTCCCGGAGATTGCTCCGGAAGTTCTCCTCGTTGGCCGTGCTGGGGAAGGACACGGCGATGATCCTCTCCGTGACGTACACCAGGTCCAGCTCACAGTCGTCCTCCATGGTCCGGCCCACGCTCATGTTTCTAAGGAGACAGTGGGCAGTGGGGTGTCCGGATCAGAACCTGCCCCCCAGGGCAAGTCCCCAGATAGCTGCACCTGCCAACACAACCTGCCTGACCCCGCAGCCAGCCCGGGTCAAGGCCGGGGCAGCCAGATGGGGCAGAGGCTGGTGAGGACCTTGGATGGCTTCAAGGATGCCAACTCTAATGTTCCCAGCAACTGTAGGTTCCCAGCAGTCCTGGCCTGGCCCTGTGATTCCAGAAGTCAGAGCCAGGGCCAGACAGTCCAGGAGCCTCGGTGCTCGCCCTGCCTGCTCTCACCCTGTGGCTGCCTGGCCAGAGGGAGGGTGGCAGGTGTCCGGGAGGATCCAAGGACTCTCTCGGGAAGAGGAAGGGGAGCCTGGTCGGGTGCTCTCCAGCATCCAGGAGCTGAGCCTTCTGCTGCTTCCCCAACACCAGAGCTGTGCACTGAGCAAGAGGCCTCTTGGGGGAAGGAAGGGGGCGGCTCAGGTGATCCGCTCACCTGGGCTCCAGGTAAGCAGACCACGAGGCACATTCCTGCCCTCCCAGGAGGCAGGCAGAGCGGCTGCTGCCCTTTGTGCCCTGGCTCCCTCCCTGCCTCCAGCAGCTCCCACCACCTGCCAGGGCTACTTCTTGGCCTTGCTGAGGTCTAACGACCCAGGAAACAAGACGGCACAGGGTCTTGGCCGCCACCATGGCGGGGTGGCCCCCAGAGCCATGTGTCACCTGCAGAGATGGGAGCCCCCTGGGCTGGGGGAAGGAGAGAGAGGAGCTCACATCTCTGTACCTCTCCCAGCTATACTTGCAGGGGCAGGGTCCAGAAGGCCCTGGGCAGCCCGCCTGTCACTTCCAGGAGCATCTCTAACCCCCCTCAGCCCCACATGTCCCTACCCATGCCTTGCTTCCCCGCTATCCACGGGGGCACGACCGTGGCCTCGTTTCACTCACCCTTCCCCGCAGCAGGGTAAACTGAGACTGCAGAGGCAGTGGGAAGAACACCCACGCCCAGAGTATGTAAAGGCGGGGAGGCCTCACTGGCACTGGGGAGACCGAGCCCCCTGCCATCGGGCAGCTAGAAGAATCCAGATCTCCAGCAGGCCTACTCTGAGCCTATCTGTCTAGCTAGATGTGGCATGAAGATGCGGCAGCCAAGGACGCAGTGCGGCTTTTCTGGCTTGGGGTGCGGGGACGGAGAATCAGTGCCCAGCCCCGGCCACTCAGGCGGCGACAGCCTACCCAGGGACAGCTCTGTAGGTGGCAGGCAGTCTGGGACAAGAAACCAAAGACAACCCTCATAGAAAATGGGTTTGGGGCAGGGAGCCTCAGCTAACGTGGACCATCCCCCAACCCCACCCTCCAACACCCCTCTGGTCCTCGCACCAAGACTGTGAGAGAAAGGCAAGCAAGCAGCACTCGCACAGTTCCATGGGAGTGCATAGGACAAGGCAGTGACAGGCATGAGCCAGGAGGAGCCCATCCCAGGCACCCACCTGCCCTCCTGGGGCTGATTCCCAAACAGGCAGACCAGCGCCACCAGCTGGACAATTTCGGTGTTACACTCTGCACCCCTCCACCCCACCAAACTGTTCTCTGCTTTAGGGGAAGGCAGGTTCATCTCAAGGGCCACCTCCCACCTGTGGGCAGCTGGTGCCAGCTGGTCCTGAATTCTAGCCCAAGTCTTGGTGGCTGCTTGTGTACCTCTCACAAGTCACCTTCTCCACAACGCAGTGCTCTGTCTACCATCAAACGCTGGTCTGGCTGGGAGTTCAAACTCCAAACACAACTGCTACCAAGTGGCATCTGTCTCTCTCTCTCTGTGACTTTGTGGCTTCACTCTTGGGGACCAAGAGGCAAGACTTGACAGGAACACCCATAGCACCCCACAGCCTGCACCCTCACCCTTTGCCCCCATATGCCATACATACCTGCTGGGCCGGGGATGGGGCTGGACACTTGGAGTGACTCTGCTGGAGCCCTGAGCGAGCGAGAGAGAGAGAGAGAGAGAGAGAGAGGCAGTGTTACTGGGAGGGCCAGCAGAGCAGCAGAGAGCTGTCCACGGGAGCACCCAGGGCCATGGCCAAACACAGATTGTCTGCTGCTTTCTCTGCCAACATTCCAGCCCCACCACCCTAGCACCTCAGCTGCCTGAAGCCAAAAACAACCACTGCCAATTCCACGTGAGCCTGCCCGCCTGCAGGCACCCCCAGAGGGACAGAAGGAAGAAAGCCAGGACCCAGCAAGGCGCCCCACCTGCTGGTGTCACCTACACTGAGGACCCGCCATGGGGACACCACCCCCCGTGGACAAGCAGGGGAGAAGCAGACCATGCGGGAGAGAGGCCAGGGAGACCAACGGGACAGTGCGAGCCTGGATCCCCGTCCCCAGCAGCTCTCGGTCAAAAGGCTCAAGACGAGAACCTCTAGGGATATCACATACAGAGACAAGGACTAAGGCAGGGAGCCCACTTCCAGAGTGTCTATCACCTGCTCCTGTCCCTGGGTGGTCGACTTGTGCAACATTAGGCCAAGGGACCCAAACACCCCAGCGCAGTGGGATGGAGCAGGGAGAACACACAGGGTCCGAGTCCCTTGCTCCCCAGGGACTGGGTTCCAGGGTCCTTCTGCACTGCCTCGCAAGTGACTCAGCCCCTCGGAGCCACTTGTCCCACCCAGTGTCTAATGGGGCGACCCTCAGAGGCTTGCGGGGAGGATGCAGATCAACCGTGTGTAGGGAGCACTCTGCCCTCTGCCCGGCACTCAGTAACGACAGATGTAGTCGTGCTCACAGCCAAATGCTCACCCCATAGAACAGCAGAAGCCTGCATCCCTTCTACCAGCCACCTCTGCAGCACCTCGCAGGGTGCAAAATCGACACCCAGTCCAGCCTGGGCCCTCTGCGCCCACCGACACCTTCCAAACACCCGTGTGCCCCCCAGGAACCAACCCATCCCAACCACCAGGTCTCGGCCACCTCTGGAGAGGACCAGACCACAGTGAGCCAAGGAGGGGAGAAACTGGGGCTCAAGATGACTCACCCCCAAGTCCCTCTGGAGAGCTGACAACCAAGCAGGACTCACACTCTGACTTGGCGCTTGATCCCCGGGCCCCCAAGAAGAAGATGAACCCTCGTCAGTCCCCTCCTGGCTCCAGGGGTTCTGTGAGGAGGGGCGTGCAGGTGGGCTCTGAGCCCTGCTCCCACCTGCAGCTGCGGTCAGAGCCCCTTGCCGGGGGAGGACTCTCCATGCAGCCGTCCCAGGAGGGAGAAGGTGGTGTGGCCGGCGGCCCCTGTGCCCGGGCTGCCTCTGCACTCTGAGCAGCTCAGCAGCGGGAGGAGGAAGGAGCCAAGTGGGGCTGCCGGGCGGGAGAGCCTCCCAGCTCCTCGGGGGGCCCCCACAGGCTGGGGTTTGCATGAGTCAGGCGGGGCGGGGAGGGGGTCAGGAGGCCTGTGCCAACACCACCCGCCCAGAGGCACGCAGACGCACCCCATCCATCTCCCTGGGCTGCTCTCTGACGAGGAGGCACTGACTCGCCCCAGGCTGTGGGCCCTGCTCCAAGGCCCGGGGCCACCCTGCTATAAATACCCGCTGGGGCTTCATCTGCTGATCCACAGCCACTTGTGGAGGAAGCCGCCACAGCTGCTTCGAACAACTGGAAGCTGCCGCGTAGCCAGCCAAGCCCGAGGTGCAGCCACGCACCACGGGTCCCAGGCCCTGGGAGGGTGCGGGCAGCAGGGGGTGGGGGGGGGGACCCGGCTCAGCAGGGGATCTGGGGAGCCCAGGGCTGCTGGTAGGTGCAGCAGGCAGAGCAGGAGACCTGGCTGCCTTCTCTCCACCACCGCCCCCCTGCAAACGTTACAACATTCTGCATTCCTCAGCCTCCCCACCCCCAAAAAAAGCCAGGGAAGATAAATAAGAAACTTGGCCCCAATACAGGCTGCCCACTGCTGCCTCCAGTGGGGAGAAGGCAAAGTCCAAGACCGCTCGGGTGCCCCCTGCTGGCCGCAAAGGGGAAGCTGCCCTGGACAGCGACCCCTCTGTGGCAGCCGGCAGCTGGAGTGTCATCCCCACACCCCGCCCCTACCCCCCACCCCCGTGAATCACTGCGCGGCTGCCCTGGCCCTGAAGGGCTTCCTGTTTTCCGTCCAGCGCAGGGGCGTGTGACCGTGCTGGCAGAGTGCAGATGACAGGACACACAGGAGCACAGGGCGAGGACCCAGGGCCGGGGGGGAGGGGTGCGTGGGAGCCGACACACCCACCCATAAAACACAGGGGGCCTCCCCCACCCCGCCCCACGCCTCAGGAGGCTTCGAAGGAAAGGTGTGGGAGCGAGTCGAGGGTGCGGGCATCCCCGGCGCACGGCCGCCACCACCGTCACTCCTCCACGTTGGAGGCACAGGGGAGCCTAGCAGGGGAAGTCCCTGACCTCAGACGGCTTCTACTGCACAGACTCTCGTCGACAGACCTAGTGGGAGAAGAGGCGTCTCGGCCTCCTGTTCCCATCTGTGAAATGGGTATAGCACAGTGCTCACAACACTTCCTGCCTACACCACTTGGAGCCCCTGGGAAAAAATGGCTAGAGGACTTTACAAACTACTTTTAAGAGAAAAATAAGCTCTCTGCCTGCCTTTAAACCCATTCTTTCGCTCTCTGGGGATATGTCAGAGCCCTTTCACCCCATGACTCTGAACTTCTCCTAGCTCCTCCCAAAACATGGGCCAAGAATAGAACTTCTGATACAGCTCCCCAGGCACCAAACAGGACCCTCCCCGGTCCTCATCACCAGCACACACTGACAGGACGGCACGAAAGGAAAGTCCACAGCTTCCAACAAACAAACGTCTTCACTTTGCTCCCTGCCAGGAAGTCCCTCCTGCTATCTAACCCTCATCCTTCCTGCTGCAGTTTCAGCCAACTGCTTTGGCCCAGGTTCCCCCTACAGGTGGGAGCTGATCGTCACTCAGACTCTGTCCTGTTTGCTACCTCCTGGCCCACCCTTGCAGCTTCAGCGGGAACCCTGGGCCTTGGGTGGGATCTGAACCCAGCAATGCCGCTGCAGGAAGAGTTCTGGTTGCTTTGAGGTCCAGAGACCAAACACAACCGTGCTGACCAAAAGAAAAGCCATTTCCTGAGCCCAAGTCCCCGGGGAACAGAGCTGGGAGTGGGGTGTGGAAGGAAACACCAGGCAGCCAGACGCTGGCCACCGACCCACGTCAGGGGCCCGTCCCCATTCCTTCATCTCCTCTGGGGGCTGTGGCCACCCTCCCCAACCCTCTGCAACCACACCCCTTCCTCTCCCCTTCCTGCCCACCAGCCTGGATTTTTCCAAAACAAAGCGCGCCCCAGCGCACTGTCCACAAACTCGTCTACACACCAAGTCGGCCGGAGGGAAACAGCCACTCCTGCCCTGTGAGTCTCGGGCCTCGGGCCAGAGCCGGGGAAACAGCTCCACAAACAAGCGCAGGGCAAGCAGCAGGCCGGGGAGAAGTGCAGGGCTTCCAAAGCAGGTTGCTCTCCCCCCCCCTCCCGCCCCGCCGGGTCTTCCCTCGCCCCTGCAGTACAGGGGACTTGGAGGAATCTGCTCACTTTATGGACTCCTCTAACCAGAACTGGACCAAAACTCACCTTGTCCTGCCTCCCATATGCAGACCACACACACACACACACACACACACACACCGATCACAACCAAATGCCTCCACTTGCTCCCCAGGAGCAAGATCGTACACACTCTCACAGCTGACAGTCCTCCGTGATGTCTAACTTCCCTCTCTCCTGCTGCAGCTCTAACTCACAGGATCCGTCCGGCCCAGGCTGGGGAGGCAGGGGGATGCAGCCGCCCCAGGATGTGGCTTCTGAGCATGCCCAGACTGTGGGCTAAAAGGCTTGGCTCATGGGCTACCACCTGTCCCTGGGGCCAAGGGCTGGGGGTCCTGGGTGACCCCAGACCCAAGCAGCAGTCCCAAAAGGGACTTTGGTCATTAAAAACTCCAAGGTTCCTTGTCTATGAAGTGGGGTCACAGCATCTGCCATCGGGGGTGTCATGAGAATCTAAAAACACCCAGCCTAGCCCCCGTAACAGGACCAAGAGGAGCTAAACTTCACTGAACACGTAGTATACACTTCGTGTGCCCAGAGCTGGCTCACCCCGCTGCAGCAAGCACACGTGCAAAGTTAAGTTTCTCCCTGCACGCCAGCCCCGGGCACATCACAGACCTGCACACAGCCCCCTGCCCAGTGCATGGACTCGGTGCCCATGGGAACCCACACCTACCTTGAAGAGGCCCTTCCTCCCCAGTTTGAGGGGCATACTCCTCGCAGGCCTGCAGGCCACCTCCGCTCTGTAGGGCTGGCTGTGCCAGGGGCCCCAGGGCGGCGCAGCCGTGGGGCGGGGGGTGTGCCCCCCCCCGGCACCTCCCTCCAGGGCCCTCCCACCGCCATGCGTCAGGCAGCTGTCAGATGATAGGGCCTCGTGCCACCCACAGCTCCCCCTGTGCCAACCGCCAAAACCACTCCCTGCTCCTCCGCAGGCCCCAGGGTGAGGCTGGAGGGGCCAGCTCAGGGGCACAGTCACGGGGGGCCGGGGGCCACCAGTAAAGCCCACCTTGCTGGGGTGCAGTCAGCCCAGCACACGTGTGCACACACACACGGCTCAGAGCGGCACAGGCACCCCAGTCTGGTCCTTCCGTCCAGAGAGCCTGTCCCTTGGCAGCCCCCAGCCCACCACCACCGCAAACTCAAGGAGCCTGGGGGCACCAGCTTCCTCCAGAGCCCATGGACTTGAGGCCACAGAGAGGATTCTGCCCTTTCCCAGGCTGCCCAGAGGCCCAGCTCCACTACCACGCAGGTCTGAGACGGTGTCCACCTCCCGCTAGGCCCCGGCCCTCTCCCCGATGCCACGCGTGCTTACGTCCTCAACACTTTTCTGCACGTTTCCACCCCAGGAGGCTCCTTCCCCCTGTAGACAGAGACAGACAGTCAGGCAAACACCCACAGGGCACCAGGGCTTCCACCCAGGGCTGCAGAGCGAGGGGGTGGCGGGTGGAAAGGCCAAGGAGGGGGCTCCAGTGTTTAACGTTTGTCTACTAAGGGCCCCCCCAGAGCCAGCCAAACCCCTTGATTTGCATTCCAAGATCACTCCTCTGGCAGACACTATTATTCCCATTTTGCAGGTAATAAAACTGGGGCACAGGTAGGACTACACCTCACCTGTAGCCAGACAATTAGAAACCTGGCAGAGTCAGGATCCGAACCCAAGACCTCTGCCTCCAAGCTCACAATTTCCTGCTGGCCAGGATGTGTTTCTCGGAGGGTGGCCTCAGTTTCCCCCTGAAGCCCCAAATCTCTCCCAGCCCCCAGCATTCCTCCCCTTCTCTACACAGCCTTGAGAAAACTGTCTCTCTACTAAGTCAGAAAGACCCCCTTGGATGGCTCTGCCTGCTCTCATGTTCTACATATTTAATAAAGAGGTCCACATTCAACCCTGAGCTCGCTCGCTGGCTCGCTCGCTCTCTCTCTCTCTCTCTCCACCTGCCTGGTGCCTCAGCAGCCCACTGCAGAGCACATGGGCACGGACGGATGCCCAGCCCCCAGAGCCACCAGCACCCACCACGACTTCCCCCCAGTGCCCCAAATCAACTCCAGAAGTTTGTCCCCAACCACATCTCACATCCTCCACGTCCCCACCCTCCGTTTCCAGCTCCTTCCCCCCGGCCCAGGCTGTCACTCACCGTGTCCACTACATTCTTCGGAGCACTGTCAGTGGTGAAGGGCTGTGGAGAGAGAAAACAGGCAGAGGCCTCAGGACAGTGGCCCCCGGGGGGCGGGGGGGCCGCAAAGGACCCAGAATTCCGAGACAGGAACAGCGACGCCAACCCAGGATTCGGTCCCAACTTGGCTTTGCAGAAGGAAACAGAATCCCACCGGGAACGGAGCCCGCCTCCAGGCCCTGGGCCGCCTGCCCCCAGCACCCGGGCCTCGTGCCCGGCGCTGCGCCCGGTGAGCTGCACCTTTGCACTGTCGCAGCCTCACCTCACTCACTCCACCGAGGATCCAGGCTGCAGGTCTCGGCACTGCTTTGTCGCTTTATAGGTGTGAGCAGTTAAGGGAACAATCCCATGCTGTCACAGGGACAGCAGGATGGGACCCCCGTGCTGGGCCCTACCCTTCACACCCCTTGTGTAACAGCCCTGCGGCCGGGGAGCGGGAGCCTTCCAGGTGCCCCTTCCTGAGAGGCACCCCTTGTCCTAGCACAGCTCATTTCATGCACACAAGCTCCGTCCCTGCACCCATGGCCCCTGGACACCCCCACGCATTCCCACATCCTGGTCTTCCCCTCTCTTCCTCCCTGGACGACTCTCCCCCTCCATGAAGCCCTCCCTAACCACCTCGGCAGATGGAGATCCCTCTCCCACTTCTGAATGCCAGCCAGTATCCCTGTCTGTGCCACTCATTTAATTTGCGGGTGAATAACCTCATCATGGGAGTGTATGCCTCATCTTCCCAACTGCTGTTTTATCAGAGATTTTCAACAAGTTCAGGGAAAATGCATGTTATCTTAAAAAAAAAAATAGCTGTTGGTGGGGTGGGGCAGCGCTGTGGCACAGCTGGTTAAGCTGTCGCCTGCAATGCCAGCATCCCAGATAGGCTCCCTGCTAATGCCCCTGGGAAAGCAGCGGAAGATGGTCCAAGTGCTCGGGCCCTGCACCCGCGTGGGAGACCTGAGTGCAGTTTCAGGCTCTGGGCTTCAGCCTGGCCCAGCAGCTATCTGGGAAGCAAACCAGCAGATGGAAGACCTCTCTTTGTCTCTCCCTCTCTCTCTTTGTTAACACTGCCTTTCAAATAAATAGATAAATCTTTTTAAAAATTTGTTTTGGTTATTTCGGAGACAGAAAGAGAGAAGCTAGCCCTCATCCATTGGTTTACGCCCTCAGTGCCTGCAATGGCCAGGCCAACGCTAGGAGCTAAGAACTCAATCCAGGTCTCCCACATGGCGACAGGAACCGCATTACTGAAGCCATCACCACTGCCTCCCAGGGTCCCCACTGGCACGAAGCCAGAGTCAGGAGCGAGAGCCAGGCAGCAAACTCAGACACTCCAATGTAGGGCATGGGGACATCTTACCCCCTTCCCTGGAAGCTTAACCACTTGGCTAAACACTCATCCCCACAACATCTTAATCCCGCTGTCCATGAACTTGTTGAGGTCCCATCATATTGAAAACGTTCATCCCTCCTGCATCCAGAGTAAGACTCAAAGCCACATTATTGCAAAGTCAATGGAAAGTTCCCTTACAGCCAGGGCTAGGACTTACGCACAGTAGGCCATCAACAAGTCCCCGGGGCCTGACCCCGCCCCTCACTCTGCCCACACCACCAGGAGGGCTTCCTATGAGTGGCATCCTGAGAACAGGGGATCCCTAGGTCCCCGGAACAGGAAGGAAAACCTCCTCTCCTGGGGCCACCTCCAGCCACAGCCTCCAGGGCTGCACCTGCCACTCAGCGGAGTGACCATGGGGCCCTTGATGGACACAGAAGGACCTGAGCACGACTGGAAGGCTGAGAAAGCCACCTTTGCAAAGACACACGTGGACTGGGTCGGAGGAGGTCTCACAGGAGCAAACCCCAGCCCCAACAGAGGGGCAGCTGCCCACGTCCAGAGGACCAGGGGGCTGAGATGGGGCTGGAGGAAGGAAGCCGGCTGGATGGAAGACAGCAGTGATGTCTCTGGAAATGGCCCGGGACGCCTGCCCCTACTGCCTGGAAGCCAGGTCGAGGACTTCCTGAGCCGCTCAGGGCCTAGGCAGGAGGACAGGGTCCGGGCACAGGTGGTTGGGGGAGGCACGGAGCCCCAAGCACACTGTCCTCTCTGCAGGCACCAGGAGTCAGAGGTGGCTGTGAGGGAGGAGCAATGATGTGGCATTCTGTCCTTCCCAGCTCAGCCCTGACCCTCACCCTCAACCCCACTCACCGCACAGAGTCCCTGCTCCTGAGCCGTGCTCCCTGGGTAGCACGTCCATGAGCCCACTGGGAGGTGCCGGGGGTCCCTGCCCCAGGCAAGGAGCATGCCCGGTGCACCTGCTCCGCAGCTGCCTACTAATCCCACAGGGACACCTGGGGTGGGGCAGTGCACCTGCCTCCTCTCTGAGTTCCGGGCGGTGCTCACAGGTCCCTTCCACGTGCAGAGTCCACCTGGTGAAGGAGCCAAGGCCAGAGCTCCAGGCCCAACCCCACCCTTGGCCACGAGGCTGCACAGGAGCCCCCAAGAGCCCTCCTCCTCCTCCTCCTCCTCCTCCTCCCCCTCCTCTGGATCAGGACTCCAACAAGCCCAGTGGTCAGCGGAGTGTCTCAGCCTGGAGACCATGTGCTGGTCTCAGTCCACCCCCGAGCTTCTAAGTCCCTCAGACCCGTGGTGGGGCTGAGGACGTGCGTTTCTAACAGGGGCCCCCCTGCCTCTGGGCTGCAGGCCTGGGCAGCAAACCCACTCTCTGCTGCTAGCATGGCCATGCAACCTCGAGCAGGTCACCACGTCCTCGCTGCACTGCCAGAGGAATGCAGGGAGCCCAAGCAAAAAAAAAAAAGCACCAGGGCACCTGGAGCAGCAGGGGCAGTGTGGGCAGTGTGAGTTACCCTCCACCTCCACCCTCGGGCTAGCACTCCGCATGCCCCGCCCCCGGGGGCCCCAGGCCTCAGCAATGTGTCAGCCGACAGCCGCTCACTCTCCCTGCCAGCACCCTCCAGCAGCGAGCCCTCTGTGCCCCTTCCCCACGCCAGCTGGAGTCCAGCCGCAGTGACACTGGCCAGCGGTCAGATGCCCAGATGCTTTCTGAGGAGCCAAACACTCCCCGAGCCCGTCCAGACCGAAACCCCCCACGCTGCTGGGACACACAGCCTCGCATGCGTGCTGCCCCCCAGCCCACTTTGCCTGGAACTGAGTCCTGTTTGTTTCTCAATCGCGGTCAGTCCTGGGACTATGCGGAAGGAAAAAGTCTGGAAGCAGGAGGGCGGGGTCTCCCCGGCCCCAGGCCCTGCAGGGAGGTGGGGCCAGCAGCAGCTCCTGATCACCTGGGGCTGTGGCCTTCCTCACCCTGCCTTCAGCTACAACCTCCTGTACACCCACACATGCACACACACGCACACACACAGTTCACCCCTTCCCCAAGGTTGTTTCAATATTTACCTATTTTTAATTGTGTCTCCTTGTACCCACGGCTCTCCAACTCTCTCTATTTTATTTACTTAGCTCATTTAGCGTCTGCCTCTGTCCCTGAAAGTTCAGAGCCAAGAACAGAGCCTGGCACACTGCAGGCCCTCAGGCACTCTGTGGGGTAAAGACACCGAGAGAGGACCCTTGCCACCCACCCCGGCACCTGCCCACGCTCCCCGGCACACCACAGCCAGCAGCCTCAGGGCCTCAGAGTCCAAGCCCTCGACCTCCACCTTTGCGTAGTTTTCTATCAGGGCTTTTCTACCACACACACACAGAGACAGACACACACACACACACACACATATACATACACATATACACACACATACACATACATATAGACATGCACACACATACACACAGATACACAGATACATGCATATACATAGACACACATAAGATACACTTACATATATAGACACACACATATACACAGCACACACACATATACACAGATACACGCACATAGACATAGACACACATACACACATATACACGCACATATACAGACACACACATATACACACATTCACACACATATACACAGCGCACACACATATAAAAACATGCACACATATACACAGATACATGCATATACACACAGATACACGCACATAGACATAGACACACAGATACACACATATACATAGACACACATACACACATATACACGCACATATACACACAAGCACAAAGACAGACACACATACAAACACACACAGGCACAGACACACACAGACACACACAGACACAAATACACAGACACAAACACACACACAGAGACACACACAGCAACACACACACAGGCACAAACAGACACAGAGACACAGACACACACACAGCAACACAAACACACACACAGACACAGACAGGCAGAGACATACGCACAAATACACACACAGAGACATTCACACATACAAAGAGACACACATACAGACACAGAGACACAGACACAGAGACACAAACACACACAGACTCACATACATCCTTTGCACGCCACCCCTCAGAACATGAGCTCCGAGTGAGACCTGACACATCCTGTCCTCCATCCCCTGTCTCACAGCCAGGGAAGCCGAGGTGCAGAGAGGGCCGACCTCAGGGTGAGGTCTGTGGCAGGGCTGGGGCTGGCTCCCAGGGTGGAGCAGCTCACTGTCAGGCTCATCTCGAAGCCAGCCTGCAGGCAACTCGGCTGTGAAGGACCAAGCAGAGCCTCCCCGGCCACACCCACCCCTGCCCAGCCCAAGGCCCCACCTGCAGGCTTTCCCCAGCGGAGGCAGCGACTCCCGGCCCCAGCAGGGCTCGCCCAGGCCCCACTACCTCAGGCAGGCAGCAAGCTCTGCACCTGGCCCTGCTCGAAGGCCAAGCCCTGCCCTTTGTGGACCCCTGCGCTCCACCGTCCCAAACCTGGGCATCTATGGCGAGATGGGGACAGGGGTGAGGCGCTGGGGGCACAGAATCCAAGGAGGTGCCGCTCGTAGGTCCTGGAGTGCACCTGCAGAATCCGGGGAGCTCAGCCTTACAGATCCCACCCCACTAAGGGCCTTCCTTGCCTCCCTGACTCATGGCCCAGCCTGGAGCTGACTTCTCACGGCGTGGGCATGAACACGAGGACACCTCTTCCTCTTGTACTTAAGACCCCCGGATTTCCAGGGCAGCTCTTCGCTTTCCCGACCATGAGGGCCTCACACTCAGCCTCACCCCACTTCCGAGGTGAGTAAACTGAGGCTCTAAGCGGTCAAGTAACTTGTCCAAGGTCACGCAACCCCGGGCACCTGAACCTGCTGCTTGTACCACATCCCTCACGCATTCACCCTCCCTCCACTCCCTGGTGGTGCTCTTCCTCAGCCAGTCCCTCTTCCTCTTCATCAACTGACCGCCCGCAGGGAACAAGCTTCCTGAGGCATCAAGACTCGCTGCAGCAGTCCCCGGGGCCGGTCCTCAGTGGGGCGGGTAGGGCTTTCACTACCCTTCCGTGGGAAGACTAGAAATGGCTGCAATGGGAGAGACTGGGGTCAGATAACAGAAGGAACTTCCTGAAGCCGAGGGGTTGTGAATCACGGGGTGGGTAAGGGAAGATGCACATCCTTTCTATTTCCAGACCCCCCCACCCCGAAAAATGGACCCTTCCCCACAGGGTGGACCCTGGGTATCGGGGAGGACCACTCGGAGGTGGCCTGCAGGGAGGGTAGACTGGGGAAAAAAAAGTATCTGCTAGCTGCTGTTTGGGAGGAAGGAAAAGGCAGGGGTGCGGGGCTGGGGGGAGGGGGGAGGTGCAGAGTGCATACTCAGCCTCGAGGAACATTCCGTCCAGAAATTCCTCACACCCTCCCTCCCCCGTCCACCCGCCGGCGCTCCCTCCTCTTGCCCCCTGGGAGGCCTGGAATCCAGGCAGTTTTGGGGGCCCAAACACCCGTGACATCACATGAACCTCCATGGCAATGAACTGTGAGGTCACGGCAGGAGGGCTGCCTATCAGGAGGGGAAGGAGCTGGGGGCGGGTGGGTAGGACCAGGCAGGGGCTGGGAAAGGCGTCAGACCCAGGACCCAGAGGAAGTTATTCCCAGCTTACTTGTTCCAAAAATAGGAGCACGCACAGATGAAGAGAGGGCTACAGGCAGGAGGGCAGGACAGGGAGGGGCATTCACGGGGCACGCAGAGGACTCATGGTGGACGGCAGGTGCAGGGCGCCCCCAGGGCAGACTGGCTACCAGCAGGAAAAACAGGAACCCAGGAGGGAGCAGCCCAGCACAGAGAGGATCTGGGGGCCTGGGTATCGCCTCCCTCAGTGGCCACAAGAACCCTGGAAAGAGAGCTTTGAGCCCTTTGGGTAAACGAGGAAAGGGTGTTTCCAGGCAGGGTGGCCACCCTGTGGGAGCTCAGAGCAAGTGGGGCAGGCACTGGAGGGAGAGCAGTGAGGACGCAGGCCAGGGCAGGCCAGGGTGGCAGGGGGAGCCGGCTGCCGGAGCCCAGGACCCCAAAGTGCAAGTGTTAAGTGGCTCCAGGCCAAGGCCACCAGAACGAAGGAACCAGCTCCACATGACGCAGTGGAAAGTTACCCTGAGTCTCCCTGCACCCCCAGGGAGGGGCTGGGCAGGCCCACGCCTGTCCTCAGTCCCTTCCCCCAGCACCCCCTACGGGGGAGGCCCAGCACCCAAATGTTGGCTGAGGCCGGGCGGCCGCGAACACCCCCCACTGCAGCCAGTTTGCACACACTCACCAGCCCTGGCAGTGGGCCTGGCTGGAATGGCTCACACCCCCTCTTGTCATGCCCAGCCCCAGGACATGGTCCTCCTCCCACCCCCCACAGCCACCCTTGCCTACAGGGTCAGCAACCCACGCTGAGCGTCTATACCAGCCTCGGCCAGTCTGCTCTGCCCTTCTCTGATCATCCACCCCACCACCACCAAGCTGCCTGCAGCAGAAGCCCAGCTCTGAAACCCTGCTTCAGGTCACTTCTCCACTCAAGGGCCCATGATGCCTCTTGGTGCTTAGCCCCACTTCAGGTTCAAGTTCCCCAACCTGCCCATGGACGCCTACATTGTCTGGCCCTTGCCGCTCTGGCTGGAGACGGCTCCAACACCTTGCTCTCTCTCCTCCAGCACTCAGCTCTGCTAACAGCAGCAGCTGCCCCCATGCCTGCTCGCCCAGCGGCCCCAGCCTGGGCCACCAAGGGTGTGTTCAGACCCAGGGAATACAAGGTTGCCCAATGCCCTCCTGCCCCCAGCAAGATCAGCATGGCCAAGAGCATTTCCTGGATTTGCCTTGTCCTCTGTCAGACTCAGCAATTCGTCCAAGGCCCTACCCAGCCACTGCTGCGGCCATGCAGCCTGCCAGACGCCCTTCCTCTTCCTCCCCTCTTCTCTTCAGCTCGCTCCAACGCCACACTGGACTGGGAATGGGAGGCACATGTCCGTAGCCATCATGCACATGGGGATGGCTTGCGCCCCTAAACCCGAAGAGGAGGACTTCAGATCAGGAGCCCAGAGTGGGACGCTCATTAAGTCCCCCACTGTGGCTCACTCTCATTCTTACTGAGCACGAGGTGCCCCGGGGACAGGGCCCTTCCCCCTCATTGTCCTCTCCCACTGCAGGTGGCCACACACGGGAGTGCCCAGCACATCTGGAAGGCCTACATCGTCTGGCCCTTGCCCCTCTGGCTGGAGACAGCTCCAACACCTTGCCCTCTCTCCTCCAGCACTCAGGGTCCCCTTTGGGGGCCATGTTCCTTCCCAGCCCAGCTGGAGAGTGGGACCTCGGTGGCCCTGAGTCCCCAGGCTACTCCCTGGTAGGGACTCTCTCTGCAGCTCTGGGCCTTTGCACCTAACAGTAATTGGGGGCACTTGTACCCCCGGACAGGACACGAAGCCTCAGACAGCCCGGGTGGGTGACTCCAGGTGCTAGCAAGCTCTCCTGGTCACTCAGTCACCTTCCCTGTGTGACAGCCTCTGTGCGCCAGGTTCTACCCTGGAAAGCAACAGAAAGAAGTCCAATCGCCTTCCAACTCCTCCTCACTGCCCCTCTCCAGCTGCCCCCTATGGTCCTTCTCCAAGCCTAGCAGCCCATGAAGGGATGCACAAATTGGGATGTGCGCCCCCCCCCAATGCTGGGGACCCTCTGGGGACCTCAACGCCCAGCGTCTGCCTCTCCCCTCAGCCTCTAAGGGGCACACCTCCTGGCAAAGCTCCATTTCCCAGGATTTCCCAAAGATGGGTACTCATGGCCCTCTCAGTGCCCTGGGACAAAATGCACTGGTTCGGGGCCTGTCAGCCCCTGTGACGGACAGCGAGCGAGAAGACAGAGCCAGGCCCGAGCAGCTGCCCTTCTCATCTCTCATGAGGCTGCCCAGTGCCTTTGAGGGGCCTAGAGAGTCACTTAAGATCCTCAGGGCCTGTTTCCTTGTCCATAAACAGGCACAGGGCAGGGGCTGGGGACAGATGGAGTCTAAACTTCTCTCAGCCCACCCATTGCCCATGCACACTCAGGAAATGCTGACAACTCTGGCCAAAGAGACCCCTGCAGCCCAGGCACATGGGACAGTGGCCAGCATGCAGTAGGTGTGTAGGGGATATTTATTGGGAGGATGGTTGGGTGTGCATGGATGGACAGACCTTCCCGCAAATCCCAGGCCCCCAGCCAACAGGAAGGCTATTTAGAAAGAGGATCCCAGAAGCAGCCTGGCACCTGGCAGCATCAGAACCAGCCAGCAAGGGTGCCTGGGGAGGAAGCAGACCAGGGACCCTCCTGACGCAGCCCTGCCAGCTGCGAGAGCCAGACCACGTGGCCAGGGTCTTCTGAGCCCACCTGTTCCACTGCACCGAATGCTCCTTTTATCAACCCAGGACTGGGGGGATTTCCACCCACCCAGGGCCACAGGAGGGCTTTGGAAACTGCAAATGCTATGCTGGTGACAGTGGCATTTGCCACTGCTGGTGATTAGGAGGGTGGACCCTGGTGCCAGACTACCAGGGCAAAACCCCAGCCTGGCCTCAGTTCCTCATCTGTGACACAGGGGCACACTGCTTGCTGCAGAGGTTATGTTTGCAAAGCTTTGAGAACAAAGCACAGTAGGTAGAGCTCCAGAGAAGGGTGAACTCTCCCTGTGGCTGGCACAGTGGGGCCCCTTATCCACAGGGAACAGTCAGACCATAACAGTGAACATGGCAGGTACCAAGCCCTGTCCACAGGTCAAGAGCTTGCACCTCCCCACCTCACGGAAGCCCTTGGCAGCTTCTCCGTGCACACATCCCAACAGCCAGCATCACTGCTCTCGCAGTCTGGACCATCACTAAGTAAGACCAGAAGCTCTGATCGTTGCCATGGCAACCAGATGACGTTCAGGCCCAGACGGCATACAGCGTGCACACATCTGGGGCTGGAGAACAAGCCATTCCATCAGGTTCCTGAGGACGGAGCAAAACTTAGAATGTACAAATTATTATTTATTTCTGGAATTTTCCATTTAATATTTTCAGGTGGTAGCTGAAATCTCAGAGAGTGAAACCTTAGAAAAAGGGGGGACCACCATACTACCTTCAGCACCATGACAATCAACCTGCCGGCTCCAGGTCCCCACTCCCCTCCCCCACCCAGACTCCCTGCCCCAAGCTTCAGGTTCATTCCACAGGGACACCCTGAGCCCCCGCAGGAGAAGCCATGTGGGCCATTTCTCCCCCAGCCCGGGTCTGCTGGGTGCCGGGCTGCACAGGCTTCCACGGGCCTGGCAACCGACTGACTTCAGTGGGCCTCCCACAGGGCAGGACCCCCAGGAAATGCCTTTGACTCTGACTTTTCAGTTGAGAAAAGCCACTCCAGCTCTTTCCAAGGACCCAGAGTGTCTGCGGCAAAATCGTCCTCTCCCCTGTCCACATCACCCTCTCAGGGGACCCCCACGGGAGAGCGGTGACCCCAGGAACCTTCCACCCAAGGCCTTGGGCAATGTCTCTGGAGTAAGATGAAAACATGGGTTGAAGATTAAGCTGCCTTGCCCCAGCTGCCCGGGCACAGGCTGGAAAATGTGTTTGCCTGGCAGGGCCTGGGGCTGGGCAGAAACTGTGTCCAGAGATTGGGGGGGGGGGGGGGTCCTAATCCTGGATCCGGTAAGATTTGAGCAAGATCAATGAGGAGGCCAGAGCTGGAGCCAGACTGAGAGGGAGCAAACATGACAGGCAAACAGATGGACAGACACCCACCGTGTGCGAACAGGGAGGGGGCAGGGAGGCCGAGACCAGCCTGGCAGAGACTGAAGGGCAGGCAGCGGATGGACAAGGAAGGAAAAACACAGACCCGCCCTTTCCTGCCTCTTGTGAACCTGTTCAAAGCACCGGCCTCTCCCGCCCCGCCTGGTGAGGAAACAGGTGCTGACTGCTCCCAGGGGTAGGGGGTGGGGGGCCAGACTTTCTCTCTCACTTTCCCCTGGGCCACTTTCCCACTCCCTGGGGACAGCAATGGAGCTGCCTGCTGGAGCCCTGTGTCACCGGCAGAATCGGCGGCCACTATCCTGGGCCAGCCACGGAACGGGAGCAGAAGCAGTCTTTATTGAGCACCTAATGTGTGCCAGGCATGGGCTGCATGCCTGTCTCCCGGCCAGTCAAAGCAGCATGTATAGAGTGCCAACTGCATACAAGGCTGTGAGCACACAGCAACGGACGGACACAAATCCCTTGTGCTGGGGGAGCTGACAAGCTGGTGCAGGCGGGCTCCTGAACAAGGTTCCTAACCGCAATGCAGTGCAGCAGAGGGTGGTGAGGGCGGGCAAGCAGAGGAAGGGGGAGAGCCAACACCTGAGTAGCGACCTGGGCCAGAGAAAGAGCCTTGCTGGCATCTGTTGGAAGAGCATGCCAAGGGGTGGGAACAGCAAGTGCAAAGGCCCAGAGGCAGCCTCGTGTGTGCAAGGCCCAGCAAGAAGGTCAAGTGGCTGTGACAGTGAGGGAGGGAGACAGCAACCCGTGTAGGGCCGTGCAGACCAGTGGGTACACCTCGGCCTTTGCTCCATGTGAAGTGAGCAGTTGCTGGAGTTGTGAGCGCAGATTAATTAGATACACTTGTCACCTTGCTCGCTGACAACCGCATGGGGTAGGTGCTGTTGCTAACTCCCATGCTAAAGAAGGGAAAGCCAGGACCAGCAAGGTCAGACAATGTATTCAGGGTCACAGGCCTGGGGGGTCGGACAGCCGGTATCCAAGGCGGAGGTGGGTTCCAGCGCACGTATGGGAAGCTCAGATAGGGAGAGGTCGCTGCCCATCACCTGGTGACTGACAGCCTGCTGGAAGATCGCAGCCCCTGGCCGCAAAGCAGGGGCATCACAGACATGAAGACCCTACAGCCTGGAGCCGGCCGGAGTCCCTCGTGGAGCCTGACCCCAAGCCTCCGGCCGGAATGCCAAGCCAGTCCCTTGTGTCCTAGCCCCTGACTCTGCAGCCCAGAAACAGCGCTCATGACAGAGGCCAGACACCTGGCTTCTGCCTGGTGATCCTTCCACGCTGGACCCTCAGCCTCAAGCCGCGGCCAAGGACTCTGTGTTCTCAGCACAGGGTGGTGGTGCCGCTGGAATGAGGAGAGAGGGCGCTCAGCCCTCCCCACTGCCCTCCACGCCCCCCTCCCGCCCCCAGTGTCCTCGGCAGCCCCACAGATTCCTCACTGGCAGCTCCCAGCCAGGCTGCAGTCTGCGCCCAGCTCCTGCTGTGGTCGGATGACCCTCGCCTGGGCTCTGTGCGAGTGACACTGCACATCTGGAGGAGCGCAGCCGGGCGAGGGCACCCCTGCAGAGAGGGCCAGCAGTCCGGCAGAACCTAGGCATGAAGGGCCCCCCCATACCAGGAGGGAGTCTGCGAGCCCTGAGCGCTCCTGTGCCCTCCCATCACCACCCTGAACAGGGAGGGAGGGCCAGGCACTTTGGAGAGAAACTGAGGTCCAGAAAGAACCAGGGCAGGATCGTGTGTGTCAGACCAAAAGGAGACTGGGTGACCCAGTGGAGCACCCAAGGTCTGGGCTGACAAGTAAGGGACCTAGGACCACCTGGGCCCCTATGATACCTTCGCCCCAGCCACAGACTGCCCCTAACATCAAGACCCCCACAGGTACTTCTATGAGGCCTAAAGTGTGCTTCCTCCCTGTTACAACCTGCACACACGCACATGCACACATTCACACACACTCAGGCATATAACATACATGAACATACACATATTTGTGTGCACACACTCATGTGTGTATGCACACATGCACAGGCACATACACACACACGCACACGCATGCAGGTGGGCAGCCTCTTCCCCACCACAGCGGCACATCAGGCCTCTGGAGAGTGTGGAAGTGGGAGGGAGGCAGGGAAGAAAGCTCCCTCACTCGCAGGCAGCCCAGCTGGGATCCGTCTGGAACAGGGCCCTCTCCACAATCCACAACTCACAGGGGTCCTGCCCCTGTCCAGGCCACTCTGGCAGCCCCAGGAGGAGGAGGGAGGGGCAGAGGAGCGGGGGTGGGGGGAGTGGATAGAGAACAGGAGGGCAGAGGTAAGCCCAGGAATTTAGAGGCAGGACAGGGGTCACCTGCATGTAAGAGACACCCCAGGTGAGCAGCTCTGGGGGTCATGTGGTCCATCCCCCTGCCTCCTGCTCAAGGGCCCCTGACCCAGCCTCAGCCAGGTTAGGGAGATGTCACAGCATCCCTGGTCTCAGAGCTCTGGAACCACAGGCACCTGGCCAGGCCTGGAGACACACGAGATGCCCTTTTATGGGTGTCTTAAAGGCTCAAGACAGGAATGAGCAGGCCCTGCAGCTCCTCAGGGGGGACCTTGCGACTCGTTCCCTGCCTTCAGGGCCAGCTTCAGCCCAGGGATGTCCACCCTCCCCCTCCTAACACACTTGGGCCTAAAGCGAGCTGCCACAGCTGCGGACAGGGCCCAGGACACAGGAGAGGGGGCCGGTACTCACCACCAGTTCATGGCTGGATGGAGGAATGCAGGGGGCAGCCACCTGTGGGAGACACAGAGAAAGGGCAGGTTAGCATCCCCTGCAGCCTTCTGGGAGCTGCACGTGCCCCCCACGCCCTTGTGAGACACCCTCGCCCATAGGGCACACTGAGACCTGTAGTGAGGGCAGAAGAGATGTGGCGAGGGGAAAACACTTGGGCCTGCGGCAGGGGCGCGAGAGGCAGCTGAACTCCGTAAAGCCATGCAGCCGCTGACCAGCTGCAGGTCAGCACACGGCCATCCTAACAGCACGGTGCTAAGAATCGGCAGCGTTTCTACTCTGCCCTGTGTCCTGCAACATGATAGAAGCGGCTTAAACTGTTGAAAAGCGGTGACAAAGACCCACTAGGAAAGGAGAAGTCGGCGCCCGCCGCATGCTCCCCAGTGCCCAGGAAAGTCCCACAGTAGAGGGGGCCACAGGCTTGGGCATTTTCAAAGCTCAGGCCCAAGGGGCAAATGCACCGCCTACGGGTGAACTAGTACCTTCCTCAAGTTCAAGTTCATCATCCTCACATCTCGCTCGGATAGGGAGCAGGAGATGGCAGCTAGAGCCTCCACACAGAGCGGGGCAGGGTGGGTTCAGCGGCTCCCTTCCCTGAGAAAACACTCCCCTGGCAGGCGGGGCGGCCAGACCATGGCCCTGGCAATCAGCAGGGGCATTGACCACGGCCTCGGCGCAAGCCTTCTGCAGCCGGGACAGGTTTTTCTTGGAGCCCAGTCCTCAACCTTGGCTGCAGTTCCCGACCCGAACACCAGGCAAGGGGCCCACAGAGGGGACAGAGTGGGTGGGGGGACTCTTTCTTGGGCATGAGGGAGTCTGGGCACAAGCTGTGGATGGCCAGAGGGCAGCAGCCTCCCCAGGCAGTGGACAAGACCACCCTGCCCACAGCCCCCTGCAGCCCCCGGGGCTGGACCCTCCCTCCACCCCTGCTAGTCCCGTGCTCTGGGGGATTTCACAGGCCAACTCTGAAGGGGTGGCAGCCGGTGCATCAGCCTCTCTGAGCCATCTGCCACGACAGGGCCCCTCCAGCAAAGAGACCTGGAGGAGTCCTGACATCCTCGCCCTTTACTTCATATGGGGACAGGCATGGGGAGGTGTGGGTGGGGTCGCAGGTGCACTGCAATGGACAGGTGGCCCCTGACTCTCTCCCAGACCCCCCAAAGCCAATGCGCACAGTGAGGCCCACGTGTCCTGAGCCCAGGTCCCTTATCTTGAGAAAGCGGCACCCCTGAAAGAGCCGGGTTTGCAGGGGCCTCCCCAGGGACCTGCTGCCCCCCAGAGGCCTCCTCGCCTTGGTCACAGCTGTGCGTTCCAGCTCCAGGCCGCAGCCCGCGGGCTCTGAAGTGCATTTCAGTGTTTCTTGTCTCCCTCCTTTTTTTTTTTTTTTTTTTTTTTTAAAGCAGAGAAACGCTTCCTTAAAAGGCTGTCTCCTTCCCTCAGGCACCCTGGCCCTCGGCCACCATCTCAGGAGCCTGGAGCGAGCCAGGGGACACCAGGGCTTCTTGCTACTCCACAGCCCGTGCCCACTGGCCCCGCGCCCTGGGGGTCAGCAGTGGCTGGTGGCACAGGGTTCCAGGGCTTGGCCCCAGGCAGGCAGCCCGGGAAGCCTGCTTACGGCAACCCCGCCAGCCCCGGCGTGCCGAGAACAGCCCGGGAAGACGTCAGACACTGCCAGGGCTGATGCCCCGGCCCCCGTTCCAAATGACAGCACAGCAAGAAGGTCCCAGTAGCAGAGTGGAGTAGGCTCCCTTCGCACCTGCCCTACAGCACGCACTGCTCTCAGCACCCTGCGTGGCCTGGTTCCGTAATTCCCACAACAACCATCCTGCCGACGCAGTGGCCAAGGTACTAGAGGTGAGTAAGCCGGCCCCTGGGGCCAAGGTGCAAACCCAGCACTGTGCAACGCTGACTCACCGTAAATACTTCACTGTCACACAGCCAGCCACAACCAGGGCCACGGCACGCTTGTGCCCTGCACTGTGTCTCTCCTCAACCTCTGCTCAGACCCAGTTCATGTGATTCTGCCCATTTCACAGATGAAGACACTGAGGCCCAGCTCTGCCGTGAAGCGGTCTGGCTCCAAGGTGGAAGCTGGGACGTGAGGGTGTTGGCGGACCACCCCGGGACCCCTATCTGGCACTCATCAGCCCCTTAACCCCCACCTCCACCCAGCATCCAAGCACCCTGGACACAAAACAAGAAAGTACAGCCAGGAGACTCCCCCAGCACAGGAAGGCCTGAAACCACGAGGCAGCAGCCAGCTCAGGTGGGGAGCCCCCTGCACCACCCGGCCTCTGCTCTCCTCACAGCCTTCACTCTGTGCCTGTCCCCTCGTCCGGGACCCAAGGCCACACACAAGGGCTGGGCTCCACTTAGTCCAAACACCTAGTTCTGTTCTCCCCCGGGGCCTTTGCAGGTGCTGTGTTCCCACTGCCCAGAATGCCGCTGCTCCAGGAGTCTGCCAAGCTGTGTCCTCCCCATCTTTCTGGCTTGGGTGTAAACGTTACCGCCACAGAGAGGCCCTCCTGGACGAGGATCTACTTCATTACACACACACACACACACACACATACACACACCATCTCTCTCCTGCTCCCAAGGCTCTCCCCTCTGAGATCTAATTACAATTTGTAATTACAGGTATTTGTGCTTGTCTATAATCTGTTTCCCCCACGAGAAAGCAAGCCCCACAACAGTAGGAAGCATGCCTACTGTGTGCCTGGCCCCAGGCTGGGCCCTCCCTCCACAGCACACAGTAGGTGCATACTACATATCTGTTCAAAGAGTGAAAGTGACTCTGGGCTCAAGAGAGGCGCCTGCGGCCCCCCAGGCCTGGCCGTGAAGGACCGACTGCGCAGCAGGTACCGGGGTCTGAGGCCGCATCTCTCTGGGACCCTGCAATCCTGCTTTGTTCCCATTCACAGGTGAAGAAGTGGAGGTTCCCGCAGGTCGTGACCTTGCCAGAGCCGAGCGCCTCGGGCAGAAGTCTCAGTCTGTACTCTCCAAGCCCCGTTCTTCACAGAGAAAGGGAAAAATGCGGGCACCTGTCGGCGCACTGCCCTGCAAGCGACAGGACCTGGGTGGCACTCTCGTCACCAGGGCCCCGAGTAAGACCTAAGAGCTCGGCCTGGGTCACATAAAATCTCAGACCCCTGAACTTGTCTGGCCCCCCCACCAGAGGGGCTCTCCACACCCACACCCACCTGGCCCATGAGGCTGGCCAAGGCAGCCGGGACCCCAGCCCACACCAGAACCGTGTGAGGCTGTGTGGACAACGGTCTTTTTCCCTATCTCTTGCTGGACAGACCCTTTGGTAAAATGTCCATAACACAGAATTCACCATCGCTGAATGCACAACTCAGTGGTCTTGAGTGCATCTGCAGTGTTGGACCACCATGGCCATTATCCACCCCAGAACCTTCACAGCCTCCCAAAGGAGCCCCACACCTGCTAGGCAGTGATCCCCCACCCACCTCCCCCCACAAACCTGTCAGCTCCTTGTTCCCCATCTCCACGGACTTGCCTGCTACACACGCCTCACATAAAAGGATTCACATACTATCCGCCTGTTGTGTCTGGTTCACGTCACTTTAATTACAGGGCTGAAGGAGGTCTCCCCAAAGTCCTGTGTTAACGTCCTAACCCCTAGCACCCCAGAATGGCACTGCGTTTGGAGACGGGCCCTTTGAAGAGGGGATGAAGGTGAAATGCAGTCACTGGGGTGGGCCCTGGCCTCACATAGGCAGTGTCCACGGGACACAGACACACACAGGAGGGACACGGGGAGGAGGGCAGGCACAGACACTAGCACTGCAGACTAGCAGCCTCCAGCACTGTGAGAAAACACCTGTGTGTGTGTGCATTTGTGTACATGCATATGTATATGTGTATATGTATATGTGTGTCTATATGTATGTGTGTTATATGTATGTGTATGTGTGTATGTGTGTGATGTGTCTGTGCATGTGTACACGTCTTGTCAGCATGTATGAATATGTGTGTATGTGTATGTATCTATGTTATGCATGCTGCATGCAACTATGTGTATGTATGTGTATGTGTGTATGTGTGTGACATGCATGTGTGCACATGTATGTGCATGTATGTGTGTATCTGTTGTGCACGCTGCATCCACATATGTATGTGTATGTTTGTGTATATATGTATATGTGCATGTGTGTATATGCGTGCGTGTGTATGTATATATAAGTGTATGTGCATGTTATGTATGTGTATATGTGTATGCTGTATTATGTGTGCATGCGTATGTGTGCACATGTGTTTGTGTGTGCATGTGTATGTGTGCATGTATATATATGTGTGTGCATGTTTGTCTATGTGTGCTGCATCCATATATGTATGTGTATGTGTTTGGATGTATATTTATATGTATGTGTTTGTATGCATGTGTATGTGTGCATGTGTATGTGTGTATATGTGTGCATGTGTATGTGTGTATATATGTATGTGTGTGCACATTATGTATGTGCATGTGTGTATATTGTGTGTGCGTGTGTATATGTGCACATGTGTTTGTGTGTGCATGTGTATATATCTGTGTGCATGTATGTCTATGTATTCTGTGTGCATATATATGTGTATATGCATGCATGTATGTGTGCATGCACACTTTGCTGGGGCAGCACCAGCTGACAGGTGCACCTGGCATCATGTTTCCCTGATTCACCCAGATTGTACCAGAGTTTCCTCCCAAAATGCAATTCCACTGCACAGATACACCATGTTGCGGTTCCCGTGTGTCCACGTTCTCTCTTTTCCTTGAGAAGGCGCTGGGGTAAATGGCTTCCAAGAAGCTAAACAACTAAACAACTTGCAGGAAGTAGAAGAGTGAGCATCTGCCACGGCAGTACAAAAACTTCCACGTGAACCCCCTCACTCTCCAGGAGCACCCCGCGGGCACAGCTACCAAGTGACAGTGGCAGGACTGCCACCCAGGGCTGCCCAACTCACACACCTGCCTTTCCCTCTTGTAACGCAGCCTCCACGGCTAAACAAGGCAGTGGTGCTGGGGCTGGGACAGCAGGAACAACACTACCAGCAACAGGAGGGAGCAGAGGACAAAAGGCCACCAGGCCCCCGAGACCTAGGGCCCTACTCTCCCCCTCTGCCCCGACAGTGAAACTCCCACTGACGCAGACACCCAGGCCCAGCCTCAGCCTCCAGTTCTCTTCCCGACCCGGAACATGGAAGGATCCTCCCGCTATCCAAGCGGACCCCTCAGGCCCGCACCCTGCCTGCTATCCACCCATGGACTCTGCCCAAGGAACCTGCAGCCAGGAGGCAGACAGCTGCCGAGCCTCGCTCATGCCAGCAACACCAAAAAGGTCAGGAGCAGTCCAGATGAAGATCCATGCCTCCAAGCCTACAGCCAGGTGAGCCCTCACCTGTGGACAGCCCAGCACCTGGGAGCTCACATCTCAAGTTCACAGCTCTATCAAGAGGGCCCTGACCAGCCCCTATGAACCAGAGAAGGAGGTCCAGCCGTGTGGACCAGCTGTGGGCCCGGAAGCCAGGAAGGAGGCAGGTGTCTGGTCAGACCAGAGGATGTGTAACAGATCAGAAGTTGCCAAAATGCCAAGGGGATGGTGGTGGCACAAGGTCCAGGCCTGCCAGAGAGGGCCCAAGCATGGCTCCAAGACACCGGCCTCCAGGGCACAGCCTTGGGCCCTGGGCAGGAGGGCTCCCGGGGAGGAGTGGCCGCTGCCCTGGCTCCACTTCCACCCCAGGCCTGTGCCCTCCCCGCCGCGCACTCACTCACAGCAGGGCTGCTCCCGGCCTGCTTGGCTGTTTCCTTCCCTTATATAGAGTTCTGCCAGGCCCCGAAAGGAAGTGCATCAAGTTCCTGCAGGCAAGAAGGGGCCTGTTCCCAGGGACACTTGGAGCCAGGAGCAGCGTGTCCCAGCCCTGAGGCCCCCTCTAGAGCCGGGGGCAGCAGGCCTAGGGAGAGGACCAGGCCCTTTCCCTAAACCCAGCACAGGCTGGGACTCAGGACCTAGAACACACAGGAGACAGGAAGTCCCAGCGCACCAACCCAGGGCCCCAGTGCCAGCCCCCTCCCCTAAGTGGTCGTGGACCATGTCACTTGGGACCCCAGAGCCAGACCAGAAGCCCCCAGTGCTCAGCAGCCCTCCCTCCTCCTACGATCTTGGGTGTCACTCACCAGCAGCCACTCCATGCAGTTCTGCGGCCCAGCCTCCCCTCATCCTTCCCCCCCACCCCCACGCAAGAGCCATGCAGCTGGGTGAGGAAGGGCTTGAAGGTGTGTCCATGGAGTGTGGAGGTCACAGCAGCCCCGACTGGTTCGCAAGGGAGCTCACAGAGCATGCTGTGAGATAGGTGCCTCCCACCACGAAAGCCAGTCCCAATCAGAGCCTGCCTGGGACGCAGCCCACCTAGGAGCCCCTCCCACTTCAGAGCATCTTCTCTGAAGATCTGCACCCAGGGAATCCAAGCTGAGACCCAGGGGCCTGGCTCAGAGACCACGCTCAGTGCACACCCCACCCCCATGGAGCTGCTTGGGGGTGAGGTTGCGTGCAGGGCCAGACTGGCTGTGGGCAAAGGAAGGAGCAGGGCAGGTGAGCTTGGCGAAGCTGGACTGCGAACCCACCGGGTGCCAGGCCTCCAGAGCACAGGAGAGCCAGCCGGGGGCACGAGAGAGGCTGGGTGGCGGTGATGAACCAGACAGCTACAGCAGGGCAGCAGGGCCCTGGGCAGCACCCACACCCATGGTCCGGCCCATCCTCAGCCACCTGGAGGGTCCTGGCTAGGCACTGACAGCCACTCTACTCCCCTCCGCACTCCCCACTCTCCTACCAAGCCTGGCACCTCCTCCTCTTGAACGTGTCTCCCAGGCTCCCAGAGGCCCCTGGGTGGCAGGGTCCCCTTGTCCTTGACCCTGCCCCTCCACTCCCTTCCCTACTTGACCCCCAAGGGCTGCTTCTAAAATGCACATCTCACCATGGCACTCCTCTGCACAGCGTCGGCACCCGGCTCCCAGCTCCGTGGGACAAAGTCCAAATGCCCTAATACGGCCACCCCGGCCTTAGGGCCCACCTCAAAGCTGGGCTCCGGCCAAAGAAAACCACTCTCAGCCCCACGTCTGGTCCACACTGTGTACTCAGAGGTAGGGGTTATCAACCCATTTTACAGATGAGGAAATGAGGCCCCGAGAGGTCACGTCCACAGCCCAAGGGCATTCAATCAGTAAATAATAGAACTGAAACCAGAGTTCCGCTCTAGCGATGCCCAAAACCTCAGCTCTGCCCAGGACCACATGTCCTTGTCCACCACGAGGCCACAGGAAGGGTTTCATGGAAAGCAGTTGGCTGGGGAACTCAAGGTAGAGGGACAACTCGTCTCCCACTGTGCACGGCCTGGAGGGGCGAATGTTCAGAGGGGAATGCCTCCAGAGCTGGGGCCAGTGGCTGGAAGCCAGGAGACCAGCCTGGAAGCGGCGGCTGCCACAAACGTGAAAAGAGGCTCTGAACAGAGGACAAAGGTTAAGGGAGCACTTCCAGGGGACGAAGGAGATGGAGGAGCAGGGGAAGTGGGAGGTAAGACCCTCTGAAGGCACCGGCTTGGCCTGGAGCACTCCAGGGAGCCAGCCTCCGTGGGATGAGTGGCGGGGATGAACACACAGCTTGGAATGCAGGCTGCAGACTTCTCCTGACATCCAGAGAGCAGGAAAGCCCCACCCTTTCCCCCCGCCGCCCTGGCCAGGCCGGGAGCAGCAGCAGACAGGAGCACAGACTGCAGCACGGGGACACAGTTTCTAGGAAGTTCCTAGAAGAAGCTACGCAAGGAAAGGTCTGTGGGCTGTGGGCAAGGTCCTGCAGGAACCAGGGCCACGAGGAGGTGACAGGCCCCTCGCAGACAGTCCACATGTGGACCAAGCCCGCTGGGTGCCGTGCTCCCACCCAGGGAGGCGGAGAGGAGCAAGGACGGCCCACCCGGAAGGGAGGCTTGTCCCTCGGTACAGGAGCCAGCCCTGTAAACAGAGAGTACTGCCAGGCCCGTAACTGCCCGGATGGTGATGGGATCTGCGGAGCTATTATCTCCCTGGGGTTCCAACTCATCTGGTTTTCCAGAAATTATCCCCAGGGGGAGGCGGCCCTCACCCATAGTGCCCTCACGCCCCCACAGAGGGCATGTGTCCCTACACGAGAATGTGAAGGGACCAAAGTCTTTGACCCTGAGTTGTGTCAGGACAGTAAGGCAGGAAGGATGCATGGGAAAAGAAAAAAGGAAAAAAAAAAAAAAAACCTCAAAGAGCAGTGGGAAAACCCACAGAGGCTACGGTCCCAGGAACCGCCGCTGGGATGTGTCAGGCTGGCAGAGCGAAAGGGGGGCCTGAGCCAGGCCTGAGACCCAGCGCCCTGGGGCTGGGGCCACCCTCAAACCTGGCTCAGCTCCTTACAAACCAGAGGCATTCGCTGTCCTAGCTCCCAACCTCAAGGATGCCATGGACGGGCTGGGGCATCACCAATGGGATAACAGCTTTGGAGGGGACAAGGCAGCCCAAACTGGGCACATCCAGGGCCAGGTGCACAAACCCAGAAGGACACGCCAGACCCTCAAAGCCTCTCTACGGCCTTGCTGTTCCCTGAGCCCCCCCCCCCGCCCCGAAAGGTCACGCGTCTCCTCACCTGACTCCAGGCGGCTTCACACTGAACCCTAACCCAGCAGCAGGCAGCAGAGCCGGTCCCCTAAGCCCCTGACACCTTCTGCTTACAGATCCCCATTTCCAGACTCCTGAACACACCAAGAGGCCAGGGGGCTCCATTGACAGGACAATGGGAGGCAGGGGAGAGAAAAGGCACTGAGCTGGGCCTCGGGCATGGGCTCAGGTCTTGCCACAGCCCAGCTGCCAATTTCATTTAACTTCCCTGAGCCTGTTTCCCCATCAGTAAACAGGAGGTAGGGAGGCCCAGTCTGCAGAGAGGTCAGGAGGGCCAAGCCAAGTTGACAGATGACACGGATGGAAACATCTGGAACACAGAGCATGCATGGCAAATGCCCGTTCCCTTCTATTCAAGCACCTGCCGCACCTCCCGGACAACTCCCAGGTGTGTACCATGCACCGGGCTCAGCTCTGGGTCTCTTCTGCATCTCGGCTCACATCATCCTCACCTCAACCCTGTGAAGTGAGTTCTCTGCTTATCCCCACTTCACAGAAGAAGCAAGTGAGGCACAATAACAGAACGAGAGGAAGCAGGTGAGAGCCCACCTACCGTGAGTCAGCGAGAGCTGCAAACGCCACACCACGCAAGAGACCCCCATCCAGAAGCACCAGGTGGGTGTTTGGCCTAGCGGTTCAGAGGCCACAGCCTGCACCAGAGTGCTCGGGTTCGAGTCTCTCTCTGCTCCTGACTCCAGCTTCCTGCTCGTGCAGACCCTGGGAGGAGTCGTGACGGCTCCAGCGCTCTTCAGGTTCTCTGCTCCCTATGCCAGCCTGGCCCAGCCCCAGCCACTGTGCACATCCGGGGAGTGAACCAGCAGATGAAGCTCTCTGTCTGTCTGTCTGTCTGTCTCTCAAATAACTTGTGAGAAAGCACCTGCCTTTTTCTCTGAGCTTTCCACGCTTACCTGGCATAAGCTACGCTTATCTGAAAATTCACCCAAGTAGAAAACTGGCCACAGGAGGGGGCTGGCCTAACTGTTGTGCACAATTAGTTCTGGAACCCCATCTGCTCTGATGGACAAGGCTACACCAGGAGCCCCCGGAAGCAGCTCCAAGTTGCTCCTTTAAACCCATCTGTGGCCAAGTCGCAGGAAGCCCCTCTCAGTCCCAATTAGCCGGCAGCACAGACTTGAAGCGAGGCCAGCAGCATAGGCCCGAGGAGGCCTGGCTGTCACCAGCATTGTTCGGGCCCATCTGACGCATATCCACCCCCCTTGGACGTTTCCTTGTTCCTAGGGAGGACCTCAGAGATGCAAGCATCTGAAACCACCCGGGGGGGGGGGGGGGGCGGGGAAGCAGGCCAGGGCACAGTGGAAGACCCAGCTCCCTCAGGCTGGGAGAGACGCTACAACCATGTGCACACAGCACACAACACCCCAAGGCATACACCCGGTCCCCCACAAGACCCACATGCAAAGTCACTCCCTGGGGCTCAGGCCCCACCCCAGGCAGAGCCGCCCAGACAGGAACACACCAGCCCTGCCAACACACCCACAGGCAGGGGCGGTCAGCCTGGCTCTGGGCACAGCTGAATTCAGGAAGCTCCGGGGTGGGGGGAGGGCGGGGGAGCAGCAGGGCCGGGAAGTGGGGAGCCTGCCATGTGTACAGATGGGGAGAGGGGAGGACTCAAGCCAGCGGGCGGGGGTGGGGGCACAAGAGCTATCCTGGGTCCCGGAAGCACACATTCAAAGCTCCAAGTTCTTCCCAGAGTACCCACAGAAGCTGTGACAAATTCCCCTGGGACTGGCCTGTCCCACCTGGGCCCTTCCTAGCCATCCTTCCGGAAGCTCAGGTAAAGAAATAAGAAGCAGCCATGGAAGCTGAGGAGGAGGGGTCAGAAACAGAGGGGTAGGTGTACATGCAGGGTGGAGCTGAGAGGACAAATGACCCGAATATTTAATGGGGTGGAAGCAGGGGGAGTAGGAACGCCAGGGGTGAGGTGTGGAGAAGGGACTTCCGGGTTGTGGGTCCAGCACACTATTTGAACCCCTCCAGTGGGAATGCACACCAGACACATTGTCCCAGCTCAGCCTTTCAACGACAGGTACAACAAGCAAGCCCTTCTTTGCCCATGCAAGGCCCCTGAGAAGTAGCAAGCACAAGTGAATTGGCCAAGGTCACACACCTAAGAGTGACTGAGCAGGGACGGCCAGACTGCAAAATCTACACTGCAGCCAAGTCACCTCGACACCCGATAAACAAGACAAGCAGCTGTGGGGCCTAAGGGACTTGAAGTTCATGGATGGTGGGAGGGGCTGATGCAGGGGGAACAGAGGCAAACTCGGGGCGGGGCGCACAGCCAAGCGCCCCTGCTGGCCTGCAGCCCCAGCTCCTAAGAAGGCCAAGGACTGGGGAGCTCAGGCTGTGCAGTGACTCAGTGGCGGGGCCTCCGGGAGCATTTCTGCATAGTCTCGGAGCCACCTGCCCAGCAGAGACCGAGCCGTTACTCACAACTCTTAGTCACTCGGCCTCCGCGCCTCCGCCCCTAGCACATCCCTTCCTCCCACTCTGTTCCCCAGGGCGGGCTGAGGGGTGGCCAGCAGATCTGCCCAGGCCCCTCCCCCTCCCTTCCTGCCAGCGCATCCCCACCTGAGTCACTTGGACAGAGACGGGACATTCTGGCCCGCTCGGCCCTGACAGCTGTTGCCCACTGCTCATTCCAAGAAACCGAGCTGCCCGGAGGAGGGGTCATGGGCAAAGAAGCTTCCCATCCCGGGCTGGGACGGAGCTGATGGCATCTCAGCGGGCCTCCCAGGAGATGCCCTTAGATCCTCAGTCCCCCACTTTCATGCTGGACAGCTCACCAAAGACCCCCCCACCCACCCACCAAGCAGGAGCCGCTCTGTCTAAAAAGATCCAGGGACTTGGCAAAATTTCAGCAGTCCAACCTCTCATTTCCCAAATGACAAAACCAAAGCCCAGAGAGGGCGACTGATATGCCCCAAGTCACACAGCACCAATGGGGACTAGCAGGCCGCCCGACTCCCCTGCACCACACAGACCCCTGCCCTTAACACCCACTCTCGCGCCCTCCACGCTGCAGGTGGGAGCTCTGAAGGCGTGAAGGTGTAGACAGGAGCAAGGTGCTTCCGGGGAGGAACCAGGGTTTAACATCGGAGGGGCATCAGGCCGCCGGCTGCTGACTCAGGAAAGTCTGCCCAGGAGGTAGGGACCCCAGGATGTCCAGAAGCTCTGGAGCCAACAGGCCAGGCCCTCTGGCAGGAGCTGATGGGTGGGATGCCTGGGTCCCAGCTGGGGACTTGGGAGAGTCCTGGCCTCCTCTTGGATCACCTCTCCTCCCCAGCCCTCACTCCTCCCCGGCTCACCCCTGCTCTCCCAGGGCTCCAGCCTGGAATCCAGGCCTGGCTCCTGCCTCGGCTCCCACGCTCGGCTCAGCGCAGCCCAGCAGAGGAGCCACATGTGTGGTGGCGGAGGCAGCTGCGGAGCCACTGGCAGATTCTTTCCCTCCTCCTCTAGCCCTTGGGCTCTCCCATCCGCTCCTGGCCAGCAGCATTCATCTCAGCCAAGAAACCCCGGCTCCCAGCCCTGCTCTCTGCCCCTGCACCAGCAATAGTGACGATGACAACACTAACCGCAGGACGCACAGCACGACCTGCGTGCCAGACCCAGCTCCGGTTAAAGAAGCTGTCCACAGCTATACCGACTGCACCAGGTGGACGTGGGATTCAAACCCAGACAAAGCAGATCTCGACTCCCACCTCGACCGCCTCAAGGTGGGTCCTGGCTCCAGGAAGTGCAGCTCCTGAAATGCCCACTCTTTTGTCAACACACAGTCCCTAAGCACCTGCGACGCGCCAGGCACCTGGCCTTGGAGACACTCAACATTCCTCCTGGCTCTGGACAGGTGGCCCTTGTCCCCACACCCACCAGGCCACTTAGAGTCAGGCCAGGCTTCTCCACCCTGACTAGGGGAACGTGCCTATTCCTCATTCATTCATTCATTCATTCAACAAACAGTGAGGCTCACTGTGTCTCAGGCCAGATGGTCCAAGACGCCCCCAGAAGAAGCTTCAGTGTCTTAGAAATATCTGCCACCTATGTCCTATCGAGGTCCTGGCTGGTGGCCTGTCCCCAGGCCCTCCCCTGCCCAGGACAGCTGTAATCACCAGCTCATCATGTTCCTCTTATGCTAAAACCCTCTGCTGCTCCCTGTTAAACCTGGCCCAGAAAATCCTCCACCTGAGCCGTGCACACCTCCGGGATCTCTGCAGAGCCACCTTTCCCACACAAGCCATGTTTAAGGCACCACTGTCAGCTGGCCAGACGCTGAGCTGAGCGCTGTGTGCAAAGCATCTTGTTTCAGCCCCATCATAGCACTGGGGGTTGGACTATCACCCAGCTTACAGATGCAGCTACCGAGGCTCAAGCCAGTGTCACCCAGGGAGTGAACGGCAAGGCTGGGAGGGACGCTCCGGGTGGTCTGAGCTGGACCCCTTATTTTATGCATCCCTGCATGCAAGCCTCTGTGCCCTGTGCATGGCTTCCCCCATCTCGCAGGAAGCCTTAGTTCCCCTCACGAAACTCCTTTTCAACATGCAAGACCCAGCCGCAGGGCCACCGCTTTCCTCAGCTTCTCCCACTCGGCCCGTGGCCCTGAGCTGCTTCCCGCCTGACACTGCCACTGCACTTTGCACAAACCCGGTCCCGGTCTCGCACCCCTCCAGCCCCATACCTGGCACCCTGCCTGGCAGAAGATGGATGCCCTAAAAGGCTTTTAAAGTGAAGAATCAGGAGGTCCTGTGTGCCCAGCCAGACTCAGCTGCTTCCACGCAGCCTCCACAGTGGGCACACAGTGGGCACACGGACATAGCCCTGGAGGTCAGTGCACCCCTCCCTCCCCAACGACAGAGGGGCATCAAGTGCCCCCTCCCCGCTCACGTCCCTGAGTGGCAGCTTCTCTCCCCATGCTAGCCCCCCTTCCCAGCCTGGCCGGCCCCCACCAGACCTGCTGTTTCTGGGAGTCTCAGCCGGTGATTAGGGCCCTAATCAGCAGGACTTCCTGCCAGAGACTGCCAGAGGTGGGGGCGGGGCAGGGCGGGAAGCAAGGTCAATCCAAGGTGAAGTTGCGCAGCTGGGGACCAGGGGAGGCCCCGGTGAGAGGATGGCTGCCCATCCTTTCCAGGTGAGGACCCCAAGGCTGGGGGCAGGGCAGGGACTCAGCCAGGGCTGGACACGGATCTGCTCATCACTGAAGAGCACGGCTCTCCCACAGTCCTGGGCGAGCAGGACCCCAGCATAGAGAACCCCCCTCATGCCTCTCTTGAAGCCCCCTGCCCCGTGCCCCCACCTCTACCCCAGTCCCAAGCCCGCAGACTGCTCCCATAATGGGCAGCTGATTGCCTAGCTCTGGTCAAGGTCGCTGGTCAAAGGTGAGACCCATGCCTAGGTAAGCAACTGCCTGGCAATGGGGCAGAGGTGAGCAGGGGCTGAAGAGGGGAAGCGAGAAGGGGCGGGGCCAGGCTCAAGAACCCTCCCCAGCTGTCATCATCATCAATCTGAAACCTATTCTTTCTCCAAAAAAAGCTAATGCCTTTTGCAGCTGCAACTGGGCGGGCCAGGGGTCCGGAAATGGCGCTCACCCCCGACCCAGAGCAACCCCAGCCTCTCTGGGTGGGAACCAGGCAGGGTGGGGAGTGCAGCTTGGCAGGCCTTGAGGGCTGACCCCTGCTAATGAGGAATGTCAGGGGCACCGGAAAGCAAAGGACCCCAGAGCGGGGAAGAGGCCTGGATGCAGAGGGAGTATAGCCAAGGGCCCTCTCCCTCCCCCCTCCGCCATGGGTTCAAAGCTCCCAGCTTCCACGGCACACAGAAGGGCTGGACATGGTTCCCCACACCGCTACCAACGAGCGACTGGACGGAGCTGCAGCAGGAGGGCTGTGGGCTGAATTCCAGGGAGATGCAGAGGGCGGAACAATTTGCAGTGGTTATTTGGGGGCCCTGCTCTGCCACCCTGTGGGTGCAGCCCCTGGTCAAGAGCAGCCTACCTGGAGGTTTGGGCCAGGCCTGGGAGTCTCCGACTCAGGGACTCTCACTGGGGGATGGGACAGGATCCAGGAAGAACGGCTCAGGCTGGTTTATAATAATGCATGTTGTTTACAGTGATGGCCACTTTCTCAGAGTCCTTCATAAACAGAGAGCTGCACGGGCGCCCTGGGCAGGCAGGGACTCCAGAGGTCCCCCCTGCTCCCTGCCTGCCCCTAGCTGACTGGAGAGAGAAAGAGAGAGAAAGAGAGAAAGAGAGAAAGAGAGAAAGAGAGAGAGAGAGAGAGAGAGAGAGAGAGAGAAGAGAGAAGGGAGAAGGGAGAAGGGAGAAGGGAGAGGGGAGAGGGGAGAGGGGAGAGGGGAGAGGGGAGAGAGAGAGGGGAGAGGGAAAGAGAGGAGAGAGAGGAGAGGGAAAGAGAGGAGAGAGAGAGAGAGGAGAGGGAATGAGAGGGGAGAGAGAGAGAAGAGAGGGGAGAGAAAGAGAGGAGAGAGGGGAGAGAGAGAAGAGAGAGGGGAGAGGGGAGAGAGAGGGAGAGAGAGGAGAGGGAAAGAGAGGAGAGAGAGAGAGGAGAGAGGGGAGAGGGGAAAGGGGGGAGGGGAGGGGGGAGAGGGGAGAGGGGAGAGGAAGAGACTCCACTGGGCTCTGATGCTAGGACCCATTAAGGGCAAACGGGGCCCCCAACCACCACCTCCTCCACTCTCTGCGCTCTTGGAAGAACACCAGTAACAGCAGCAGTAACAACCATGAGCATTTAGTGAGCTCTTAGGAGTACCAGGCACTGTGCAAAGTGCTCTAACGAAATGCACTCATTTGACCTTGCTAGGAAGCAGGGCTTACTCTTATCCCAACTGACAGGGAGGAAACAGAGGCTCAGAGGGGTTGCGTCCCTTGCCAAGGCCACACAGCTAGTAAGTGAGCCGGACTCCAGGTGTCTGGCCGCAGACTCACATTCTCCGCCTCCCAAGCCCTCTCCCAGGCCCCGTGGAGAACCCTTCACCCATCCAGCAGTCCATTCATGGCCAGCAGCGCTCAGCCTGGCACAGCAAGGAGGGACAGGAGGTAGAGGGCAGGCCTGCCCTCAGGGAGCTTACACTCCAGCTCGCAGGCCTCTGAGCAAGCAGAAAACACGTGAGACTGGAGAAAGCTGAAGGGTCCCACGCTCTCTGCTGGAGAAGGCCCAGAGAGGTCCCTCAGGGAACTGGACCCATGACTGGGACCCCCACAGTGGCAGAAGGCAAGGACTCCACCCAGGAACTCATGGGACCCTCTCATCCCCAACCAGCTCCTGGGATCTCACCCTCTTGGGCCAGTCCCTCCTGCCTCCCACGCCCAGGCCTGAGCTCCAAGCTTGCAGCCCTAAAAAGGCAGATTACAGAGCCCAGACGAACCCTGAAGGAGGCAGCGCCAGGGCCTGGCTCAGGCCCACCTCCACCCCACCCCACCCTGGTTCCAACAGCCAACTCGGGGAGGAAAACCAGGTGGAGAAGAGTAAGAAGAGGGTCAAGGTCACCAAGCTGGGGCTGTCGGGCCTGGGGCGCAGCTGCACTGGGGAGTCTCAAGCCTCCTTGGGGTGGGAAAGGGCTTCAGATCGTCTCAGAGAGGGAAGGGTGGGCAGGGTGTGACCTTGCATAATGCAGGGATGCCTGGGGAGGTGGGCACGGCTGCAGGGCTGGCAACCCTGCCACCCCCCACACCCTCGTTCCAGCTGGCTTGCACCCATACCTCTGCATGCCTAATAGCTCTGGAAAGCTAAGAGCCAGCCAGGAAGCCACTGAGCCAGAGGCCAAGGTGGGGACAAAGTGGAGACCCACTGCCACACCTGCTTCTGATTTGCTTTTCGCAGGGTCCAAGAACTGGGAGAGCTTTCCTGCCTGTCTCCTCTACTCCCTTCCCCCCTGCACACCCCACAGCTGAGCCTCAGTTTCCCCTTCTGGGGTCAGAGAGACTCACAGACCCAGAAATAAGCCAAGAAGCTATGATGGCCTACAGCAAGGGCCTTTGCTGGCCACCCCAGCTTCTGGCCTGCTTTTCTGAGCTCGGCGCACACCCTGTGTCTCTTTCCTGCCCCACACAGCCCCCGACCATCACTGGTCTCCTTCAAACCAGAGCAGAGGGGCCTGATTCAGCAGCCTCGTGTAGTCCCAGGCTGGAGACACTGGAAAGGACTTTCCATCCATCAAAGCCAGGACTGCGGGAGGGGCTGCCCTGACCAGACACAGGGGGTTGACAGGGATGACCCCAGGCTCCTAGCTGTGACCAGGAGGAAAGGAGTCACAGAGTCACAGGACATCTGCAGGGGGAGGCTGGCTGGGAGAAGAAGGACAGAGCCCCCAGCCCACTCTGGAAGCCCACCTGGACCTCTCCATCTCGGGAACCCCAAGCCTTTTCCGCAGGTGGATCTGGGAAACCTGTAACCCCACCCCCACCCTGCCTCACCTCTGTCTGCCCATCTGGAGCCGGACAGGTTTGAGAGGCCAGAAGGGAAGGGCCCTGCTCCTCCCTCCCCACCCCTCCTGAGAGGCCCCAAGAATACCGCCCTGGGCTTGTGTATACCCCATGTTAGTGACACCCCAACAACCCCACTTACTGACAAACAAGAGCCATGCCTGGTTCTCTGCATCTGGGGGCGTGGCACAGCCCCCTGCCCACCACCTCCTTCTCGGGAGTCCAGATGTGGCAGGGGCTCACACTGTCCAGCGCCGCAGCACTCTTCCCTCACCCCTAGGCTTACACACCGGCCCTGTGTGCCCCACACAGGCTGGGATCTGCGTGCTTCTGGTACCCCACACACACCCCGTTTTGCAGGGTGCCATGCAGCCCTGTCAGGCCAACCAGCAAGCAAGGGCTGAGCGTGCCACTGAGGCATTGGAAGACTCTCAGACTCTATGGGAGGCACCAGAGACAGTGCAGTGCATGGTGGCGTAGGAACACGTGCAAGGGCAAGTGTCGGGGGCCCCTGTGAGTCCCGCCCATGCCCACGCCCCGGGGCCAGAGGCCACAGCTTCCTGCTCCCCCATTCCGGTGTCAGAGAATTCCCCGACTCCAAGAATCCCAGGCCCTCAGCGTCCCCAGAGACCTTAAGGGTCAGCCCTGGAACCACAGCCCAGCACAGGAATTCTTCCACACTGCTGTCCAGCCCATCTGATCTCCCCCTCAAGACGGCAAACTCACCACCTTACAAGGCAGGCTGAGCTGAGCTCCCACCTCTGGGCGTCCCCTTCCTTCAATCCAACAAAAGCCCGTCTGCCCTCCTCGCTCCCTGCTCCTATGTCAGGGGAAGTAAGACACCACTGAAGGGTCCAGAGTCGAAGCCACCGTCCGTCAGTGTCCTGAAGACAGCCCCCAAACAGGAACCTCAAGCTCCTCTGCCCTCAGCCCAGCCCCACCCCAGCCAGTGCTGAACCTGGCCACCTCCGTGGGAGATTCTGACAGCGGGGCTTTGAGGGAAGTGAAGTATGTAGAAGTACAGGATGAGAGGGGATTGGCAGGCAAAGCCAGAAGAGTTCTAGGCTAGAGGTTTGCAAGCAGAGGGTCCCAGGTTGCCTGGTCTACCACCCAAGAATTCTCAGCTGCAGATCAAAGTCCTGGCTCCCCAGCCCCTCCTCTCCATGAGCAGCAGAGTCTATGCAAACCCCAAGCTGGGATCCCGATATCGATTCCAGCTGCAGCTCTCCCACCTGACTCCCCACCCCTCCTCCGTCCCTGGTCAGAGGCGTGGGGGCCCAGGGTCTCTCAGCTGTAGCAAGCCTTGAGGTCCTGGGGGAGGACTGAGGTGGGAGATAACAGGAGTAGCTGCCAGCTGGCCGGGGCAGGAGCCACCGAAGGCCAAGTAGTCAGCATGATGGTTCCCCCTCCCCACCCCAGGCAGCTTCGGGAAGGGGAAAGAGTGCCCCCAAAACATACCCTCTGCTCTGCCACATGGAAGGGTTAGCTGCCCCCAGCTCCCACTCCTGTTCCCTCCCTCCTGGCTCCCCAGTCCCCAGTCCCCACTCCAGCAGCAGCACCCACCCTGTCCCCTGCCCTCACCCCATAGCCCAGCCCAACAGCACAGCAGCCTTTCCTCCATGCCCCCTCAGCCACCCCCTCCCAGTTTCCTCTTCCAGGACAGTGGCCAGCCCAAAGACATCTGGGCAGGCAGTCCTGGCCTGTGGCCTGAATGGGGGTGGGGACTGGGGGGGCAGGCACTGGGGTGAGCTCCGAATGACTCTCCAACTTGGGACAGGGTAGCAGGCGGGCATCAGAGGCAGGGGAGAGAGGAAGGAGAAGGAGGGGGTAGCAGCTGCCCCTGTCTGTTCATTAACCACCTGGATTAGCCATTTCTGCCCAGAGGGGCGAGGAAGGAGCCAGAGCTGCTGGTTGGGGGAGGGCGGCAGGGGGCACTTGTGCCAGGCTGTGCCCATGGGCAAAGGAACATGGACCCCAGGGGAGCAGAGTGGGAAAGCACCTTTAACTCTGGCTCTCCCAGGCCCACCAGACCCACCCCTGCAGCACTGGTCAGTCTTTGGGGAGCAGAGAGAGCCCCAAAGGAGGAAGAAGCTGCCCAAGAGCAGCTCCAGAGAGGAGCAGGGGAGGAAACGGGGAGTGTTCTCAATGTGGTCCTCTCTCCCAGGCCACAGCAGGCAGGGAGTGGAAGAGGCCCCCTAAGCTTCCCCCTCCCTCGTCCAGCGGGCTGGCCTCAGTCCCAAGCAGCCATTGACACCAGCAACCTCCCCAGCAAACACAGCTTCTGACTGGTCGCTGAGTGTCAGCACAGGGACAGCCGCACCCCAGGCATCCCTGCCAGAACCACAGAACAGCGAGGACTGGGGACTGACAGGTTGGTCCTCAGGAGCTTGCCTAACCCAGAGACATGTGACCAGGCGGGGCTGAGTGCACCTGCCCTCACTGACACCCTGATCGGTAGTCTTAACAGCATGGGTATAGTGGCCCAACCGCACCTATACACACACACACTCACTCACCTTTCCGGCACAGGAGTCGCTGGCTGGGGTGCGTGTCTGGACCAAGGGGCTCAAAGGACAGGAGCAGTGGGCAGTGGCAGGGGCAGCAGCTATGGCTGGTAAGAAGCTGGTGGTCCAGACGAAGGCAGTGAGTGAGTCTCGTGCCCAGGCAGGGAGCAAGGGGGGAAGCAGAGCTGGTCCCAGGGCCACTGCTGGGAGCAACTGAGCAGCGGAGGACGCTGCTGGCCCGGCTCCCTCCTGGCCAGCCAGTGGGGCGGGCAGGCAGCGCACCGCCTCCTTCCCGGAGTCAGCCAGCAGCCGCCGCCCCCCACCCCGCTGGCCTCCGCCTCCTTAACCCCTGCAGCGCCCGCTCCGACAGCCTCCCACCAGACTAGGGCAGGACGCAGGCACCTAGGGCGGCAGCAGCCTGGGAAGTCTGGCCTGCCCCTCCTTCAGCCACTGGCCCAGCCACCTCCCTGGAGACCCGAGGGGAGAGGCCCTAGCAGGGGAAGCAGGCACAAAGGAGACAGGATGCCACAAGGTCTAGGACCGGCAGAGGAAACCTGGCTGCAGAGAAATGGCCAAAGGGCTGCTGGCCAGCACCGATGTGTAGGGTGATGATGGTGATAACAATCATATTAGCATCGGACAGCAGCCCGCAACTTTGAGAGGGGATTCTGCATTTTGATATTTCCAGTACATACTGTGAGTGGAAACCAGGAGTGCAACTTCTGAACCTGTTTGTGTTTATGTGTCGAATGTGGGCTAGCCATCCCTGCTCTCCTCTCTGGGCTGAGTTAGGGCATTCCTGACTCTGTATTCAAAAGTGACTGGATGTGAACTCTAGTTCATGAAATGCATGTGTCAACCCTCTGTGGAAAAAAAAAATGAATGGATGATGGACAGATGGGTGATGGATGGATGGATGGATGGATGATAGATGGATGGATGGATAGATGGATGGATGACGGATGGATGGATGGATGAATGGATGATAGGTGGATGGATGGATGGATGACGGATGGATGGATGGATGAATGGATGATAGGTGGATGGATAGATGGATGGATGACGGATGGATGGATGGATGGATGATAGGTGGATGGATGCATGATAGAGGGATGAACGATGGATTGGTAGATGGATGGATGATGGTAGATGGATGGATGTATAATGGATGGATGGATGAAGAGGTACTGGGTTTGGAAATGTGACAAAGCAAATATGTAACAGTGTTCATTATAGAATCTAAGCAGTTTGCCACATAAAATTGTTTCAACTTCTCTCTAGGTATGAACCTTTTTATAATGAAAACAAGTGATGAAGAAGGTGTAGAGCACAACATAAATGACAAAGACAACGAAGCAGACAGGATTGTTTTTGAAAGTAGAGGGAAAAGTCATTTGCTGCACAGCTCCTAATGCCAGCTGCTTCCAGAAAATTCTCTCTCGGTCATCAGATCAGAGTGACTTGATCTTTCTCTCCCTCTAGCCTCAACTTAGCATTCCCCCTTTTCACCCCATCATGCCCTCGTCCCCCCCATCGGCAGTCAGGGAGCAACCCAACAGCCAATGTCTGTGGCTCCTTCTCCAGCCGCCACTCTTGGTACAGTGGTCTCCTCCTCTGAACACCCATGGCTCATGTCCATCCCCAAGGCAGCCTGGGAAGTCTGGCCAGCACGGATGCTTCCGTAGCTCCCACTTGTTGAGCAGTGAAAGATTCTATCCTTCTTTCTCTGGCCCCTCCTGCTCTGTGCAGTGCCCAACACAAACTTAACACATAGTAGATTCTCAATAAATGTGGCCTGAAGAAACGCATCGCAGAGAGATGGACGGGTAATTAATAATTGAACAGAGGGCATTTTAAATGCGTAATACTGCACAAGGCTGTACCAAGATAATTATAGACGGATTTTTATCTTGGAAGCCAGTTAATCGCAGGCAGAGGAACCGCCTCTGCTAGGACCCAGGAATCATGCAACTCAGATGCATCAGAACCTCTCCAAGGTCTGTGCACAACCAGGGGCCCTGAAGAAGCCTTGGGAGGTCACACTCAGCGTCCTCCACCCCAGCCTGCCTGCTCCAGCGCCACCACGAACTCAGCACATCCCAGAAACCACAGCAACAGGAAGCCAGGAAGCCAAAGGACTTCAGAGAAAAAGAGCAGCCCCCTCTTCATTTCCAAGACCCTGGCCCAGGGTCAGTCTCTCTCTCTCTCTCTCTCGCTCTCGCTCTCTTGCTCTCTCACTCTCTCTCTCTCTCTCACACACACACACAGACTCAGGATTCCCAGGGTTTCCCATCACCCATCCCCGCCTCCCCCCCCCCCCCCACTTCAGCCAGCTCAGACCCCTTCCCCTCCCCCTTCCCTCACACACCCAAGGACAGGCCTGCACATCTGGTTCCAGTTGTGGTTGGTCCATCCAGGGGTAGACCTGGGGCTTTCTCATAAAACTGAGTGAGACCAGCCTTGGAGCCTGGTGGAGTAGGGGGAGGGGGAGGGCAGGCTGCTGAAAGGTGGGGGAGGGAGAGAGGATGACAGCAAGAGTCAGACACAGACCCCAGGAAGTGGGGGCGGATGCCTATGTCCCATGACCAAGTGCCTGGTTCAAGTTCCAGCTTCTGATCCAGTTTCCTACTGATGTGCACCCTGGGGGCCATGGGGATGGCTCAGGTAGCTGGGTCCCTGACACCCCACCCTCGTGGGAGACCTGGGTGGAATTCCTGGTTCCCCAGCTGTGTGTGCATAGGACATTCTCTCTCTCCTCTCTCTCTCTCTGTCTCTATCTCTCTCTCTCTCTCTCTCCTTCACTGTCTTTTTCTCCCTCCTTTCTCCTCTCAATAAATTGTTTTACACGACCCAACAAAGGGGCCAAGCAGTGCCTGGCATCCAGCAGGCACTCAGTGGCCACTTGTGAGCTGCAGAGACAGACGGTAGGGAAGGCGGCAGCGAGAGAACAGGACAAAGCGAGGGTCAGAAAGGGATCCTGAAGGAGGAAAGAGACGGAGCTGGGGGTGGCAGGCAGCAGCGCACAGCGACAGAGAGGCCATTGAGGCGAGCGGGGGATGAAGCGTGTGTGCAGGGGCCAGGTGCTGAGGTAGGCACTTCCCCTGGCACGGGAGGGGGCGTGGCAGGAGCGGGACAAGGGGCACGGAGAGGCCGAGAAGAAAGGGTCAGGATGATGGCAAGAGAAAGCTGGGGTCAAGGCTGAGGGTGCGGAATCAATGCTCCCCTCGCCTCTTGGTGGCCAGGGAGAGGAAGGGGTGGGCGTGAGCCCAGAGAGGCCTGTGTTTGTTCTATGTTTCATTTTGATCAGCCTTCTCACCCCAGCCTCAGAGATGGGCTCAGAGCAATGAAGCAAAATCGCAGAGCAGCTGATGAGACAGAATTTGAATCGAGGTCTTCTACCCGTGTCACACGCCCCACGACGAGGCACTCTGGGCCCCAGTGCTCCCTCGGCAGGGCACCATGGCACGGGCCCCCATGTCCAGGGGCCAGAGGGAAACTCCAGCGGGAGTGGGGGCGGGAGGGGAGCTTGCCAGATCTTCCTCTGATGCGGGAACTGGGGCACAGGGACAGTAACTAAGGGAGTTGCTGGAGTCACCCCTCCCGAGAGTCATCTCCCACACGCTCAGGCCCCAGGGTTGGGCACAGCTCTTGTCCCCTCCCACGAAGCCCCCAGGGAAGGGGCTCCCAGTGCTGCCAGGCCCCACAAAGCCAGGGAGCCAGGCCCTGGAGTCTCCCTAGGCAGGGGCAGCGTCTGTGCATTGGAGCTGCGCCGGCCGCCTTCTGCCCACAGCCCTCTCCCAAGGATGCTCCTCAAGCCCCACTTGCGAGGACTCCCTCCCATTGCCATCAACCTTGAAATCCAGGCCAGGAGCAGGGCCCTCCCCGCTCCACACCTGTGCACCCTCTAGCTGCGACTCATCCGCGTGCACCCATATCGTCTCCACTTGACAGAGATGGGCAGGTATCCAGCGCTTTGCTGCACACGCCCCCGGGGAGACAGAAGTGCTGGGCCGGCCACATTCCGGCTTCCTACTCACATTTGCACCACAGTAGGAGAGCAGAGGCTGGCCAGCGCAGAGGAAGCATGGGGCAAACTGCCTGCCAAGAGCCCAGCCCCAAGCCACACACCGGCACCCCTCCCTCCTCTGGTCCTGCCCCCACCTCCAGCACCAAGACCTTCAGACTGGGAGTCTGGGCCCCGGTTCCACCCTACTCAGCCACCAATGCCCGGCAACACCAGAGTCCAGTCTCAGTCCCTCTTGGCTTCAGTCCCCTCATCTGCTGGCCTCTAGGGTCCCCTGCGAACACATTTCTAGGCAGACACTGGTCCTGGGCAGAAGGTGGCTACTGGTGCTGGTTCACCACACGAGGGCCCCTCATCCCCCTGACAGGCCCCTCGTCCCCCTGACAGGCACGGCCATCCTGGGCCGCCCCCAGGGCATGCGGAGACGGGAGTGTGGCCCCGCAGAGCCCCCAACTGCAGCCTGGACCTTCCCAGGGAGCCCACAACATCCCCTCCCCAGAACAAGGACGGGCCTCAAAGGGCCCCCCAGACCCAGATGAGCTGGACCTCAGGGAGGAGCTGACAGGGCCTGGGATGAAATCCCTGGAGACAAGACCAGGGGCTGAGTGTTCCAGCCAGCAAGCTAAGGGGTATGGAGCCGTGTCAGCCACCCTACCTGCTACAGGCTCCGTCCTCTGCCACGGCTTCTTCAACATACTCACCAGGAACAGGTTAAGGCATACGGGGGGTGGGGGGGGGGGGCTTACTAAGCACAGGTGGGAAGAGCAAAGGTGTTAAACTGAGCTGAAACTCAAAATTGACTTCCAAAACAGAATTAGCAAGAGAGCATTTATCTTCGGCTAACGTCCGATGGTTCAAAAGTCACAAACATCCTGGAAAGGGTCTAACACTTAGTGACAACAGAAACTCAGTTTACCTGACAGTCAAATGGCTGTCCCCCATATTGATGGGTTGCATCAATAAAGGTATTAAGTCTAAACCAAAGGAGATGAGCGTTCTACCCTACTCCATGCTTCTCAGACATCAGAGGTGTTGCGTATCCAGAGGAAGAGGGCAGTAGACACCAATAAACATTTGTTGAATAAAAGCACAAGGAACAGTTAAAGAAATTGGGCCCAGGGGCGGCGCTATGGCGTAGTGGGTAAAGCCACCACCTGCAGTGCCGGCATTCCATTTGGGGCCAGTTCGAGTCTTGGCTGCTCCACTTCCAATTCAGCTTTCTGCTATGGCCTGAGAAAGCAGTGGAAGATGACCCAAGTCCTTGGGCCCCTGCACCCACATGGGAGATCCAGAGGAAGCTCCTGGCTCCTGGCTTCAGATCAGTGCAGCACCAGCCATTGCAGCCAATTTGGGAGTGAACCATTGGATGGAAGACCTCTCTCTCTCTCTCTCTCTCTCTGCCTCTCCTCCTCTCTCAGTGTAACTCTTTCAAATAAATAAATAAATCTTACAAAAAAAAAAAAAAAAAAAGAAATTGGGCCCCATTGTTATTTCAGATGACAAAGTACACAACAGATACCATCAAAGACGAAAGTTGTGTTGGGCAAATCAGCAGGGTAAACCACTGCCCACACCCACCCTCTGTCCTCTGTGCCTTCAGCTACGCACGCGTGGAAGCCATGCCCACTCCTCCCTGAATGACCCAGAGGAGGAGCAGCAGGTGCAGCTGCTAGGGAAGTGGCAGATCCTGACGGCCAGGCCTGCGGGTGCTGACCTGGGAGAGCGTGCTGGCCACACCGCAAGAGTGGACCTTTAGCCAGGCCACTGGCAGGCTGGGGGAAAGGGGGAGGTTGGCTGGCATCTGACTCGAACATGATGTCCGGGGAAAGCCCTCCTGCTGGCCGGCCAACTGGTCTCCCACTCCCAGGCCTGCCCCCCACACTCTACTCAGGAGCCCTTCTCCAAAGTCCAGAGCTGCCCACTGGCCCAGCCCCAAGCCCGTGCCCCCCCCATCACTGCACTGACTTCATCTTCCTCCTCCTCCTCATTCTGCAGCCCATCTATGTCCCTTGCTCCCTCCCCACTCCCACCCTCTCCCCTTGACCTCTAGCCCCATTCCTCTGCTGTCCCACTCAGGACACTACTCGCCCTGCGCTCTGTGGGGTGCTCTCAGGGCTGGAAGGAACTGTCCCACCCCAGGGACAACCAGAGTCCCTCTGCTCCACCTTGAAACTGGGCATCCTCCCTCCCTCCCTCCTAGGGGAACGAGAAGCCAGAGACCTGGCACCACCCTAGGAGACCCAGGAGCAGACAGGAGACCCCCAGAACTGGGAGCTGCAAGGACCACCCTCCCCCCAGTGCCTGGCCAGCCCCTCCTGGCTGTGTGACCTTAGGCAGGTTACTTACCTGCTCTGAGCAGACCTCCCTAAAGGTCAGCTCCCCACCCCCATTCCTCCTCAGTCCTAGATGCCGACACCACCCCACCCCAGACTCACAACGGACCCCTCCCTCCCTCAAATGCACTGGACCTGTCAAGGCACCAGGCACTTCATCCTCAGAGCTGAGCGGGTGTCAGCTGATGATACGCCTCCCAGCAACCCTAGGGGTATGGAACACTACCAACTCCATTCTACAGAAGTTCAAGGACGTTCACTGTGACCCCAGCTCTGCATCTAACTGCAGCACAGGGGACTTCAAAGGCCACACCCCGGCTCTCTGTTTCCGGATCCTTCCACGCTCCAGGTACTCCGCTGTTCTTGCTCTAGATCGGTTTGTTTTCCAACTGGCCTGCGTTCATTCACTCACTCATTCATGCCTTCATTCCACACCTGCTTCCTTAGTGCCCACGGTGGGACAGGCCCTACGGGGCCTCTGCCCTCAAGCAGCACTTGGTCTAGAAGACGGGAGCACTGAAGAAATGAAAACACAAACAGCATCGAGCAAGCTGAAGGCACAGAGCAGAGGGCCCGCGAAACGAGTCGCTTCCATCCCAGCAGCTAACACACATGCGCCGGACCCGTACGCGCTGGTCTGTGCACAACCCCTTGACCCCCTCCCCAACCCTGGGAGTTGGTGCTCTGGCATCCCCACCTCGTACAGTTGAGGGAAGTGAAGTCAGACACCGGAAGTGAAGTCAGAGTCCCCTGCCCCAAGTCAACAGCATGGCAGCCACTAGGCCGTGGTGGTTGGACTGGTCCCTGGTCCCTCGAATTTGCTCTCCTAACTGCTGGGCTGTACCGTCCCTTGGAGCTTCAGAGAGGGCTCATTAAGGCACACACGCAGGGGCTGGTGCTGCGGCATATCAGGTAAAGCCACCACCTGAAACTCCAGCATTCCATATAGGTGCCGGTTCTGGCCCTAGCTGCTCCACTTCCGATCCAGCTCCCTGCTAATGGCCTGGGAAAAGCAGCAGAAGATGGCCCAAGTGCTTGGGCCCCTGCCACCCACATCAAAGACTTTGAAGAAGCTCCTGGCTCCTGGCTTTGGCCTGGCCCAGTCTCAGCCATTGTGGCCATTTGGGGAGTGACCAGCAGATGGAAGATTTCTCTCTCTGTCTCTCCCTCTCTCTCTCTTTAACTCTGCCTTTCAAATTAATACATTATTTTAAAGAAGAAAAGAAAAGGACGCATACACATCCACACGCCACAGCAGCCTGCCTTGCACAGAAGGAAGCAGCCCACCTTGGGCATGCCCTGGACCCCAGGATGCACCAACACAGTGGTCTCCAGTCTCCAGACCCACTGGCAAGCTCTCCCCCTTGGATGACCTGAGCTCCTCTTCAGCCACCTGACCTTGGCACTGGTGGACTTCTAAGTGGAGGGGGCGGTGCTGTCCAGAAAGACGGTAGTGGGGTTGGTGGCCACCCCTCCACACGGCACCTGGGGGCAACACCAGCCTCTCCCCACAGTCACCCAATTGGGGCTCACAAAATGCAGAAGAGAAAGCAGAGGTGATCCACCCAACCCTCTCCCTGTAGGGAGGTAGAAAATGGGGTCCCCAGAGGCCAAGCACGGGGTCCCAGTGTCACCAGAGGGAAGAAGTCCAGGGCATCAGGCCTGGAAGCAGGTCTCCAGTGCTCAAGCCCCTGCACCACAACAGCGCCCAGGAGAGGAGGCAGCACTGGCCTGGCCCATCTGGAGATGGTGGCAGGAGTGTCGCCTGCCTTCCTCACATCCGGGAGGAGGGACAGAGGGGCCCTGGGTGGGGAGGGTCCTCTAGGGCCTGTGAGAAGGACACACGAGCTCCAGGCACAGCACAGTCCTGTCTTCCATGCAGTGACCAGAGCAAAGGCAGGGGCTAACGGGTGGGCAGAGTCAGGGGCAATAGCTGGAGCCCCTCCCCAGGGGGCCTGCTCAGCGGGGCCCCCTTGGGTGACTGTTTTCTTAGAACATGGTGTTCAGGCTACGAGTCGCCTGGCTCAGGCAACTCTCCCTGGCGCAACTCCAGCTGCCTGTTTAATAATGTACAGCCAATCGTCCATTAACTGCAGATTTAAAAAAATAATAATAAAAGTCAGTGGTTGTTTTTGTTGTTGTTGTTGTTTTTTTTCTTTTCCTTCCGGGTAATTGGTGGTGCTGGTTGTGAAAAACAAGTCTTGCCTGGCCGGCACCCAGGGCGACCACAGCCTGCCCCGGCTTCCTGGCACATTCCACCTGCCTGGGCCCGCCCTCTTTCCCCCTCACTGCGCCCGGCGCCGCTGCGCCCGCTTCCACCTCCACACTCCTGGCGACACCCTGGATCTGCTGCCCCCCGGCGCAGAGGATGTGGGATGTGCTGGCAGGGGCCGTCCAGCTCCCAGCAGGGCCAGGGCTCCGTGGGAATTCGCTCCATGGCTGTCGGGCCAGAGCCAGAGCAGACGGCGGGAGCTGGCACAGCCCAACCTGGTGCGAGCAGCAAAGCCAAAGGCCAGGTGGTCGGCTCCAGCGGCTTGGGCTGGGTGAGGGAGCCAGGCAGTGGGTCCTGTCCCACCTTGAATTCCTTTCCTGGGCTTCGGCTCAAAGGCTGGAGATGTGAGAGACAGCAGCTAGAATGGGGGGGGGGGGGGGGTATCACAGCTCTAAGACAGGAAGGCGCTGGGCTGCCTGCAGCAGCAGACCTGAACAAGAACACCTGCCACACTCTCCTTGCCTCTCCAGCCTAGCAAGGCCCCACCACCCCAGGAAGAGAGTGCAAGGTGACGCCAGAGCTGCCAGGAGCTGGTGACCCTGGGCCAGCCTCACGCCCTCTCCCGGCCTCCATCTCATCACTGTGCCAAGAGTGAAGTGAGCTGGAGCCCCCTGGTCCCACCCAGGGATCCCTGCCAGGAAGGGGATGCCAAGGCCAGGTGCAGGGCAGCCAGAGGGTCCTCATGGCGATGAAGAGGAGGAGGAGGCTGATAATGATGGTGACAGTGCTGTCATCCTTGGGAGACCAGGCACTGCATTTTCTTTCTCCCAACAAGTCTAGTGAGCACTGTTGCTATCACCATGGAGGCCCCTGACCCTCAGAGAGATTAAGCCATTTGTCCCAGGTCACAGAGGGTGAGTAACAGAGGCAGGACTCGGAGCCAGGGCTCTTTACCAGGATTCTCAAGAGACTGCAGTCACAGGGAGTAGCCCAGACTCGGCAGCCCCTGCCACCCGACAGGACCCTGTGCCTGCTGTCCCCTCTTCTCATCATCCAGCTTCCAACTCCCCTTCACACCCTGCTGGGGTCCTGCTCCCAAAGCCCTCTGCGGGGAAAACACAAATGCACTAGCACGCTTCTCACACACACATACTTGGGCCTGCAGGCACGCACAGGTACTCACACACGAGGCCCACACTCTCAAACTCAGGCTCACACACACAGGCACAGACATACACATACACACACGCGCACACACACGCCTATGCACACAGGCCCCGATGGCCACACTCTGCTGACACTTGGCCCACACACGCGTGTACACCTTCACACACACAGATCCATGCACGAACTCACTCCCCTGCATGTGCACTAGGCACAGACACATTGGAAGCAGCACCCATGGGCAGCTGCGTGCAGGCACCCATGGGCTGCCCAGGCAGGCAGAGCTGGACAGGTGTCGGCCACGGCCCTTAAGGGTTACTCCAAGGCGAGAAGTCTGCAGCTAATAATACCACAGCGCATTCCTGCCCCAGATAAGCGGCCCCAAGCATCCTCGGCACGTTCCAGCCTCGGGGTCTCAGCCCTGTGGATTCCACCCACCCGCAGCGCCAGCCTGGAGGAGCCGCAGGGGCCGGCGCCGCCAACACAGACGCCTTGGCCAAGGCCCGGCCACTCTCCCTGCTAATCTGCTCGTCTCCTCTCTCTCCAGGGCCCCTGGAGCCCCCTGCAGGCCTCAGTTTCCCCCTCAGAGGTACCCCACACAGGGAAGGAGAGAGGAGGCTGTTGCATTCGCCCTGAGAAGTGGCTGAATTACAAGCAGTCCTTCCCCACATCCACCTCCAGCCCTGACCCTCCACGCTGCACCGCCTCCAGTCCCCCGTGTTCATTGGCAGGGCAGAGCCAGGGCTGGCGAGGAGGCCGGGGAGCCCCTCCCATGGGGGGGGCTGGCCCCTTATTGCTTGGTCTCCTCACCACAGCCTGCTCATATCACCTACCATGGCCAGTGACAGCAAAGGGAGCTGAGGCTCCCTGGGCTGGCACAGCAAGGAAGGAAGAGACCCAGAACCTGAACCCAGGTCCTCCGACTCCTAAGCCAGGGCTAGTGCCCTGACCTCGGCCTATCCTCTTCCCAGTGCGTCCTGCCACGCAGAGATCAAGGGCAGCGCCCCCTGGGTGCATGGGCTCAGGATTCCGACTCTCAGTAACACACAGCGTCAGCCACTCGGGGAGGGCGTGTCTGGGGCACCCCTGGGCCAGTGGGCAGGAGGAGGTGTGCCCCCAAGCCCTGAAGTGGCAAGGGCTCTGGGGGACACGTGAGAGCTATAAAGACAGAGAAAGGCACTCCCCACCCCTGGGGTCAGGAGGGAGGGACTCTGGATTTTTGGGCTGGGACACAGATGCTGAGATGTGATGGCAGGGACAGAAGAGAAAGACACAGCCCTCAAGGCAGGGAGGGCATCTGTGACACCTAAGGGAAGGAAGGCAGTGGCGGGAGACGTGGCAGCTGGATGTTGCACGGGTTTTGGTGAATCCAGGCAGCAGCCCTCACTTAGTCTCTTTCTCCCCCTGTAGCATTGTTCTAGGCCACAGCTCCAAAGTCTGCATGTGTGCACACACACACAGGCACAGAGACACACACTCACACAGGCATGGAGACATACACACACACAGGTACATGCACATACACAACACAAAGGCCCAGAGACACACACACACAATGCATAGGCACAGACACATACTCAGAGGCACGAAGACACACATACACACACACACACAATGCATAGGCACAGACACAGACACAAAGACACACACACAATGCATAAGCACAGACACACACACACACTCACACACACAGACACATACACACAAGACACAGGCTCACGGACCCACATCCATAGACGTGCAGACACACACACGCAACCGCAAGAATACATGCACAGGCACTCAGGCACACACACAATGCACAGGCAGGCATACAGACACATGTGCACACACACAGGCACACACAAGGCAAGCACACGTGCACAAGTCCCTTCCAGCAGGCAGCTCAGTCGATGGGGTCCAGAGCACTGTGACCCAGAGAAGGGCTGTGGCGTCCCCAAAGGTGCAAAGGACCTCCGGGCTGGGGGCAGAGACCGCCCCCCGCACTGGGTTTCCCAGCCACAGCAGCCAGCAGGACTAAGGGGAAAGGATGGAAGCGGGGCCAGCGCCGGGATTCAGGGCCGTGACTTTCCCAGCCCCACGGAGCCAGCGAAGGGCAGAGCAGCTGCGCAGGATCACAGAGGGCAGGGCCTTGGCTGGCAATGAAAGCAAGGCGCACGGGGGCCGGGGCGCCGGGGCCATGGTGGGCACACAGCTGAAAGAGGGGGTGTGTTCCCACGCCGGCGCCGCCTGAGCAGCCCGAGCCTGCCGGCTAGCAGAGTGACCCCACGCCGGCTGTGCTGCCGCTGGCCCTGCTCTGAGCAAGCCGGCCGCCTTACATGGACATCTCAGGGACACCATATTTATCGGATGAGGCATCCAGAGAGAAAGCCCAGGGAGCTCCCCCCTCCCTGCTGACTTCACCCCAAGGTGCCGCTCTCCTCCCACTGTCCCTCTGCTGGAACTAGCAGGCCAAGGCCAGAGGCAGGAGGCTGGGGAAGCGGAGGGGGCCAGCCACTGGGCTCCTGAGATCACTGGTTGGGTGCCTGGAGCGGGTGGGGGAGAAGCATAGAAACTGTAACGTCAGGACCCACCGGAAAAAGGGGCCACCCAGCCCCACGCACGGCTGAAGAAAGGCAGGCCCGAGTCGGAGGGTGCAACTCTCAGACACGCAGGGGGCCCAGGCAGGGCACGAGCTCCAAGTGCAGTGGCCTGATCAGGCCTCCATCAGTGGAGGTCACCAGGGAAAACCAAACACAGAGCTGCGGCCAATCCTGAGAAACTACTGTGAATTATGCTAACTGGATAACGGTTCTATGGCAATGTCAAAGAGTCCTTATCTGTAACACTACACTCAGGGGTATTTGAAGTGAAATGATATCATGTCTGGGAGTTGCTTTAAAAACACTCCAGTAAAAACCAAAAAAAAATAAAATAAAAATAAAAAGAGAGTGAGGGTAACAGACAAAACCAAAACAGCAGTGCCATAACAAGGCACTGACACACGCAAAATCAACAGTGAGGGGGAAAGAGTCGCCTGGCCCCATGTGTCCCCAGGTGTGACCGTCAAAATCGATTTAGGGACAACGTGGCTCAGCAATTTTAATTTTGATAGGTTTAGAAAAAATTTAAGTATACCATCGTAGACCACGCCCAGAAATTCTCCCACTTAGAATGCATGAAAGGTTAAAAAAAGAGAATCCTGTTTTTTAAGGAACCCAAGAAGTGTGTGGGTTGCTGCACCTGGGGCATTGCTCGCACGGGCTGGGCCGCGCCAGCAGGGACTGGTCAGCCGGGACAGACAGTGCGCTGGGAGAGGACCCCTGCGACACTGCTGCCTGTGGAGGATGCCTCTACTCGTGCTCTTTACTCCCATTATCTCCCGTCCCCAAGTGGCCCAAGGTAGACACCACCATGCCCATTTTACAGATGGGGAAAGTGTGATCAGGAAAGGATCTTCCAAGGCCCCAGGGTAGTGGGTGCCAGAGCCAGGACTCGAACCTGCATCTCTCTAGCACCCAAGCCTGTGCCTTCTGGGCCTCACAAGCAGACAGGCATCGACATTCCAAGAGGAGAGCGAAGCAATGAGGAAGCTGGAAGGGAAGACGTGGCCTGTGGGAGGGACAGGCGGCTGTCACACAGAACGGAAGGGAAAACAGCAGCAGGTTGGCTGGAGGTTAGCCTGGAGGGGAACTGGAAGGTAGAAACAGGAGATGAGTCTCGATCAGAACGGCACACCACACATCGGAGCTTCCGGGCTGGAATCGCGCCAGCTCCAGGCGGGAACGCCCGCTCAAAGCCCAGGCTGGGAGTCAATTGTGCCCGATGAATAAAAATGGGGAAACTGAGGTTAATTCCCCAGCTGTGAAGCTCCCAGGGGAACGCAATGACGGGACCCATCCACGGCCCACGAACAGCCTGCGACAGCCCTGGGGACAGAGCCCGGTGAGGCGCTGCCTGCTGTCCAGGCCCCTAACTCCCCAGCAGCAGGAAATGAGGACTGAACGACGCAGCTCACGGCCTCCAGCCACACTGTCTACACCCGGAGGTCTCTGGCCTTTCCGGCAGCCAAGATGCCCAGGGAGCCCAGCCCTAAGCATCTCGCCTCCCATTCTTGCAGCTCCTGGCAGGGCTGGGGTCCAGAATCCTGGCTTGCTGGAGAGGGAGCCGGGAAGTCAGCAGCCCAGGGGTCCCGGCTCCTCCCAGGGGCCAGCTGTGCGACAGTGGACAAGCAGCCTGACCTCTCGGAGCCTCATTCACAGTCACAGCACCCCCTGGCGCCTAACTGCCACCCTAATGACACCTGCTCCTATCATTCTCATTATCATCCTTATCAGGAACATGCCCAGCCCAGATCCACACCTGGGGGCCCTGGGGCTTCCCAGGTTGTGATGAGACTGGGCCACCAAGGGAAGTGGAAGTGGCGTGGTGGGCAGCAGCCTGCAGGACATGGGAGGCCGCTGGACGCCTCCGAGCAGCAGGAGGGTGAGAGGGGCCAGGAATGCAGCGGTGGTGGCGGCAGGGGGTGGGGGAGGGGAGATGCCGCGCCGCTGAGGTCAGGCCCTATTCAGAGGAGCTGGCAGAGTGTTTATCATCATCCTCACGTGGGGAGGAGGGGGCGTGGGGAGAGGTAGGGGGGAGGAGTGGTAGCTGCCCAGGGCAGGGGAGGAGCTCTCCGCAGGGCCACCCTGCACAGGAGCCTGGGAGACCCCATCAGTGCCTCCTGAACTCCCCAGTGAGCTGGGGCAGGAGTGCCGACTTCATACCACAGGGCTCCCCACTTGCCCAGGAACTGGGCACCCACTGCCAGGATCGCTGCAGACACCCAGTCGGCGAGATGCTGCTCTCCTCACCCCACTCACAGATGAGCAAACCCCAGGCTGGGCTCACAGGGGTGCAAGCTGGGGAGGGAGGGCAAGAAGAGGTGTGCAGCAGGGGTGGGGGGAGAGGGGCGGTGTAGGGCATGCTGGGACTGCAGCCCCACCCCTACCCCCAGCCAGCGGGTGGCTCCACTCCTCACCTGATGCACGCGGCAAGGGGGCAGGGTAGCCCAGCCCTCTCCTGGCAACAGAGCTCCAGGAAAGTGGTCCCAGCTGCTCCCTCGGCCCACAGGGCCCCACCACCACCACCACAAGGCACCTACTTAACCCCAAGCCAGGCCTCTGTGGCTGCAACTTGGCTCCTCCTCAAAGGCCAAGAAAGTCACCTGGGTGCCCACTGCCTGCCTGGGTCCCACTCCCCTGCGGAAGCTCCACCCACCCTGGGCTTCCCTTTCCCCTCAAGGACAGAAGAGGGACAGCCAGCACACAGGGAGGCGGGGGGGGGGGGGGGGGGGCTCCAAGGGCCTACCAGCAGGGGACGTCCTTGGCTACATCTAGGGTTCCCGGCTTAACTCACATCCCAGTGAGCCAGGCCTTTCTCCCTCCATCCCTACCCCCCAGCCACCCAATAGGCTTCAGGGAACTCCGCCCTGGGAGGGAGCTTTGCTCAGCCACTGTGGCCCCCTCGCTGACTCCAATCCCAGGAGGTGCCCTCCATCCCCAGGTATTTCCCATGGCCACCTCACTCACAAACACACCCGCAGGCTCACATTCTCACATGCAATCACACGCACTCACACGTACAATCACACACATTCACATATTCACTCACAGTCACACACTCACACACACTTACACATGCATGTACTGACACACACTCATACCCACACTCTCACACATACATACTCGTGCACTCACACTAACATGCAATCACACACATTCATATCCATACTCACACACATACACACACTCACACGTATGCATGCACTCACTCAAACACACACGCATACACTCACACACATACACACTCATATGCCCAAACTCACACATACACTCACTCATTAACACGCATACACTCACACATACAGGCTCACACACTTTCACACACTAATGTGCACTTATACACATTCACTAACATGCACTAACACACACATGCATGCACTCACACACACTCACACACATGTACTGACACACTCACACACACTCACACACATACACTCACACATGCATGCACTCACAAATACACATATACACACACATGCACGCACTCACACATACACACTCTCACACTCATGCACTCTGGCCTTTCTGATCACCCTGTCCCAAAGTGACCAGACCAGAGAGGAATCGCTGCTGCTGACGGCAGAAAGGAAAGGCCCCCGTGTGTCCCAGAGGAGCTGCAGTGTCCCCTGCGAGTCCTGGGAGAACCTGAGGCCAAGCACACAGACATGCCCTGCCACACCCCCACCAACCACAACAACACTGCCCCCCCAGTTTAACAGGGACAGGAGAGGCCTGCCCAGACGCTCACGCGGGCAGGAACCAAAGGTCGGGTCTGCAAAAGGAAGAGGCCTGAGCCAGAATTCCATGCTGCCACCCAAATCAGCACTGAGGGGCCCCGATTCAGCCGCCACATGAAACGCCTGCCCTGCTTCCTATACAAGAATGCGGGGGACAGTCTGTCCCCAGGCAAAGTGACAGTCCCCGGGCTGATTCAAACACCAGGTGTCCGGAGGGGGGAGGGGGTGCTCAGAACTACAACCAGAGACCAGAGGTAAAGGAGAGCCTGCAGGTGCACCCACCCCAGCAGTCCAAGGCCTGGATGGGAAGAAACTCCACTTCCAGAACGTACGGCCTCAGCCGCTGCCTGAGTTTCCCGCCTGCCCTACACATCCCACACTTGCCAGCCCCCATGACCATGCGAGTGGGAGAAACCTCCTGGGGTGAGCACTTGGCCTAGCAGTTAACATGCTGTTGGGATGCCCACGTTCCGTACCAGAGCGCCTGGCTTCAAGTCCTGGCTCTGCTCCCCATCCCAGCTTCCTGCACAGGTGCACCTGGGAGGCAGCAGGGGGCAGCCCAAGTACTTGGGTCCCTGTCACCCATGTGGGAGATCCTGAATTCTGGCTCCTGACATCAGCCTGATCCAGCCTCAGCTCTTGTGGGCATTTGGGGAATGAATCAGACAATAGGAGATCTCTCTCTTCCTCCCCCGACTCCCACCACTCACATCTCATGTAAACATTTCAATCAATAATACACACACACACACACACACACCATTGGTTCTGCCTCCCTGACAAACCCTGGCTGACATAGCAAGTAATTAAGAAAAGTGAGACAGCAACAGTCACACCAGCCCCAGGATCTCCCACTGGCCACATCTCAGTTAATTTGATTAGAGGAATATAATGATCATATTGGACTATAGCCTATAAATAAAATAGATGCCTAGGTGTCAGTGCTGACCTGAATAAACTCCTGGGAGATAAGGGACAGATCTTTACCACAGAACCCCAATTAATACAGGCAGAAGGAGGGATGGAAAATAGAAAACCAGGCCAACCCAAAGGGAGGGACCGTCTGTACAGCAACTGACCAGCCCTGTCCCAAGAGCCCGAGTCCTGGGAAACAGGACGAGGAGCTGTCCCAACTGGAGGTGATGAGAGCAACCCACTGACAACATGCCAGATCCCAGGTCAGAACAGGTGGGGGGGGGGGGGCAAACTGGCCCAATGCTGCCACGACCTGTGGGTCAGCTGAGAGCATCGGATCTGTGTCCAGCTCCTGTGCAGCAGTCATGAGATGTCAGCATTAGCAGAAGCTCAGTCACGGACCCGTAGAAACTCTCCGTACCATTCTCTCAGTCTAACAGCATCACAAAATGAAAAACATGAAACCAAGCGAAATGTGGGCTCCCGAGGAGGGCACGGCTGAGGGTCAGAATGACAGCCAGAGGAAAGAATCGAGTCCTTTCTAGGGGAGAGAGGTTCAACCCGGGAAAGTCCCGGACTCCCCAGGGAATCAGACCTGCGATGACCAGACAGAGGGCAGAGGGGTAAGAATACACAGCACCCTGGGAGTGTGCCAACAGACCTGCGCCAGGAACGGGGGACCCAGGGTCACCACCTGGACACAGCCAGACTCAGTACCTGGCACTAACAACCACGGCGCCACCACCCTAACCATGACTGCCACAATCGGCGGCTGCCATGCACCCAGAGCTGACAAGCCCTCTCTGAGCTGTCCGGCTACCCGAATCTTCCCCAAAACATGCAAGTGGGACTAAGGACCCCCAGGCACACCAGAAGAGGGTCCAAGGCCACTCTGTGTATGCAGGGCAGGCAGGAAACAAATCAGCTCTGACTCCCCAGCCCCCAGACCTTAGAAGAGACCTCAACTGTCTCCAGTCCTCACAAAGCAAGATGGCTGCTGAGAGCTCACTACCTCACGAGATAGCCCAGTCCAGTGGGGACCGTTCTGTCTCCCCTGGTGGCTGTGGAGGCCTCAGTAAAGCAGAACATGGCCAGTCAGCCCGTGCTCACTTCCTCCGCTCACCCCCTCTGCAGCCTCTGCCCTGAGACTCCACACAGAGCGGTGATGACGGTAATTGCTGGTGTTTATGTAAGCACTTTGTATGCATTCATTTAATTCTTGCAATAATCTACAAGGCACAGCGATTCTGGTGGCTTTTACTCAAGTCACAAAGAGGCTGTGCAGCCTGCTGAGAGTCAGAGAAGAGCTGGGGGTTGGCTTGGACCCTCTCCTCGGGGCCCTGGCTGAGCCTGGCTCCCACACCAGCCCCGGTTCCACCGCCTCACTGGCCGCCCACCATGCTGCTCAGCCATCCGAGCCCACTTCCTCCTCTGTGCCGCAGCCCGCATCCTCAAACCTAGCTTTTTAAAGATGCTGTTGGGAAGAGCAGATTAAATGGGTCCCAGCTGTGCAAGGATGGGGTGGGTGGGGTCCTCGGGAAGGTGTATGCGGATGGTGGCACCCCCTCCCCTGCCCCGCCACGGGGGGAGTAGCCCTGTGCAGGTGACAGCCAGCTTAGCAGAGGTGACCATGAGTGACCTTCCTCCCCACTTCCTAGAACAGAACCTGGTTTGAACCCAGACACCTCAGGATACCCTCGCTTGGGTGCCCCGGGCCAGCGCCAGTGGAAACAGGCCAGGGGGTTAATCTGTGACTCACTGTGTGCCCCAGGACACACACTGCTCTCCTCCTAATGGCCCCCCGCTGACATCCCCCCCACCACCTGCCCGCTGCAGGAGACAACGGGCCAAGTCACTCATCAGCCAGGGACCAGAACCACACCCCCTCAACCCGAGGGAGGGAGGAAGGAGGAGGCCAGCAGTGGCTCCAGGCAGAGGAGTGGGGAGAAAGGGGGGGGGGGGAGGGAGGAGGGAGGAGGACCCAGAGCCAGCAGTGGTTCCAGACGGAGGAGTGGGGGGGGGGGCCAGGGGGGTGAGGGACAGAGGATGGGCCAGGGTCACTCTGGGGAGCTGCTTCCTGGCAGATTTCTGGGGTGTTTACGGCTTGTGATTTGTGGAGCGCTTCGTTTTATTGTCCTAGGACCCAGAGTACCAGAATCAGGGTTATGTATTGAGCAAGAGCCTACCACATTCCAAGAGTCTACCTACACTTTCTACAAGTCACACACCAACCTCGCAAGGGCAGCAAGGCACCAGCAAGCTGGCCAGGCCACTGTTTCTATGCTGACGAGAAAACCAGACACGCCAAGGCTCGTATAGACGGCAGAGTCGGGAGCCACCTGAGCCCCAGGCCCACGAGGTCCAGCTCCACTGGGCCACCTCTCGCCCTGTCCAGCTCCGGGAACAGCTAAGGCTAAGTCTGAGGCTGCCCCTCCTGGCTGCCAGGCCCACACCACCAGCAGGCCCTGCAGAACCCCCGCCCCCCCATACACACACACACACACACACACACACCACTGCCCAAACTAAAATCCAAAAGTGGCACAGACCAGGCTTCCCCTCCCTCCCACCCCGCCCCTCAGGCCCCTAAACTTGCGCTATTGGCCTCCCCTACCAGGGTCCCCCCACACCCACAGCAGACAGCCTTCACCAGCACCACCCATGCTTGCTGGGCCTCAGCTGGCCTCTCTACCTTCCGGCCCATCTCACTGCACAGCCTGTCCCACCAGGACCCCAGGATTTGCCTCTCCTTCCCCCCAGCTCCAGAGCCTCATGGCCAAGGGCCCTGCATCTGCTCTGGGTCCCAACCCACCCACGTCCGCGGGGCTCCTGCAAGCTCTCTGCAGCAGACACCCCACGCCGCACTTCCATAACCCCAGAGTCAGAAACACGGAAAAACACGGGAGCCACATGCCAGGAAACTGAGAAGCCAGTCACAGCTCAGTGTCAATTCCTCCCCCACCCCCCACCTTGCCCCTCCCTGCCCAGGGTGGGGGGGCAGGAACCCCAGGACCCTTGTCCTGCACTCGACTACTTCAGAGAGAACTGGTGGAAAATGAGGTGGAGATGGCAGAGTTGCAAGTTCTGGCAACTTCTTTCTAAAGCAGGGAGAGAATGGCCTCCCACCAAAGGCCCACCTCACCCTTGACCCCCAGCCCCACCCAGGCATAGCAGAGGCCAGAGGAAGTGAGGGGGGTCTCCAGGAGCAAACACATGTGGCTCAGGGGCTGCCAGAGAACCCAGCACCAGACTCAATGGAAGGCCGGAAAAAATGCAGATCCCTGGGCCCAATGCACCCAAGTTGAGGAAGCAGGAAAATCACCAGGTGACCCCAGGCCCATGGACAGGGCCCATTACTACTGATCTCAGGGGAATAGGGAATAGTGTGAACAACTGTTTGCCAGTAAATTCAGGAACTAAAACGAGATGGACACGTTTCTTAGACATGAATGGCCAAAACTGACTCTGGGAGCAGCAGAACATCGGAATGAGAGCTGTCATCAACTACGAGATTGGATTGAAGATGGAGGAAGTAGCCACGGAGAAAGGCCAGGCCCACTTGGCCTCACAGGGAAACTGAGCCAGTTCAAGACTCAACATCACTTCTTCACAGGCTATCCCCAAAAGGAGACAGGGCACCAGCACTTCCCGATTCATTGTGTGAGGCCAAGCTGGGCCAGACAGTTATAAAGACAGAAAGCTGCACACCAACATCACTTACAAACAGAGATGTAGGACTCCCCACCCCAGAACACTAGCAATGTGAATCGGGAAATATTTCATAATAAGAATTACACACTGGGGCCGGCACCATGGCTCACTTGGTTAATCCTCCGCCTGCGGCGCCGGCATCCCATATGGGCTCCAGGTTCTAGTCCCGGTTGCTCCTCTTCCAGTCCAGCTCTCTGCTGTGGCCAGGGAAGGCAGTGGAGGATGGCCCAAGTGCTTGGGCTCCCGCACCCACTTGGGAGACCAGGAGGAAGCACCTGACTCCTAGCTTCGGATCAGCGCAGTACCGGCTGTAGCAGCTATTTAGGGATGAGCCAATGGAAGGAAGACCTTTCTCTCTGTCTCTCTCTCTCACTGTCTATGACTCTGTCAAATAAAAGAAAGAAGGAGAAGGAGAAGGAAGAGGAGAAGGAGGAGGAGGAGGAGGAGGAGGAGGAGGAGGAGGAGGAGAAGGAGAAGGAGAAGGAGAAGGAGAAGGAGAAGGAGAAGGAGAAGGAGAAGGAGAAGGAGAAGGAGAAGGAGAAGGAGAAGGAGAAGGAGAAGGAGAAGGAGAAGGAGAAGGAGAAGGAGAAGGAGAAGGAGAAGGAGAAGGAGAAGGAGAAGGAGAAGGCGAAGGCGAAGGCGAAGGCGAAGGCGAAGGAGAAGAATTACACACCATGACCACATGGGACTTTATCCCAGGAAGGCAAGGTGGTTTGAACAACTGAAAAGTAGCCAATGCCATATACCATATCAACAGAATTTTTTAAAAATCACAGGATCATTTTAAAAGCATTTGACAAACAGTACTTCATGGTTTTTAAAAACACTCAACGTAGGGCTGGTGCTGTGGCATAGCTGGTAAAGATGCCACCTGTGATACCAACATCTCATATGGGTGCTGGTTCGTGTCCTGGCTGCTCCACTTTTAATCCAGCTCCCTGTTAATGCATCTGGGAAAGCAGCAGAAGATGGCCCAAGTGCTTGGGAGAACTGGATAAAGCTCCTGGCTCAGCACTGGCCATCATGGCCATCTGAGAAGTGAACCAGTGGATGGAAGATCTCTCCCTCTGTGAGTGTCTTGCTCTCTCTCTCTCTAACTCTGACTTAAAAAAAAATATTCAACGTGGGGCCGGCAATGTGGCGCAGCAGGTTAGGTCACTGCTCAATATGTGGGCATCCCCTAACTAAGTGGAGCAACAGTGAGTCCTGGATGCTCTGCCCTGACCCACCTTCCTGCTACCGTGTCTGAGAAAGCAGTGGGAGATGGCCCATGTGCTCGGGCCCCTGCCACCCATGGCCATGTGGGAAACTGGGATGGAGTTTCGGGCTCCTGGTTTCAGCCTGGTCCACCCCCAGCCGTTGCAATCATTTGGAGAATGAACCAGCAGAGGGAAGATCTCTATCTTTCTGTCTCTCTCTGTTAACTCTGCCTTTCAAGTCACTAAGTATATCTTTAAAAAAAAAGGCAAAGAAATGCCTAGCTGACATCATGTCCTGTGGTGCAAGACTGGATGCTTTTCCCTGAGATCAGGAACAAGACAAGAAATTCTGTTCTGTTCTTGCCTCTTCCAGGGGACATTGCACTGGAGGCCCTAGTCAAGACAATCAGGCAAATCATGAAAGGAACAGCGTCCTGGTTGGGAAGGAGAAGCAAGCTACACTCACAGACAGCATGCGGAAATCTCACAGAATCCTGGAAAACATTAGCTGGGGGCCGGCGCTATGGTGCAATGGGTTAAGCTGCCGCCTGCAGCACTAGCATCCCATTTGGGTGCCAGTTCCAGTACCAGCTGCTCTACTTCCGAGCCAGCTCCCCAATAACACGCCTGAGAAAGCAACAGAGGATGGCCCAAGTCCTTGTGGCCTGCAACCATGAAGGAGAAGAAGCTCCTGGCTCCTGGTTTCAGCCTGGCCCAGACCAGCCCTGACTGTTACAGCCATTTGGTGAGTGAACTAGCGGATAGAAGATCTCTTTTTCTCTCTCTTTCTCTTTCTCTTTCTTTCTCCCTCTCTCTCTCTCTCCTCTGCCTTTCAAATAAATACATTTTTAAACTAAAAAAAAAAAAAACTATTAGCCCCAACAAATGAGTTCATCAAGTTTTCAAGATAAATCATTGGGGCCAGCACTGTAGCATAGTAGATTAAGCCTCCGCCTATGGCACCACCATCCCTTATGGAAACCGGTTCGAGTCCCAGCTGCTCCACTTCACATACAACTTCCTGCTAATGGCCTGGGAAAGCAGTAGTAGATGGCCCAAGTGCTTGGGCTCCTACACTCACATGGAGACCTGGAAGAAACTCCAGGCTCCGGGTTTCGGATTAATCCAGCTCTGGCCATTGCAGACATTTGGGGAGTGAATCAGTAGATGAAGACCTCTCTCTCTGTCTCTCCTCTGTGTAACTCTGCCTCTCAAATAATCTTTAAAAAAAAAAAAACATAAACCATCAATACACAAAAAATCAACTATTTCTACATAAGGGCAATGAATAATTTGAAAATGAAATTATCCTAAAACTCCATTTAAACTATCACCAAATAGAATAAAATACTTAGTAATAAGCTAAACGGAGCCAGCATTGTGGTGCAGCAGGTTAAGCAGATATGACTGCCAGTTAGAGTCCTGGCTGCTCCACTTCCCATCCTGCTCCCTGCTAACGTGCCTGGGAAGGCAGCAAAGATGGCCAAAGTCCTTGGACCTCTATGTGGGAGACCTGGATAGAGCTCTAGGTTCCTTTTTTCTCTTAAGATTTATTTATTTATTTATTTATTTATTTGAAAGTCAGATCCATACAGAGAGAGAAGGAGAGGAAGCAAGAGAGAGATCTTCCATCTGCTGGCTCTCTCTAGCTGTAACAGCTGGAGCTACACTGATCCGAAGCCAGAAGCCAGTAGCCTCTTCTAGGTCTCCCACATGGGTGCAGGGACCCAAGGACTTAGGCCATCTTCCACTGCTGTCCCAGTCCATAGCAGAGAGCTGGATCAGAAGTGGAACAGCCAGGACTCAAACTGGTACCCACATGGGATGCCGGCACTGCAGGCAGCGGCTTTACCCACCACACCACAGCACTGGTCCCTAGGTTCCTGGTTTTGGCCTGGCCCAGCCCAGGTTATTGCAGCCATTTGATGGAAGACATCTTGCCCTGTATGTCTCTCCCTCTCTCTCTGTCTCTCTGCTTTTCCAATAAATAAATAAATAATCTTTTTTTGAAAAGTGTTAATTTGGCAACGCTCCCCAAATGATTTACAGATTCAGCCCAGGCCTCCTCAGAGCCATAAAAATGGACAGCTGGGTGGTAAAATTCCCTCCAGGGGTCCAGAATGGCCAATTTTGAAACTTATTACAAAACAGAAAACAACAATATTAAGAACAGTGCAGTACTGGCATTAGGTAGTCACAGATCGATGGGACAGAACAAATCTGTACATCTGTGGTCACCCGATTTCTGACGAAGGGGACAAAGACCATTCAGTGGGGATAGAACCGTCTTCCCCCAAAATGGTGCTGAAACCACTGTAGAGCCCCACGCAAAACGGAGCATTTATCTGACCTCCCACCACACATGAAAATAAACTCCGGCGCAGCCATTCGCCACGGCTGTTAAGACACTGCTGGGGACATCCACATGCCATGTGGCAGTCCCAGCCTTGTTGCTAAGCCCAGCTTCCTGCTAATGCACACCAAGGGATGCAGGAGTTTTGGCTGAAGCAGCTGGATCTCGGCTACCTAAGTGGGAGACCCAGACGGAGTTCCCAGAGCAGGTCAGCCCTGGCTGTGGCAGGCATTTGAGGAGTGAACCAAAGAGGGGAGTTCAGTCTCCCTCCCTCCCTCTCTCTCTCCTCCCCTTCCTTTCAATAAAATACATTGTATAGATAAATAAACTCAAAATGAATGAAAGACCTAAATATAACAGCCAAAACTAGAAAACTTTCAGTAGAAAACATTGGGGAAATCTTTGTAACCTTGGCCTTGGCAATGAATTCTTAAATTTGACACCAAAAGCAAAAGCCACCAAAGAAAAAATACGGAGATTGGACTTCAACAAAATTTAAAACTTTGGGGCTTCAAAGTGAAAAAAAACACAGATTGAAAAAAAAATTCTCAAACTCTATCTTTAATAAGGGACTAAGGGACTTGTAGCCTATATATATAAGAACATCTACAAGTTATCGTAAAAAGACAACTCCACTTTTTAAAATGGACAGTTTGAACAGGTACTTCTCCAAAGCAGACACGCAAACAACCACAGCGTACATGAAAGACACCCGTCTTCAGTGGTCAGCAGGGAAAGGTGGAAACACAGACCCGGATAGTGTCCACATCCCCAAAGTGGCCACTGGCAGCAGAGTCAGATGGGAGGCGTGTGCTTCCAAGGATGGGGTGAACCAGACCCCTGCCCACACTGCCGGGGAGACCCCACAATGGCACAGGGCAATTGCACCCCTCAAAAATGATGCGTTGGTGTCTTCACCCCCAGAACCTTGGGCCATGACCTTATTTGGAAATAGGGTCCCAGGGGTAATCAAGTCAAAATGAGGTCATCAGGATGGGCCCTGATCCAGTATGACGTATCCTGATAAGAATGTGGACACAGACAGAGAGGAAGATAGGAAGGCCTGGGAGAAGGCCGCGTGACCACGGAGGCTTGCGGTGAGGCAGGCGCAAGCCAAGAAACACCAGAGACTGCCAGCAGGCCCCCAGCCTCTGGAAGGGCGGGGCATGACTCCCCCACGGTTTCCGAGGAAGCATGAGCCTGCCGACACCTTGCTCTGGCCTCCAACCTGGGACCATCGGTTTCTGCTCTTGTCAGCCACCCAGCTCGTGGAACCCTGTTACAGAAGCCCTGGAAAGCCCCACGAGCTACTCTAGAGAACAGTCCAGAAGCGCCACAAAATGCTGATCCCACACTGGCCATCACACCTACAACTCTACTCTTAGGTCTACACCCAAGAGAAATGAGAGTCTATGGCCCCACAAGGACTGCACGGGACTGCTAATGGCCGCATGATTCCTAAGACCAAAAAGCGGAAATTGAATGAGGAGCAGAGAGCATGGGGTGGACTCCGATGATGCAGTAGTAGCGGAGTAGAGTGGAGCTGTCACATAGCTGTACCCTGAAAACATTCTGTCAGTGAAAGAATCCACTCACGACTCCATTTGTAAGAAATTCTCAAAATAGGCAAATACATAGGGACAGAAAGCAGATGAGCGGTTGTTTAGGGCTGGAGGTGGGGCAGGGAGGGGGACAGAGGAATCGAGGGGTGGCAGCTGACGTGCATAGAGTTTAGGTTGCACAACTCTGTGAATATACAAAAAAAAAAAAAAAAGAAAAAAGAAAAAAGAAAACCACTGAACTGCATGCTTTAAATGAATGGATTAGAGGCAGCCGTTAAGACTGCTGGGGGGCCGGCGCCGCGGCTCACTAGGCTAATCCTCCGCCTTGCGGCGCCAGCACACCGGGTTCTAGTCCAGGTCGGGGTGCTGGATTCTGTCCCGGTTGCCTCTCTTCCAGGCCAGCTCTCTGCTGTGGCCAGGGAGTGCAGTGGAGGATGGACCAAGTGCTTGGGCCCTACACCCGCATGGGAGACCAGGAGAAGCACCTGGCTCCTGCCTTCAGATCAGTGCAATGTGCCGGCCGCAGCGCGCCGGCCGAGGCGGCCATTGGAGGGTGAACCAACGGAAAAAGGAAGACCTTTCTCTCTGTCTCTCTCTCTCACTGTCCACTCTGCCTGTAAAAAAAAAAAAAAAAAAAAAAAAACTGCTGGGGACGCTTGCATCCCATATTGGAGTGGCTGCATTTGAGTGCCAGCCCCACTCCTGAAGCCAGCTTCCTGCTAACGCACACCTTGGGAGACAGCAGGTGATGGCTCAAGTGGCTGGGAGCCCACGCTGAGTTCGTGGCTCCTGACTTTGGCCCGGCCCAGCCCTGGCTGTTGCAGGCATTTGGGGAGTGAAACAGCTGATGGGAGTGTCCACTCCTGCTGTCTCACTCAATCTCCCTTCCCTCCCACCCTCACCTTTCAAATAAATAAAATTAATTTTTAAATGGTGAATTAGATGGTATATGAATTATGCATCAATAAACTTGTTATAAGAGGGGATAAGGAGAGGCCCTCAACCCCAGACATGGGGTACTGAGGAAACCGTACTACACTCACTGCTGACCAAAATAATAAGGGCAGAGGTGAGCCTGAAGAAGCTACAGACCAGGGGTCCTCAAACTTGCCGCAAAGAAGATTCACTCGGGAAACTTTGATTTAAAGAAACTTTCTTAAGATCCAGCTAGAATGCTCACACAATGAAATGTGTCACATCTGAGAATGCAGTTCAATGGGTTCTGACAGGTGGACACACGTGGGCCATCCATCATCAGCCATCAGACACAGAACACTGCCACCCCCACAAGCTCCCTCAAGCCCTCTGCAGCCAGGCTACCCACCCCCAGCTTCTGGGAACAACGGATCCACTCTTCGCCACTAGAGTTTTGCCTTTTCTAGAATTCCACAAAAAAGGAATCATCCAGGATGCACCCTTTTGGGGGCTGTGCTGCTGTCACTCGGCACAGCAGTTCTGAGATTCACTGCACTGTTGTATCACTGCGTGTCCACTCACCTGTGGCTGAACAGCCGGGTTCCTTGCAGTCCGGGGCTCCTGGGAGTGAAGCGTCTACACCTATTTGTTAAGGGCATTTTGTAGCCATGTTCCTAGTTCTCTTGAGTAAATATCTCAGAGTGGAATTCCTGGCTCACACAAGTGAATGAACGCAAGTGCACGTTGAACTTGGTCATCTCCTGAGCCGCTGGGCCCTCTGACGGCCCCGCCATCGGTGACCACTTTCAAAACTCCCCACGCGGTGACCTGATGCCCCACACCAATTAAATCAGAATCTCAGAGGAGCAGGACCAGGCATCAGTGGGGTTTTGTTAAAGCTCCCAGGTGACTGCAATGTACAGACAAGAGCCGAACCCACCGGGCTGGCTCTCAGGTGTCAAGAGGCAGGCACAGAACAGAAGCAATCCCACATTCCTTGATGATGGAGATGGAGGGGAGCAGGCAACATATACAAGCAGCGAGTCCTGACACTATCGCCCCAGCAAATCATGACAGCCTCTGTCACCCCCCTAAACACACCGCTTTTAAGAGGCAGGAGAAAGTAGGTGGAATCAAGAACAGTAAAGCAATATTACCAATTTTTTGACTTATTAATGTTTTTAAAGATTTATTAATTTATTATTATTTTTTTGACAGGCAGAGTGGACAGGGAGAGAGAGAGAGACAGGGAGAAAGGTCTTCCTTTTACCTTTGTTCACCCTCCAATGGCCGCTATGGCCGGCGCGCTGCAGCCAGCCCACCGCACTAATCCGAAGCCAGGAGCCAGGTGCTTCTCCTGGTCTCCCATGTGGGTGCAGGGCCCAAGGACTTGGGCCATTCTCCACTGCCTTCCTGGGCTACAGCAGACAGCTGGACTGGAAGAGGGGCAACTGGGACAGAATCCAGCGCCCCAACTGGGACTAGAACTTGGGGTGCCAGTGCCGCAGGTGGAGGATTAGCCTACTGAGCTGCGGCGCTGGCCAAGATTTATTAATTTATTCTTAAGGTCAGAGTTACAGAGAGAAGGAGGGAGAGAGAGAGAGAGATCTTCCATCTGCTGGTTCACTCCCTAGATGGCCGCAATGGCAAGTGCTGGGCCAGGCCAAAGTCAGGAGCTTCTTCCAGGTCTCCCATGTGGGTGGCAGGGAATCCAGGTCCTTGGTCCATCATCTGCTGCTTTCCCAGGCCACTAGCAAGGAGCTGGATCAGAACGGAGGCAGCTGGGACTTGAACTGGTGCCCATACGGGATGCTGGCACTGCAGGCGGTGGCTTTACCCACTATGCCACAGTGCTGGCCCCAACCATTCAATTTTGAGCATGGCCTTTTAGCAGGGTTACAACTCAAAAATGCCCAACCGGACAGGTCCTACTTTTACTAATAAGGACACCGGGTCTCAGAGAGGTGTAGTAACTTGCCCAAGCGAGTTATTGACATAGCCAGGGATTTAAACTCAACAGTCTGTCTGAGGCCAAGGGGCTAACACGCTTCACCAGACTCAGTACCATGACGGACCTGGGGCCATGAACCTGGCCCTACTTGGTCACTCCGGTAGCAGGAGAGTATAAGCCTCAAGGCCCACTGTAAAGGCAGGTTGCAGGCGTGTTTACGCACCTAGCAGGAGGGGCGATGCGTAACACAACTGAAAGGTGGGGCTTCATCGTGGGATTTCCTCTCCATTCAAGCTTAAAGGATGCCACGTAAGCCTCTGTGGTACAGGAAAGGAGACCAAGTCGTGGCTGCAGCTTCCTCCTCCCAACCCAGGTGGCGCCAGGGCAGGGATGTGCCCGGAAAGAGGGTCAGAGAGAGCTAAAGGAGGAAGCCTGGCATCGAGAAAGAGCAGCCCGCCCGAGCGCGGCCGGGTCCCTTCCCATAACTCTTCACAGAGGAAGGCGTTTTACTGGAAGGAGCTGCAGGTGTCAGCTGGGACAGTTCACCTAAAACCAGATGAGAACCAGGCACCCCTGGAGAAAAGGTGTCTCACATAGACCTGGAATAGGGCCGGCGCCGTGGCTTAGTAGGCTAAGCCTCTGCCTTCGGCTCCGGTCCCATATGGGCATCAATTCGAGTACCGGCCGCTTCACTTCCGATCCAGCTCTCTGCTGTGGCCTGAGAAAGCAGTGGAGGATGGCCCAAGTGCTTGGGCCCCTGCACCTGCATGGGAGACCCAGAAGAAGCTCCTGGCTCCTGGCTTCAGATTGGCCAAGCTCCAGCCATTGTGGCTATTTGGGGAGTGAACCAGCAGATGGAAGACCTTTCTCTCTGTCTACGCCTCTGTAACTTTATCTCAAATAAATAAATAAAATCTTAAAAAAAAAAAAAAAGGACCTGGGATTCAGTGCTCACTGCACTGCCCATGTGTGCCACGGGGCGGGATGGAGGCCCACTCTGCAATCACAAGCTTACTTCAAATGATGCAGACATCAATGCAGGCCATCAGAGGTTGTGGGGTCACACGCAGGGGACGTGCACGCACGCACCAGGCCTGGGCAAAAGGAAAGTGGAAGGGAAATCCCGGGACCTTCCTTTTCAGCCCTCAGCAGGAGAGAATCGAG